>NC_135767.1:1841693-2182098 GCF_052425735.1 Oculina patagonica | reverse complement strand
TTAAAAAAATAACTTTCAATCACAGGCAGTCCCAAGAACAAAACATTGATGTAAATAATTTGTTTTGTTATCCTTACTGCATACAGTTCTGTTTTGCTGTACATTTCTAGTAAGGTTATTTCATCGAGGATCTACTGGTACAATATACCAACAAATGCATGCCAAGTATTTTTCCATCCAGCTTTCCTACTCAGTCAATAAGCTCATGGTTTGATTATGGAGGTAGAGATTTTATGAATCTTGTCTCCACGGGACCACATGAACTTCATGTCCTTAGGGACATATCATCTCCCTTAGGGGTGTAAATGTTTGGATTTTGGTCTCACTTAGGGTGTTCAGGACAAAACACCAATATGTTAAGCTGTTGAGGTCTTGTTTAGGGCTGCACATGAAAAAATAAAAATGCTATCATACTGTGTTGGCAGTCTAGACTGACTGATCAGACATGGAAAATGGTATCTTTTGGGGGTCAAAAAACCTTAAGCCATGCCCAGACCGGTCCCTTTTGGATTGAAGTGACCAGGTAAGGGGTTAATTAAAATTAAGAAAAATCAGTTCTTGCAATTTTTAGTGGTTTAAAACAATATTTTTGGTTAATTGTCAGCCCAAGCCAGTTGTCACAGGACCTAAGAGACCACGAGGAAGACCACGAAAATGGGTAATTTATTAAATAATTAACACCAGTTAGTGTATTCAATGATAAAGTGATTGACACTTAAATTAAGTGAGTGACTGATTAACTGACTGAATGACCGACTCATTGACTCACCGACCAACCGACCGTCCATTTGTCCGACCGTCCGTCTGTCCATTCAACCGACTGACCGATGACTGACCAACCGATCACAATAACCGCTTTAAGCTGTAGAAGAACTAAAAAAAAACTGAAAAGCCAGTAAGGGCATGAAATGGAAGCATGGGGCATGGACAAAACTGGAGATGAAAATGGATTGCATTTGGGCAAACTTGAAAAACACAGGTCCAACTTTTTCCAGTATATCTCAGTTTGTATAAAAATTATCTAAAATACTGTGAGCTACCCCCTTTAAGCAACGCATGTAATGGGCCCATTGCATAAAATGGTCACATGGTACATAGTTCATTATGCTGGATGGCAAGCTTATTATCATTAATGCACTGGGACATCAAGCTTTCCTGTTTAAAAAATGTTTTGTTTTTGAGGCTGTTTCACTCTTTTACAATTCAGCAAGGCGTATTTTGCACCATGCTATTGTTTTATGCAAAGGGCCCATTGGTACCAATAACAATACTTGTCTGTTTGTTCTACTTATAGCCTCCCCCTGACACATCACTACCAAAACGGAGCAGGGGAAGACCTAGGAAAAATGTGAGTCAGTTGTAATGTAATAAAGTGGGATACAGCAGAATTCTGATTTCTCACCCCTCGGTTTCTTGAACCTCCCGATTTCTCGAAGTAATTTTCATTTCCTTTGGAGGTTTAATTTGAGAAATCGGGATTCTACTGTAATAATTTTTTGTAAGTAGCACTGGATGTCTAATATAACTTGGTTAATGGTTTCATAAGGGTTAACTGAGAACAGTCCTGAAGATGTCAAAACTACTCTGGTGT
Source organism: Oculina patagonica (assembly GCF_052425735.1). Taxonomy (NCBI): domain Eukaryota; kingdom Metazoa; phylum Cnidaria; class Anthozoa; order Scleractinia; family Oculinidae; genus Oculina; species Oculina patagonica. Next base: position 2,180,507 of record NC_135767.1, on the reverse strand, counting down.
GCATCAAATTTTTAACTCTCTACTTGGTGTTTGGAAATGTGATGAAACACTCTTTCTTGTGTTACCATATTACCTGAAAAGTACCTGACATATTACCTGAAAGACTCCACCCAGGCTTGAACATTGACTTCTCAAGCCAGAGTCCAATGTCACCACATGTGTACCTCCTTACAGAAGGTTTGACTGTAATCATAGTAATTTTTCTTGGACAATTCTGTCCAAGGGGGAAAGGCGCAACAAGGTTAACCCTATGTGAAGCACTAAGCCGTGAAACAAGGCCAGACCACAACACCAGGAACTCCGTGCCCTGCTCTTTGCGATAAGTGTGTGGGTTCTTTAACGTCCTCTGCTGAAGATGCAGGAGATGGGACCTTCAGTTTATCACCCTTATCCGAGACGACTAGAACATCTAACCATTTTCAGATGTCATTGCAAAGGCAACATATTCTCCTCAGTTTTTTAAACCCTAAATGTTGGTCCGGTCTGGGAGTCGAACCAAGACCTCCTGCACAATAGTCCGGTGCTCTACCAACTGAGATAACAGGTTGGCAGTTGTGCTTTCTCTTGCAGGCCACTCCAGCTTTGGAGCTACCAACTATGGTCAGCATGGCAGCAGATCCAACTGTGCCAAATGCACCAATAGTAGCTGCACCAATTGCCACTGACGTTGTTCCACCAGATGATTTATTTAACAATGATGATGTAGACTGAGTGTGTCATTAAGAAATTGAAAAACCCTTGTGCAATATACTTCTTCTCTACAAATGTTGGCAGTATGAAGCAAGGTTAATGGATGAAATTGAGAGGTTATGTAAAGTATTATTTTGACAGATGGTAAATGAATTGAAAGATATACCAAACTAGTTTGGTAGAGAAAGGTATATATTGGTCGTGTAGACTACTTGCTTACGTAAAATATGTAACACTTAAAAAATTAATATTATATATTACACATTATGAATAGATCTTTGCAAATTGTGCACCGCTGTTTACAATGTAACACAATTATTAATATATGTATAGAGTAAGTCAATTCCAGGAATTCAGTTAGTTGGGAAGCAGTAAGAAGAACTGAGTGAAAAAAAGACGATTGTTACTTGGAGGGACACGACAAAAAGGCACTTTCTTTTGATCCTTCGGCCCAAGGGGAAAAAATCCCTCACCATGATTTTCTCCACTTGCTGTTCTTCTTGCTAATCTCGTTTTTCTTTTTTTTTCTTTTTTTTTTTTCATGCTGCTCCCAACCAACTTAATTCCTGGAACAGGCTAGTAAAAATTAGAATATAATAGATTGCAGCAACTTAGGCACTGGGAAATATTCCACATGCTCACGTAATAATTGCTATGCTAATGGCTAGGATAACATTATTCCTGACATCAGTATGGTGTCTGCTCATCTCAATAGATTCTCTGCGAATCTGTATGTTTTAATAATTGTTGGTTGTCAAGTTGACATTTGAGCACAGTAGATAGTATTATATTGCAATACCGGTAGGTATAAAGCTGTTAGAATTAAAATAATATTTGTCGCATATTGCCATACCATGTGTATATAAACATTTTGAATTTAGTATTCTCTATGCATACATTTGTAGAGGTCTAATTTGCTTTTTAACCCATACATGAGAATGTTAGTTTTATTAATATTGAAATTAATAGTAAAATGTAGTTCAGTGACATATTTATCATGATGATCCTTTCATGTTACTTGTTGAACTGGTATTAAACCAGAATAACTGGTTTATCAGGTTCATTATTGTGTTTAGCACCAGCAGTGATCAACATCAAACTTCTCATCAAAGATGAGTACATAATCAAGAATAGAGGTCATGGAAAATAAGGTAGTACTATAAGAAATCTTTGCAAACCAGTAATTAAGAAGAATTTGTATGTTGACATCAGGGCTTAGTTACCATGTTGTGTTGGCAGATGGTCCATATTCCCATTCAAAAGAACGACAAGATTTAAATGTTTAGAGGGGCTAGGTCACTCTATTTCTGGTGATTTTGTTACAAACAAAATCTATGATGGACTAGTGTCCCATCCAGGAAGAGGCACTGATAAAACTCTTAGCTGCCTTTTGTTACCAAAACCAGACTTTACTTCAAGCTAGTTGTGGCACCTGGTCCAAAAAAGGTTTGGCTTTAACAGGGGTCAAGTAGCAGCTCTCGCAAGGCCTGGCATGAATGGCTCATTACCCTTTGAGAGAATAGAATAAACAACAGGAACAATGCCACTAGCCCCCAAAACAATAGCTACTGCTAGATTAGAGGACCAGTCAAATTACAAGCTTACCAAAGTTGCTACACTTCTGCTTCAACATTGTCTTGTCCAAATGAATGTTTCATGTAGTCTACCTGGATAAGTTTCCAGTTCATATAAGAGACAGTAGACAAAAATCTCCAGAAAGAGTGTAACCTCACCCCTTTTATGTGAGATCATGGGAGACAACCAGATTAATCAGTTTAAGTACAGGCTTTAGTGTCAATTTTGTGTAGACTAAGATTAATCCCTACCATTAGTAAAGGGTATCTTAAGGTTGCTATTTTAAATTTAGTGATTTTATGAAAAATTGAAAATTGAGGAAATTGGTAATAAAAATAAATTGCTGACAATTGGAAAAATTAAACTTCTTTATTTTGTTGTTGTAAAAAAGTTAATAGTAACCTTATGATGCTCTTTTGTATGTCAAGGAAATTGTCCACATGGAACAATTTCCTGTTATCATTGCTGTTGTTTTGTGCGTTTACAGCTATCGTTGTTATTAGTTTTGTTACAGTTATCTGGAGAAGAGTTCAGAAAGTACCGTAGTCTACTAGCACCAAAATGTGCTTGTGACCTGTCTCTGGTCTGACATGTTAAAGTCCAAGGAGGGTTACAAGGGGAGGCTCTCAGGGGCGGATCCAGGATTTTTCAAAAGGGGTGGCTGTTTTCCAATATTTTTTTTTACTATATTGTTCAAGCCCCAGTTTTTTTTATGGGCCAGTTTTTTGAAAGTGGGAGTGCAAATTATTTTGGGTCTGAGGCCCATATTTCATGGAGCCATAGGCTTTATCCCCCTAGGGGGGTCTGGGGGCATGCCCCCCTCAGAAAACTTTGAAAAGTTGAAGCCTCTTAGACGTGATTTCTGCGATTCTGAGCAGCGTTATATAGCTATCAATTAAGTTATTAAACCACTGTTTTTCCTTAATAATTTGACAAAATATTCTTTCCTCAACTTATATACCTTGAGTTATATTTCGGAGAAAAAGTCTAATTCTTACAGAGAAATGAACAGTGATTGAAATTTAAAATTTGACAGGCCACGAACTTACAGGAAAGAACAGATATGCGGTTTTTTTTGCTCACCCACGTGCGTGGAAATTTTGAGCCCTTGGCAAAGTGGCCTGGGGACAACTTTGGCGACTTTGCTTGCTTGTGAAATCGCTTCGATGCGAAAAAACGATAAGAAAACTCGCTTAAAAAGATATAAATGGAGAAGAAAATCATTCCAGCAAGGCTAAAACAACTCTTGAAAGCTAAAAGGAATCTATTTTTTTAAAATTATACACACATGTTTTGTTACATTAAGCCAGAAGTTCGTAAAACAGGCTGTCAAAAATCTCCTATTTTGGAAAAATGGCCGTCCTTAACTTCGAACGGCCGCCTGACTATGAAAGTGGATGGACATTGTCCTTATTTTCTATTTTAAAAGTTTATTTTCATTTTTCTGGTGGATCAAGGGGGGTGGCTAGCCACCCAATCCACCCCCTGGATCGGCCCCTGGCTCTGCCTAGTCTGCATAGCTGGGGCAACAACAGTTAGATTGCAGTACTGTTTATTAGCTGTACAAGGTGGTTCTAACTTTTAAGTCTGTGAATGCAACCCTAGTGTGTGATCATTCAAATTTTAAGTGGTACTGTTTATTATGCTGTTCAAGGTGGTTCTAACTTTAAGTCTCTGAATGGCTGTGACCTAGTGTGTGGCCATTCAATTGAAAGGTATTGAGCAGTGCTTTAATGAAGCTTTTCAATACAAGTTTTGCAAAATAAGAAGTTAGTTATTAACCACAGCTAATTCAATCAACAAATGCACTGTTACTCATCCAAGATTTTGGGGCAACAAGAGATATATCTACTTGGCTTGATATATACACTTGATTCCTTCCCAAGATTACCAACAACTTACTGTTTAAAACGTTTTTTTTTTTTTTTTATCAAAAAGAAAGGACAGAGAGTCAATCATCTTTTCATTTGCTGTGTCAGACTGGTACTCTGGGCTCTCTCCAGGTGTTTTTGTGCTTGATTGTTTGTTTTATAAAGTAATAATGTTATGTTACCTGTGTGTGTGTTTTTATATGTACTTTTCATAAAAGTTTAGTAGGCCTTATTATGGTCGAAATGAGTAAAAACAGCCATGCTTTTTTTAAAGTTACAACTTTCCTTACATTGATTCTGAACACATTAGTGTTGATTGATTGATGTTGTTGCTAGTTTTAACATTGTACTATCATAAATGACCAAAATAAAATGAAGTTCTGACACGTAGTATGCGACTATTAATAATAGCCCTTCTAGATCTAGTGTCATAGAGTATCATCTCCGATTGATGACGTGTGATTGGTTGTCACTTGGGCAAAAAATTAAAAAACCAAGCAACAGCCAAATAGACATCAGCATGGAATTGAATTCAATGCTGATGATGCTGACAATTCAGGTTGAATTGTCCCCTGTAATGGGATGGGAGTGGGGCCGAGAGTCTTGTCGTGGTATCAGGCAGTACCATTCTTAACAAAGGTGATTTCCCAGGGGGAAGGGGGTACTCCCATATGGAACGGACAGGGTTGCTCATCAACTCACTAAGGGGTGCAAATTATTACAGATTTTGGTCTCACTTAGGGTGTTCAGGACAGCATGCCATTATTTTCACCTGTCAAGGTATCATTTAGGATTGCAAACCCTTCATACTGAGTTGGCGGTCTACACTTACCAGGCACGATAAAAGGCTTCTTTTAGGCTTAAGACACACCCTGGTTGGTCTACTTTAGGGGTTTAATTAAAATTTTACAACCCCATCCCTTTTATATAGGTGGGGGGAGCACTAGCCATTTCCCGAAAAGGCCAAAATGGCAAAAAGCTGACCATATTTAGTGTCAAGCTAACCATTTCCAAAAGTGGGAATCTGCTGTTACAAATTGACAACATCAATTTGGCTTGTTAGATAGCATTTTTTGTCCAGTGTAACATAACGTTAGAGAGGAAGGAATTCTGTTAATAAGATGTTAGCTAAGTATGTCAGCATGCCAATCTGTCAGTGGTAAACTTATTTTAGAATCCTTATTGTTTATATCTGGCTAATTTTTTTCACCTTTTGACTTTCCACATCCGTTTTGCACTACGCCCTTTTAATCTTTCAGAATGAAAAGAATTATAAAAAGGTCTGCAGTCAAGATGTCTTCTTTTCCAAGATACATTTCAAAATAAAATTGATGGGTGATGCAAGTATTCTGTGCCGTACCCTGCTAGTACAGTTCCTTCGATCTTTCCAAGACAGGTTGGGAAAGAGGAAGGGGAAGGAAGGGGACTCTCTTTCCCAACTTATCTAGGAAAGATCGAGGCGTCTCTGCTAGCAGGGTATCTGTACCAACATTGAAACAGAAAAATTCTAGGACCAAGAAAAAGGCAAGTACAGAGTACACAACACAGATCAATACAACTTAAGCTTTTGATTAGTTCTTAATGGCTAAGTTTTCTGCCATTTTGTAGAAATAACCAGTTTGCCAGGTCAATGAATATTTTGATGATGACTGGTAAACTAGTATCAGAAATGGCCAGCCAGAGAGCCATTTCTGGAAATCACCAGTAAAATGTTAAAGCATAAACAAATCCAGAACTTTCATGAACTAAACAAAATAAATTAACACGAATCTGCAACACTCAAAACTGCACTTTAATTTTTTTCTTTCAAAATAATCTATGGTCACTTTTCAAGCTCATTTTAAATAATTAAAGCACATCTATCACATAATTTATTTTTACCAAGCAGATAACCAGAGTTCATTTCACCAGGATTCGAAACTGTGGGCATCTTTTCTACAATTCACTTTTTTTGTTACTTTTATCAGCACCTGTTAAAAAATAAAACAGAGTAGCATTTTGTAAACAATAGCAGTAAAAAAATCAAGTACAGGGTACGGCCCCTTTCCCACTGTAAATTAAACGTTAGTTTATTAAAAGTCAAAAATGTTTTATAACATGGCTAGCAGAGACGTGCAATCAAATTCACTATATGTGTGCATGCGCAAAATCCAATAGTCCACACTGGTGGAGTGAGCAAATCGCTTTGCCAGAAAATTCTCTTTCTCGGGCAGGTTTTTGGCGCAGGTTTTAAAATTTAAATTTCCAATGGCAATGTCAGCTGTACACTATCGAGTTATGGTGCACTTGGAAAGTTTGGAGAGCACTCAAGAAGCTAGAGTTGCTTGAGGCTATTGCCTTGAGCAACTCTTACGCTTCTTTTGTGCTCCCCAAACTTTCTGCGTGCACCATAACTCGATAGTGCACACTGAAAGCATGAACCAATTGTTATTAATTAACATGCACAGAAAATAGAAATATTAAGATGGAGAACACTTGCCTTTTGAAGGGTCAAATTTAAGTGACGCTGAATTAATGCAGTATCGCTGGCCGGTTGGCCTAGGGCCATCCTCAAAAACATGGCCTAAATGTGCTCCACACTGAAAAAAAAAAACAAGCCCTATGATTAATATTTAAGTTACACCTGCTAAGTTCAGTATTACATGCATAACTACTGTATCTTTCTACATCCATCTTTTGATCTGCCGTTTAAAATGAGCCAATGCATACCTGTGTTGATTTCACGCAAATGAGCCCACAAGTTCAGAGCAAGTCTTGCTAGTGGGCTGTTTCGCACATTGAAAGATGAATGTTGATAAAAAGCCACTATGCACATAAAAATAATAATATGGTTTCTAAAGCGCCCCTTCTGAAGGGTCCAAAGGCACTATACATAACACACATAACACTGAAAGTGGGTGTGAACTATTTAGTTAATGATGTTAGTCAAGAGCAGTTTTCAATTGAGTGTCGTAAAACCAAAACCAAAGTAATTACTCTGGCCAAAAAGGACACAGACAATTCAGTAAACCAATGAAAACTCGAAGCAAATACATGTAGCTGGCACAAAGCGCGGGAAAACGTGCGCAAACGACTCACGATTGGTTTTGGTTTTAGTTCTGATTGGCTGAGAAAGTGGCGCGAGATTTTTAAGCCAATCACTTAGCATAGTAATGCAAAACCAAAGCAAACACAATTTACTTTCGACACTCAAGTGGAAACCACTCTACTGTCATGGTAGTTTGACTTAAACTCACATCAGCACACGTAACTTCAACCCTGGTCATTCCATGTGAAGTATCCATTATTTTCCTGACTGTTCCTTCAGGTGTGTCCCAGAATGATGGCCAACCAGATCCAGACTCAAACTTAGTGTCGGAAAGAAAGAGTTTCTTGCCACAAACAACACATCTGTACACACCAGGCTCCTTGTTATCCACAAGTTCACCAGTAAATGCCCTAAAAAGGAATATTATTGATCATTTAAACCATACCTATGGATACGCTTGTGGGCAATGTGGTTAGGGTGCTGGACTCCACATCAGACACATCAAGCAGTCCAGGCTTATTATGGTTGGAGTCATTGTGTTGTGTTCTTAGACAAGACACTTTACTCTCGCTGTGCCTCCCTCCACCCAGGAGTACAAAGGGGTACCTCGGGAAATTCGACATTGGGGGTGACCCTGCAATTGACTATAAAGCCCAGGCCAAATGAAGATGAGAGTTGATGGGAGTTCAAACTCTTGCTCCCATTTGGCCTGAAACTCTCATGCACTCTCATCAACTCTTGTGCGCTCTTATCAACTTTGGATGTGCAAAAGTTTTTCATGAGAGTTTTCTCTTGTTTGGGCCCAAGTTGATGATAGTCGACGAGAGTTGACGAAAACTCTCATGAGAGTCAATTGTCATCAACTCTCATCCTCGTTTGGCATGGGCTTAAGTATCTCATTCGGAGACAAGTAGAAATACTCCTAGGCACTAATACTGGTCAAAGTCTCTGCACTGTGTTCATAGGCAAGACATTACTCTCACAGTACATCTCCCCACAAATTTGATACTGGGGGTAACCCTACAATAGACCAGTATCTCATCCAGAGAAGCTCCAGTAGTAACGACACTTAGCCTAGCTGATCAGTGCAGACTTGACTTTTGTACAGTATCACTATTGTTTACTAGCTAGTTTTTTCCCTTTTGTTTTTTTACTCAAATAGTTGACAATGATGAGGCTCCAACAATTAAGGATTGGAACAATTTTTAATTTTAATTTAATTGCAGCAGCTCACCTCTCTGTCCCCCTCTGCTGGGTTACATGATATTCCTGTGGAGTAAGTTTCTCTCGAAGTTCTTTCTCACTAAATTTAACCTTGTAGGGTTCTTGATCTGTTTTGGTTGCTAATAGAGATAGAGTGGAAAGGTGATTTAAAAAGTTAGAAAATAAATGAGTATTCATTTCTTGGTAACAGACCTATTCTTAACCTTCTAGGAGCTGATTGCCATTTCAGCAATGAGCTCAAGACATTATATACTGAGAGTCTGTGGCCAGAATTTAGAATAGAAGAATAAAGAATGGCCAGAATAGAAGAGAACATGTCATATTTACTTATCAGTCAGAGCAGATGGCTACCTTTGAAAGACGACAGGCATAATAACTACATGTTCAATGAATGCTATACAAGATTACCCAAAGATGACTAAGAAATAGAATCTGACAGTTAAGTGGATGTCCTATGCAAGGAACATGCCCTGAAAAATTAATGTTTAACAAAATTACAGCATAACTACAACATCAGTGTTTTTCAAAATCTGTTGGTGTCTGTCAGCCCCTCAAAATGTTTTGTAGATGTAGACAGCAAAATATATTAACAGGATTAGCAGATAGGAAGGGCTGGTTCACCAGAAATGCCACTGACAGGTCCGGTTTGACAAAATTTTCAGCTGCCAGCAAAATTTTAGAAAATGATGAAATCCTTATTCATTATACTTCATGTCATTGATGCTTACTATAGTTTGTTTTCAGACTTATTACTTATAATTAAGCAACATGGTATGTGTGAACCAAAGTTTAACAATAAATGTAATAAAGAGATTTGAACTGAAATGAGCTTTTCTCCTGTCTGTTCTCTTATTTATGGTAATTTTTGTCATAAAATATTTGTCAAAATAGCCCTGAATTTACTCTGCAAAATGTTTTGTGGATCTTCAGTTGTTTTGACAATGTTATGACAAGATTATCTAGATCAAATATAAGAACAGATGAACAAAAATTTGTGACAAAAAGGAGTCCGAAATCAATACATCCATTAAAAACCTCAGTCAGTGCTCAGTCTGTGTATGACCAAAGAATTATATGTCTGGATTTCTGCCTTCAGAAAAGATCATAATTGTACTGTGATTTACTATGTTTACTGTGACTAACATTTAATATTTGGAATATATGCTACAGCTAAATGATTGCACTGTTCCGATATATGGAAATTTGTGAAGAATTGATCATGCAACACAATAACCCACTTTTTGTCCTAATTTCAGCTTGAAAATAATTCCTGTTTCCAAAAGGAACAATTCAGTGGTTTTTACTGAGAAAGTAGAAAGGTTTGTGACATTCTAAAGTTATATACATTACCTTTAAGTGAAAATTTTACCGGGAATTGCGGCACAGAACACTTCGGAGGAAAAACTTGCCACATGATTGCTAAGAAATACTACTATTTATGGAGGCCGGTATATACTTTTCAGGAAAAATAAGTTGTGACGTCATTAACCTCCGACTGGGCGTAGATTGTTCGATAATTAAGCTCAGATCAAAATTTTATTGTAAACACAACCAATGGATTTCAAAATTTAAACTATGATTCACGTGGCTAGACTAAACAAATTAATTTATCATCGACACAAAAAATTACTAAAACATTTTCAATCTCGTGCAGCATGCAAAAAGCACAAGTCAGTAATTAAGGCTTACAACTTACAATCATCCAGTCTTTGCAATGTTATTCGCTATGATCGCAGTTGCGAAACAAGCTAAGAAACATTTTTCGATCACGATCTTGCAAATTTGGAAATGAATGTTTACAATTTTGATAAATTAAACAGTGCACGAATATAAGTTATAAGCTGACATGTACTTATTAGCAAACAATCGTATATTTATAGTTGCATAATAGATCTCATTTGATAGCAACGATAGGTCGATCGATAGAGTTTTCCCGAAGTTTTCCAAATAAAATATTAAAGACGCTTCGTTTGAATCCAAAAAAATTCAACCAAATTGGTGTTACATGAAAACAAGCTGCCAAACTTTCTCACACGGCTGCAAAGTTTTGTGCAAACAAATGGCCTGCAAACTTACGAGCAAACATATCGGATTTTGCCCCAAAATATTAATCAACATCTTAATAGGAAAACTGCATCATAAAATTCATAATCCTTACCTTCGCTACCCATTAGAATTCTATTTACTATGTTCACTATGAAGACAAAATGACAACTTGTTAATTTCATTCCCTGGATTATTACTCAGCGATTTCACAGTTGTGAGTAAGAGCTGGGAACGAGCGAAGCGCTAGAGGGGCCTGATGGGAAGGAGAAGAAAAAGAAATTATCGAACTTTCCTTCTTTTCTTGAAAATGGCAAAGAAAATTGTTAACTTACCATATCTCACAAGAAAACCACACATTTGCAATTTTGACTATTAAAATACGTGCATTTTACAATTCCGCCGGAAATATTCAACCGTAAGTCTCCGGGGACCCCCACCCCCCCCCTCCCTCGGCAAAAGCGCGCCCCCCTTCAAATAAACGCCACCCCTTTCAATGTGTTTTTGTTAATAAACCATATATATTCTAATAGGCTTCCCTATAATCATAAGCGTCCTATTTATCTGAGCGCCCTATTCCAATAACCACCTGGCTCTAATTCCATCAGATTAAAGTTCACTGAGGGTCATTGAGGTCATCCATGCTTCGTATCATCTTCCTTCTAAACTGCTTATATTCATTCCCACATTACAAAAGAACTGTTATTTTCACTGTAAGGTTAAGTCTGCTTCCAAGCCTAGCGACCCATACCGCCGGAGCGTATCCCGGTCAGTCTGTAGTATGAAGCGGCTAGGAGTATTGCAAATCACTCCAAGATGGGGTGCTAGTCCATCATTGGGTTATCCCCAGCATTATTCAGTCTTCTTAGGTTTAAAAAATGTAAGCTGCAGTTGGATAACAGTTTTAATCACGAACAAGGCGTCAGCTACTTTTATTTACGTTAAGTTTTTGACAAATTTCCTCAGAAAATTATGTAAGACCCCTTGTGAAACGTCATCGCTTCTGCATGTATTACATGCCGTTTATTACACCTCGGTGGAGAGAGGCACTATAAGAGTTAAGTGACCCAGGCCAGGGCCCAACCTGTAATGGCTGTAAAAATCTTATTTCATCCATACAGTTTCCAAAGAAAGACTCGTCTAGTCTTCTCTCGTTGTCTTTTTAAGCAAGAGGAGAGCGAGGAAGAAGCATTCCTTTCGTGTTCTTGAATCCCCCTCACCACTCCTACCCGTCTTCTACGACTCTCCCCTTCCCTTTCTCAACGCGAAATGGTCTGATCCTTTTCAGATCAAGAACCATGGATAAAGTTACAGCTCACCCAGGGCACCGTCAGCGCTCAAATAAATAGCTCTCGTTGAATTCGAATGCGGAACCAGCGAAATATGGATTCCAACATGGCAGAAACTGGCGAAGAAAACATTTATTTCGAGATGGAGTCCAAAGCAGAAACTGATGCCGCAGAAAACTACGATGATATCGTTCAGGCGATCGTTGGTGAAAGCGCTCCTCCTTTACCAGGACGAACGAGCTGTGACAAGTGTATGCACGAAGCTAAGAACACTAGACAAGCTTTAACAGAAGTTGCAAATGCCTGTCACTATAATACTGTGATTATTCGACGAATGTGGTTCATTGTGAGCGTTACTGTTGCTGTTGCCTTTCTGACTGCTGTCGCCACACTGATTTTAGTGACAATGATGGTGATGGCACGGAATGTTTACTTTCCAACTGCTTCGAAAGATTGTGCAGCAGTACAGGGTAGGCTTTTTGATAACAACAGTCGTGGCCTCGTATTTAGTGCGTTGCTTTCCGGATCCAGCGACCCGGGGATCGAGCGCTGCCTGAGGTCACTGCATGTGTTCAGTTGTGCTCTTGGATAAGCCTCTCTCCATTCATTCGGGGTATAAATGGATATCAGAGATCTGCAAGGGAAGCCTGACAAATACTGGATGCCAACCTGTGATGGACTAGCATTCCATTCAGGGGGTTGCAATACTGGCAATAAAATATTCCTAGTCACTTCATACTAACCTGCGATTAGCTATAGGCGTTTTTTTTAGTAGGGAGGGAGGGAGGGCATGCTTTCTGGTTAACTTCATACCGGCTATGGAAACCGGGATTCGGCAGTATAGGCCAGTTGACCCGATCAGTGAGCTTTAGCTTTTGGTTCTAAAGCATGTCCTCATGTAAACATTTTTTTGTGATATATGAAAGTGTATGCGTAACACAAATGCAAAAATCTGCACGCGACATATGATATCATGACGTAAATTCTTAGGAATGCACCTATCCGGAGGTCACTTATTTGACATATAGTGATATACAAGTTGGGATTAGAAAATTCCGTTTAGAAAGGTTGCCTTACTAATAGTAACAGAAAGTAACACAATACACCAGTGTTTGTGCCATGTAAACATGGAAAGGGAGAGGAAAAGCGTCTGAAGAAAGCGTTTCCAGATTCTTGCGTAGATCAGGCGCTTTATGAAAAAATATATAATATCGTTGTGTTTTTGTAGACTTTATGTCGTTAAAGGGGCAGTGTCACCAACATTTAGTGCTACTTGAAAATCCAATGAAGGTGTTGGTATTAATAGGAAATCCACTAAAAGTGGCCTGGACTTGCTAAAATGTAGTGTACTTGTCATGAAAATTTTTAAACAGGTGTGTGGTCACGGACTGTTAGGAACGTAATGGCCTAAAACTTGAAAACGTCGGGCCGAAGTTTTTTTAAGTTTGAAAGTGTTAATTGAACAAAATCACATAAAAACCATTTAGTGCGGTTCATTTACACCTTGGAAAATATATTTATGCCTTTGTTTTGTTGTTCAAAGGCTATTCTGTAAAAAAATTGAGTGCACCTTATAATTCTAGCACAAGTCACACAAATACTTAGAAGATTTCTCAAGATTCCGTCCCTTTAAATCCTGATAACTCGAACCTGTAAACTAGCGAAAAGTTCGGCTTAATCGGAATTTAATGGCCGTAAAATAGAAGAAAAAAACTTGACCGATAATAAAAAACAAGAGCTCTTAGAGCTTACAACTGCGCTGGTCTCGTGAGCACTTTAGGGGAGCCATGTGGGGGGAACAAAAAATGCGCCGCCCCCCCTTATCCCCTTTACCTGCGTCGAACAATGTTGCGACTGACAAACAAGATGGTAGAAAAACACCTTGCGTGACATTTCATGGTTGACTAGTTCCATCCGAAATTAAATATTTTTCTTATATGCTAATGCTGGCCAAATTTAATTCCCACGATCCTGATCCGTGAAACAAAAAAATCTTTTAAATCAGCATCCAGTGTTGTCTTGAATTACCGTTTAAAGATTGAATAACCAGCTCCGAAAATGGAATATTGGAGCAAATAATTAAATCAAATTTGAGAAAAACACTAGACCTTAACACTAGACCTTAATTCCCCGGGGAATTAATTTAGCAATGACGTAACCCTTGCAAGTCAGGGTTTGTCTCAGTGGTTTTCCATCAGATTTCAGAAATCCTCTAGATGACACAGCTCCAACAACAACAAAAAATAACGCTAAAAAGTCAAACATTTCACACTTAACATGCTAAGTTTAGACCAGAGGATTTGTTTAGTTTCCGTTCGTAGCAGGTTTAAACCTTTCAGAGCATTGCGTGATTTTTGCCGATCAGTGCCTTGTGAAAGTAAAAATTTGCTAACGCCAGCACATTCCAGGACACAAACGTAATGTAAATAAATGTAAATTCTTGCCCGCTGAAGCGTATTTTTTTAAAGCGTGAAATTTTAGTATTCTCTTCGATTCAAACGCTTCAAAATACTTCACACTGAATTTTGTAAGTAAAGATTAATGGCTTCGCAAAGATTTGAAAGGTAGCTGATAATAGCTTTGAAAAATTACGTGACTCGAGGTCTAGCCGATCGAAAGTGAAACTTGTCATGTCAGCACATTCTTTTACAGCAACGTAATGGTATTTATTCACAGATTCTGGCCCGCTGAAATATATTTTTCTTTCGAGGCGTGAAAATTTAGAATTTTGTTTGAATAAAACGCTTCAAAATCGGGCATCTCACGCTAAACATGCTTATTAAGACCAAAGCATTTGAAAATTTCCCATTAGTAAGTGTTTTCTAGCTTTTAAACCTTGCGTGACCCCAGCCTGGCCGAGCGGGGGCATCAGTCTGGTCACTGAGAAAAAAAAAAAAAAAAAAAAAAAAAAAGGACGTGCAGAGCAAGAACTGCGCAGCGCAGTTAAAAAATACCTCCTTTAGGTGAAGCGAAAATGGTTGGAATCAGCACGCCTACCCCAGAGAGAGGTCTACCTGGGAGTCCTGGGTTGAAGGGACCACAAGGCCCTAAAGGAGCACAGGGTGATCCGGGCAGAAACGGAACACAGGGACCCCAAGGACCTCAGGGACCTAAAGGAACACAGGGTGATCCAGGAACAAACGGTACAAAGGGACCTCAAGGACCACAAGGAGCTGCCGGGAGGACTGGTGACAAGGGAAATCAAGGACTCAAAGGAGACCAGGGAGCCGTCGGGAGGACTGGTGACAAGGGATCTCAAGGAGTTAAAGGTGAAAAAGGACGAGACGGAACTGTGAAGTCTGGAGTGCAGTATATTCGCTGGGGAAGGACCACATGTCCTAGTGGTGCTCAGGAAGTTTACAAAGGTAAACGCAAAATATATACTACGGTTATTTACCTACCGTAAAAACTCGATTAGGCCTGCCGGCGGGAGGGGCTTATTTCGATTTCAGTCCAAATATCCTCGAGCCTTGCCCGTCTTCCCCAACAAAATTTTTGCCCGTACACCCATGACCAGTTTAAGGGCGCTTAAGCACGTCTTTGAACCACGTATCTTTGTGTCTGGCGCACTTTCACTCCCACTAAACAAACATTTAAAACTTGACATTTAAGATAAAAAGTCGATAATACGCTCCAAAGCAGAGAACGTTTGAGTACCGGTTGACGCCCATGGCTCAAAAACGTGTGTGCTTAATTTTTATTAAAAGCTCTAGGTAAATCTGTTATGAAGGCTAAATTGATAAAAGCGCTCTATTTTTTACTCAGGTGTTGTTGGAAGTGATCAATTCGATAACTATGGTGGTGGTGGGGAGTACCTTTGCTTGACAAAAAACCCAGCGTATACCAAGTACAAAGACGGACCCCAATCCCACTCATACATCTACGGAACTGAATACGCGATCAGTTTCAATCCATTCTCACCAACTGACGTTCACAATTACGAAGTCCCTTGCGTGTCTTGTTATGTTGCGTCACGTACAGCTTACATGATGATACCTGGGTTTAATGGCTGTCCCTCTGGTTGGCACGAGGAGTATGGTGGGTATCTGATGTCAGGACAATCTCCCCATAAGAAATCTCGTAATTTTATTTGCACTGATGTTGCGGCTGAGGGTGTACCTGGGACCCAGGCAGACCGCGATGGCGCGCTTCTGTACCTTGTAGAAGGAGTATGCGGCTCGTTACCATGCCCCCCGTACGTAAATGGTCGAGAACTGTCATGCGCAGTGTGCACTAAATGACAATAACAATTGCAGTTTAGAGTGTTCGTGGTGTAAGCCTGCACGAAATGCTAACTCTTTACCCTAACGATAAGGCGACAAACCACCTGGCACTTAAACACTGTTCAACTGTCTCACGTACAGTCGGGAGAGCAGGTTCTGTTTTTGAAAAATCTTCGTTGCAGAACTCGTTTAGTTTCCGATTTTTGTTGTCCAATCATAGAAGAGCACGAGCACCAGAGAGTGTTATGAGTAAAGAAGTACACGTCCGTACACTTCAAGAGTTTATTCTCAAGTACTTTTACAGAACATGTGAACTAAAGATCACGTGATAACAACAACTACACAGGACAACCAACTTATCATAACATCCCCCTTCTTAAGCTAGTTGGCTATCTTCTACAAGGTTAAGTTAATTCTAATAACAACTGGATCAAGCAGTAAACAACTCAACTGTTGATAATCCTACGATTACAATTCTTTCTACATAACATAATCCTTATGCCAACTCGGAACAGATCTGACCCGTGTAGAGCGACGTAGACCTGAGGGAACATCATTGTCAGGAGGGTCGTGTTCTGAGTTAGCACTGCCTGACTCTGCAGTTACACTAGGAAAGTTTACAATGGTTTCTGTAGTTACAGGTTCTGAATCATTGCTTATATCATCATCTATTGTTATAGGTGGCTCCTGAGTAAGATGAATATGTCGTCTATTTCTACGATACTCTTTACCAGTTTCATCAGTAATCAAATATGATCTAGGAGTCTCATGTTTACCTTTAACTACAGCAGGTGATAAATGTTTGTCACCTGGTTTCATAAACCTTACACTATCCCCTTCCTTAAGTTGTGGCAATGGTTTTGAACCTTGCCTATCATAGAACTCCTTATATTTAGCTTGACGCCTTTCTAGTAGTGCAGGAATGTCATGACAAATCTGTGGCACCAACATCCTAGGGTGAACAGGAACCCCGGTCCGAATTTGCCGACTGAACAACATTTGGTTAGGTGAATAAGGGAAATTGCTTATGGGGGTGTTGCGATATTCCATAAGACCTTCATTCAAATTGCACTCTTTTCTAAGCAAGTTTTTAACAATATGAACTGCCTTTTCTGCAAGACCATTAGCCTGACTATACTTTGGACTGGTTGTTACAATATTTATGCCACATTGTGTAGCATATTGCTTCATTTCTCTAGAGTTATAAGGCATGTTATCTGCAACTAGAGTTTGTGGGTATCCATGTCTTGAGAATATTTCATTCAGACTCCGAATAACAACACTGCTTGTTTTACCATTAAGCCTGAAAGCCTCAATATACTTTGAATAATAATCAATAACCACAAGGTAGTTTTGATTTTTGTATTCAAGGAGATCAGATGCAACTATTTGCCATGGTAATAGTGGAACTTCTCGAGTTTGCATGGGTTCTTTGGGTTGCTTACTCTGATATTTCATGCATTTTTCACAACTAGACACCATTTCTTCAATATGCTTGGTCATGCCAGGCCAAAATACTGTCATGCGGGCATTGGCTTTGGTTTTTTCAATGCCACAGTGGCTAATATGCAATTTCTGGAGAATATCTTTTCTCCATGCAGATGGAATGACAAGCCTGTTATCCTTGAGTAAAATTCCATCTGTATCATGAATGTCATTCCGCACATCCCAGAAAGATTTTAGAGGGGAGGGTACATTGCGTTTGTGTTCAGGCCAACCCTCTCTGGCATATTTGTGTAACATTTGCATAGTAGGATCACTGTAGTTAAGTTCTCGTAATTCCATCAACTTTACATCTGAAATTGGAAGATTGGTGATCACGGAATGAATGAAATGCTCCATGTCATGATGCATATCACTGTCAGTAGGAGCACTGGACTGATCAAATGCCCTGGAGAGAGTATCAGCAATGTAAAGAAACTTCCCTGGAACATATCTGACATTGAGATTGTACTTTTGCAAACGAAGTCTCATTCTTTGCAATCGAGGAGGTACTTTGAAAAGAGGCTTTTTGAAAATGCTTTCCAGGGGCTTATGATCCGAGAGCACCTCAATTTCTGCTCCATATGTGTACATGTTAAATCTCTCACACCCAAAAACAATTGCTAAAAGCTCTTTTTCTATTTGAGCATAGTTTGTCTCAGAATTTGACATAGCACGTGAAGCATATGCAACTGGTTGGTTCTGTTGCAACAAACATGCTCCTAAGCCACTTTTACTGGCATCAACTTGGAGTGTGGTGGGTAAATTTGTGTCATAGAATCGTAGAACTGGAGCACTACTCAAGACTGATTTGAGTTTTGTAAGCGCAGTATCGTGCTCTGGAAACCAAGCCCATGGTACACCACACTTAAGCAAGGATCGCAATGGGGCAGTTAATTCCGACATGTTTGGGATATACTTAGCAAGATAGTTGATCATGCCCAATAACCTTTGCAGGTCTTGTTTGCATGATGGGGTGGGCATATTGTGAATAGCAGAAATTTTTTCAGGGTCTGGTGAAAATCCTAACTCACTAACCACTTCACCCATGTACTTGACTTGGCTAACACGAAATTGAATTTTGTCACGATTGAATTTAATGTGGCGCTCTCGTGCTCTGGTCAGAACTTTGCGTAGGATCAAATCATGTTCTTGTTCATCCTTACCTCCAATGATAATATCATCAAAAATTGGTAATGCACCTGAAATATCACCAAAATGTTTTTCAACCATTTTCTGGGCCACTTCACTTGCACATGAAATACCAAATGGCATTCTCTTAAACCGGTATCTCCCAAAGGGCGAGTTAAACACGCATAAAAATGAGGATTCTTCTGTGAGCTTTTGGTGCCAGTAACAATTTGACATGTCAACAACTGAGAAAACTTTGCAACCGTTCAGCGTGTTTGAAATTTTTTCAAAGCTTGGAGGTTTGAAATCTTCCCGTTCTATAGCTTCGTTTAGATCTGGTGGGTCTAAACACAATCTCAGCGAATTGTTTGGTTTTTCAACAATCACTAAATTACTGACCCATTCAACCGGTTCTTCCACTTTGGCAATAATATCATTTCTTTCAAGGTCATTTAAAGTTACTTTGAGTTTGTCCAACAATCTTAGGGGAACATTCCTTTGTGGTTGAATGGTGGGAAGACTATTAGCCTTCAACTTAATGTTATATTCGCCCTCGACACATCCTAAACCCTCAAAAACATCCTGAAATTCATCCAGTAGGCTAGGTTTTGCTTGAACTTCACCCACACTGAGACCTATTTGTTCTACTTTGTTATTCAGGCTGATTAACTCTAGCTCTAAGCATGAGTCTAAACCCAGGAGAGGTTTCACATCATTCCGAAGGACATAATACTCCAAAGGAGTTGTACCCTTACTCTCGTTTACTTTCGTGTCAAGAAAACATTTGCCCACTGTGTCTAATTGGTACCCCCCAAATGATTTGAGTAACATGCTTGTTGGCTCTATACGGGCATTTAACTCATTTGCCAAACGCATGGACATTACATTACATTCTGCACCCGTATCGAGTTTGAAAGTTACAGGAACATTATTAACTAATAAGTCTGACTGAATGTTCCTTTTAGTGCTACCTTGAATTTCCTCGATGTACAGCCCCTCCACTGGTTCTTTGTCTCCACTCAGTTCAATTTGTACGTGACGAACTCTTCTTTCTTCCGTACCATCCTTCGGCTTGAGACAGCACCGAGCATAGTGGTTTCGCCCGTTGCATTTGAGACACGTGGCGCCATAGGCGGGACAATTTCCTCTGTTGTGAGACATGGCGCAGAACTTGCATTTGAGAATTTTCTTTGAGTCTTCCTGTTTGGATTTTCCTGTGTCGACCGGCGGCTGTGTTTTCTTTACGGTATCAATGCTGCTCTCTTCGGTAGTTGTGGGGGAGCTGAAGATTTTAGATTGTTCTTTGGATTGTTCCGTAATTCTGCATAATTTCATGGCTTTCTCGAGTGTTAGATCCGTTTCTCGTAGTAGTCTCTCTCGGAGCTTTGGATCGCTTATTCCAACGACAATTTGGTCTCTTATCAGAGATTCTTTAATCGCCCCAAAATCGCAGTAATCCGCTCTTCGTCTAAGATCTGTGACAAATACGTCGATTGGGCGACCTTCTTGTGCTGTCGTTCTGAAACGGTATCGTTCGTAGATTGTGTTCTTCCGTGGTACACAATACGTTTCGGGCGCTGTTAGAATGCCTGCAACGGTTCTTTCTGTGATATCTCCGGAAATGCCCGGTAGGGTTTTGAGCACTCGTCTTGCTTTGTTCCCGAGAACACTTTGAATGGTTGCTATTTGTACGGCATCGTCCTTTTCGTGTAGGCCGCTCGATACCCGATACAATTCCCACGCTTCTTTCCATTCATTCCACTCTTCTGCGAGGTTCAGACTATCAATATCCAATTCCGAGGGAGGTTTAATGCGTTCCATGTTACAGTTCAGAGTCAGTAAGCTTACTGTTGAAAAGATCCTGGTACCATGTTATGAGTAAAGAAGTACACGTCCGTACACTTCAAGAGTTTATTCTCAAGTACTTTTACAGAACATGTGAACTAAAGATCACGTGATAACAACAACTACACAGGACAACCAACTTATCATAACAGAGAGTACTCCGAAAGTTGGCACGCCATCGAGGCTCGGTTGATTGACGTTAAAGTTCGAACTAAAATGTAGTTGGAACGCTTACCCAAAGGCGAAAGAAATGTGGATAGATTATACATTAATATAAAGCTTGATCAATGTCGATCAATGACGCATGCTAATATTTTTAGAGGTTCTACTCCTCACTTTCAACTGTACGAACCCTTTGTGTAATATGCTCAACAATTGAGACGGGAAGGGGGGGGGTGGGGGAGAAATGGAATAAATTTGGTTATTGTGCCAACACTTTTGACGAGGGTTGCATGAAAATGTAGAAATCAAATTAATTGTTATAAAAATTAAAGGAAAAGAGATATAGCTACCATCATGATATTGTCTGATGGTTGCTTACTTACTGGCCCTTATGGTGGCAAGGTTATGACCCATGACTGTGACTGTCATTTATCGTTCAATGTTGAACCCTTCGTGGATAAGGATTGTCTGTGCAATATGTTGGGAAGCTCAACATTAAGAGGGGGAGGAAGAGTTGAGGAATAATTTTGGTAACCGTGCCAACAATTTTCACGAGGATTGTAAATTTGTTGGAATTTTCTCATTACATTGAACCTGATTTAGGTGGCTGGCGACAGTTTCCAGCACTTTCCAGAACTAAGTATTTGATGGATTTTTACTACCAATCTTAATCAGTTGATGCTGCAATGACGGTATCACTCAAATTATATTCGATTCCAGATTATTTGTCAACACGTTGTGGCCATTTTTACACGCCTGGTTACCATAGCAACAACATAGCTAAAATGGAGCTCGGTGACCCCAAATTTACTAAGATACAACTTTTTGCAAATTTTAAAAAAATCTGCTGAGGAAGTTCAGAGCCACCTTAAATTTTAGAAAATATTCAAAAAACTGATAACAGCTTGTAATTGTTATTGAAAAA
The DNA here is from genome assembly GCF_052425735.1 of Oculina patagonica. Taxonomy (NCBI): domain Eukaryota; kingdom Metazoa; phylum Cnidaria; class Anthozoa; order Scleractinia; family Oculinidae; genus Oculina; species Oculina patagonica. The sequence continues at coordinate 2,159,019 of NC_135767.1, read as the reverse complement.
TCTTCTTGGGGAAAGAATTTTATGTTGATGTTGGATTCTGTACCAATTCTGTTCAGTACCAGCCGGACAGATAGTTGTCAGAACTTCAGCAAGGTATAGACTAGCCTGTTCCAGACGTTCGGTTAGTTGTGAAGCAGCACGAAAAACGGCCCATTTTATTTCGCTCACCGTTCTTCGCACTGTTCCCCAAGATATAGACGAGGTTCCATTTTGAATGAAATAGCTATAATAATATAAAGTGAAACTTAAAACAGCAAGGGGCCGCCAACGATGCTGCTGTAACGTAGGATCTACAAGATCAGCCGAAAAAATGAAATCACATAAACAAACACTACAGCAAGGCTGATCATACTACATGAAAAGTAGACTTTGCGAGACACCAACACAACTTGAACCAATAAAGCAGGGTTGCAACCATGGACAGCTGTTTTTCCTTATTGGGACTCGTCAGCACTGTGATAACAGGTTTTTGACCTAGGAAAGCATTTTATAAAACCTGAGGGAAACTCTTTAATCCTGGGGGAACCTGTTTGCTGCGGGAAGGTCGGGATCTGTAACAGCAGACAAAATCTTCTGAGACGACTAGAACAGTAGACAGAATTTGGGTCCAACGTAGACTTTAATCTGTAGCCAAATAATATTTTACAATGCAGTTCTATTTAGGCGAAATAACAGGATTAAGTAATTTTATCAAGAAGTCTTAACTAACATTAGATCATGCACTTTGAAAAGCACGATTGGCTATAACGGAATTCATCTTTTACAACATTAATTACTTCCAAAGCAGAGCTGGTGGATAACAGTTAAACAAAAGGCTAGTGCAGGTTACAGTTACACTTCAACACCAATTACACTTATGATCCGACACAACAACGGGTAGTGGTTACCGCTTACTAAACTGAAAACTGAAAGAAATATTTTCTACGTTGGCTTTTCTTTTTTTTCTATTCTTCCTGTATTTTTCTTCCCTCACAGCACGGTGTAGCAAATCTGAAATATTAAAAAATAAAAAAGCATTATAATCAGGTACAAATCCCTCTTTTTCCTAAACCCCCTTGTTTTAACTATCCCCCTGACCAAAAGAAGCGAAGGTTCTGAGGACGAGAATAGCTTGAAAACGTTCTCACCGAGCGAGACTAAACTCTACTCTTTAACCGCTGACCAACAAGTTCGCAGAAAAAGAGGCCGTGTTCTCCTTTCTTATTCCATTCTCATTTCCGTTCTAAAATTACGTTAAAACCCTACTCAAAACATGTTGTAACTCTTATTAAAATATTGAGTTCATGGTATTTTGATGTCGTTCCAGGAGCACTTCAGTAAAACAAAAGACCGTTTTGCTCCAAGGATTTATTGATTATTTATTTCTTTACAAAATGTCGCGCAGGTGGTTTTGTCAATTTTTGTTCATGAATTAAAAATACCGTTCTTATTGGCTGGAGTTAAAAGCCCCTGGAAATTATCCACCTGATATAACGACTAGAGCTATAAAACAAATAACGTTAACAATATTCAAGTCTGGAAAGTGTCGAATCAAAAAATTCGAAGCGCTCGCACTGGCAATAGCTATGGAAGAAATCGGTGACAATATTTAATTTATCGTTCTGGCAATTCTGAAAAGGCTTTATAATGTTGATAATTGGAAGTTTGCGGCCGGGAAAAGCGAGAAAATGAAGCAATTATCTATCAGTAGGGACGAATACAATTCTCCCAATTAAAAGCAAATAGGTTTTTGCGGACTGCAGTCCACAACCTGATGAGCTGGATTTCAGCAGGTTTTAAATTGAAAAGTCTGCAATTTTACCTACGCAAATCAACTTAAGTGGAGTGGATTTTGTCGTGCTTTTAAAACTAGCGAACCGCCGGTGCGACGTTTGAGCTGTTCTCCACGATTCTCTGCGGACAAAATATTTATTTACAAGTCTTAAAGTGCATCTGTCAATTGAGATGACAGATCTTCACGTCGCTCGGTCAGTGTCGTCGATGAATATCGAAAATTTAACCTCTATTCCCGTTGGAGGAAGTATTACTTTGATAAACTACGCTCACAGACAGCTACCAGCCGAGTACAGCCAGGCGAAGGATCGTGGATGGGCATGGGTCGTTTGTGCAGGATCTTTTTTTGTCATGTTTATGGTGTATGGCATTCATACGTCGTTTGGTGTGCTCCTTGTTGTACTGCTTGACCATTTCGATTCAAACAAAGCGAGTACCGGTAAGTTATTTTTTCTGCCGTAACTCAGAGCCGTACTGATTAAGTTATGATCTGCAAAACATCTCTGTGAATGCAATAAATTTTTAGCTGCGACTGTGAACTCTTTCCAAGGATATAAATTTATTATTTTTGTGATCGATTCGGTCGAAGAAATTAAAGGTGACGCTAAAAAACAAAACCAAATATACCCCTCATATTCGTAGCAATCAAAGTAAACCCTTTAAAATTATTTTAAGGTTTTCGCGGAAAGGCCGCAGTCACTTAAATATTGTCTATGTCATGCAATATGCAAATTTAACTGGTTTTTATATATCGGTCAAGGTTGAAAACCTGAAAATTATTTTCATGCTTCAGTACAAGATCCTAAAGATCGAAATGCCTTTCCTCTTCGTTTTTTAACACAACAATGTATGTTTTTACAACGATGCAGGAGCAATAAACGTAATGGCCAAACTATTGTTACTAAATATTATTTTGACTCGTAATTCTGCATCTTTGTACTCTAATTTGAAACAGTTTTGATTTTCCATTTCATCAGCCAGTTTAAATTGACATTTCTTTCCGCTTTTTAACATAAAATGAAACAAAAAAAAATGCAAGGGTCGGTAGCCGACAAAGCATACGTTTTACTAAGCTAGAGATATTTTATGAAACATTCTGTTGGTAAAATAACATAGCTTTTTCAATTTCTTTGCATACTAATCATATGCAAATCGGACCAGCAAAACTTTATTCGCCGGTCGGGTTCTTGGTCGAGTAATGAAATATTCACACATACAAAAACCGCGCAACCAGTTTTTTGATGGGACCTCAGTGTTAGAGTTTGTAATAGCATACGTTAGAACATTTTTAAATGGTGCTGTAATATATATTTTTTTCTTTTCACGATTTAAGAATCTTGAATCGTTGCTTAGGCTACATGAAACGGAATTTAAGGGAAACGTTTTACAAAGAAGTTGGTGTGCTATCGAATTTTCGTTTAAAGCGATCAGCAAAAAGAAAGAAAAACGAACAGATTTACTGGTAAATGGTGTTTTGATCAAGTGTTCGATCGATATTTGAAGTCGCGTGGGCAGAGTTCGAAGATAGGTACATTTCTTGATAAACTACTGTAGATCATACAGAGATCGAACAGATGCCTGGAGTTGTACATAATAGCTTGAATATGTAATGAAGGCCTCATGCGTTGAAATTCAAAGTAAGTTAGGTCTAGATCAGTGCTTAACAGGTGTAATACGATAAAAAAGATGAAAATTTCTATGACGCACGGTCTGCCCTATTAAAGTTATTGTCATAATTTTGCAACACTTTCAAATAAAAGTTTCTAGAATGAAATAGCACCTTTTCAGGTAAATTGTCTTTAATTGAATTATGTTAGAACCCCGTAATAATCTTTGGGACTGACATCATCGCTAAAGCTGGTTTTAACTAAGTAATGTCACTTCTTTTTAACATTCTTTTTTTCTTTGAACAAGCTATAGCTACCATGGTTTATTTTTCGCAGCCGGCTGAGAATGCCATTGCTTCGATTTGCTTCCTATCCTACTAAAGTATTTATTTCTTAAACGCATGCAGTTTTAAGCAGGTAATTTGCCATCAAAGTAAAATCAGTACAATTCTCGCAGCAAGAAAAACCCCACCTCATTATTCATATTATGTCTATAAGCACATCAAAGTCTGCCGATAATTCATACAACTGCAAACCAACCATTGGCAGTAAATATCGGGTTTTCGCTACAAATTACCTTTCCCTTCATTAGTTTTCTGATGGGCCGGTATAATAATCTTGGTTCACCATTGTTTTGACTCAGGGAGTCTCATTCCTCAATTCAATTCTAAATATAAAAAAGCGGCTCATATCATCTCTTGTAGTCATAATTACAAAAATATACAGTCTCATGAAGTCTGAAGCGATGAATTTTTCTCGAAGTTTCTTCTGATCAACATCAAATCCCTAAAAAGTGTATCAGTGCGATAATATGACGCTATACCATGCCGTGCTTCTAAAGTGGTCGCTTCCAAGACAAATGCAGAGTGGATGCACTTGTATAAATGGTTTAAATTGGAGTTATATAAACGACCATTCTACGAGCTCATGAACGAGTAAAGAAGCTCGTAACGACCTCCTAGTCTCGCTCTTCTAGCATTAGGTCTGTTTCCTGGTGTTAACGATTTTTGATTCTTACACTTGTTATGCCCACAAAACTACTACTTACTTTTCGCGTAACCGCTTTTAAAGGTGGCTACTGTTCTGCGCACGCACGCGTACCAGCGTGGAGCCCCTTTTGGAAATTTGAATTACCGTAAAGTTACTTTATGAACGTAGTAAAAACATATTTTAAAAAAAGCGAGATTATCCCGAAAAAAAAAAAAAAAATAAAAAAAAAAAAAAAAAAAAAAAAAATTAATAACAGATGGACAATTTCAGTGTTTATAGTAAAAACATGATTATATAAAAATATCAACTGCATGGAAATGTTCAGAAGTGTCCCCTTCGAGATTTATTGTTTGGCTAAACGGAGAGGGAAGACGAATGACATTTTCCGCTGGCAAATCGCTTCTTTTATGAACTCCGTAATGAATAATTGCAAACACAGTATTGTTTTTCATTGATCATGAGAAGAAAAAAAAAACAAACCTCTGGTCGCGGCAAAATGTTCGCCTTGTCCGCTTTTGAAGTTATCCGCTATCCGGAAGGGGCCAGGTCCGTGGGAAAAAATAACTAATATATAATTTGTTTGTGTTTGAAAACTTTTTTATTATCCAAAAGCAAAAGTTATTTTCCAAAATCCACTTTTTTAAATGATACACAGAAAAAATATAAGTAATGCGGGAAGCATGCGAGATCGGAAGAAAACGGCCAAATTAATTATATTATTTCCATTTCCGAGCTAACCATTCCCACAATTTTTTTAATTTCCACATTGCCTCTACATTCACTCTGATTTCAATGCCCTCTTGTTTTAACCCTGCCTCCCCCGTACTTGTACCTTCCCCTCTCTCCCCGCGTATACCCTACTTCCACCCCCCCCCCCCCTCCTCCCCCCCCCCCCCCCCCCCCATCGATCCCTATATTTCCTTTGTCCCTTCCCTTCCCCACTACCTCCCGCCCTCTCTTTTTCCCCTCCCCCTCCCCCCCCCCTACTCTACACTCCACTATTTACCTAGCCTCCCCCTTTGTTCCCTTTAACTAGTTCCCCCTTACTTCTAATCTCCCCTAAATCCCACTTCCCTCTACTTTTAATTTTCCTCAGTGATTTTACAGGAATTTATTTTTTTTTACCTTTCCCGCCATGCCTCGAACCTGCGACCTCCCGCTCTAAAGCGCGTCCTCTTATCCACTACGTACACCACGCCGCTCGCTGTTGAAAATACTGAACAATTTTTTTGTGATATCATAACTTATTAGCCCCAGGTCCGCTCGGCCAAATGTCCAAAGAAGAGTAAAATTGTATCGTGACTAGTACACGTCTAACTTGATTTATAAAAAGGTGGCTTTCGGGCTGTTAAGGAATGTATGGGGTTTCATTTTTATTTTTATTTTGAGGACATGGAGAATTGTTCGGCTTTCTTTCTTTAAAATGTTGCCCTTTTTAATGTAGGGATTTCAATTTTACTTTTTTTCTTTTCTCCCTCTCTGCCCCCCCCCCTCCCCCCACCAACCCCCCTCCCCTCTAGATTTACTTGTGGTTAGTTTAGCCCAGTCTCTAACTCCAACCCCTCTCTATCATTTGAATTCTATCGCGCGCGCGCTGACTCGTACTATTCTCTCAGACGTCCGTGGAGGGCTTTTTTCGGCCCGCTTCACGGACCGTTGGTGTCTCGGTTCAATCTGTCGCGTGGTAATGTTTTTGTGGCTCTGCGGTTTGCAAAACACTAATCACGTGATGCCATTTTGGTTGTTTTGAACTAAATAGCATCACGTGATCAGTGTTTTGCAAGCAGAGCCAAAACAGTGAACCGTCCGTGAGCGGCCCCTTGTCCACGGACGGATAGTGAACAGTTGTGATCTACTTTCCATTTTCTGTCTAGGAGTTTGCCGAGAATCTATCCTGTGGGTGGGTTGATTTGCGTCGGCTGGTGGGCAAAGCTACGGGTTGAACACTTACTCGTACGTTGCCAGGTCAGTGCTGGCGGTCTTGCCCTCATAACTCGGAACTAGACTTTAGGGCTGTTTGAGGCGGTCATGACGATATTTGGCTTGAACATTTCAGTGGCTTTAGACTTAGAATTCTTTTGGCGGGGTATTGCGGGCTTTTTCCACGATTTTTTTACATCCGGGGTATTATGAATAAGATAAGAAGATTACAAAGATCGCAACTAATGGTCTAGGAGCTAGAAATCACTTCAAACCTTATGTGAGTAGAATTTCTTATTTGTGATTTTTTTGCCGTTGGTTTAGCTGCGTGAGCGCTTTCTGAAACTTTTTAGTGAGAGAAATTCGATATGCGTGGTTTCCGGCCGTGAAGTGACATGAACAATGCCGAATCGTCTCGCTGAGTCATGAATTATTTAGTTATTCTAATCCCGATTTCCTTGAAAATGAAGCGAACGTCGATGTAAAACGCCTCTTGATAGTTCATTTTAGACCATGCATGGATTAAGAAAGCTTCAGTACGCTCTCGCTCTAGCAATGTTTAAGTTTGTTTTCAGTTGATGTTATTTCATATTGTAAACAAGTTAATTAAATTGGTAAAATTCTTGATTTGAACAAAATGCCGAAATAGTCTATTGTTCGAAAAGAATAAAAAGAGTTTAGTTCACCTCGAGCTAAAATAGGCCTCATTCAACGCTCCTTGCCGAAATATGGCTCAGAACAATAGTGTTGTGTCAAAATTCAGAAGACACGTTTTACTAAATCAAGTTAGACGTATTTTGCCAAGCAAAGTGTGTTTTCAAGGCGAAAAAAATTTAAACATGTTTTTTTCCTTCTTTTTTTCAGCTTGGATTGGCTCAATATCCGTCAACCTACTCTTTCTCTTCAGTCCCGTCACCAGCTCTCTCGCGGGCCGTTATGGCGTGCGCGTTGTTACCATTGCTGGAGGACTAATAATGAGTGTTGGACTCTTTCTCAGTTCTTACGCGCCAAGTATTCTCTTCTTGTACATCAGCTACGGTCTTCTTCTAGGAATTGGAACAAGTCTCTGCGCGACCATGGCATTGATTGTATCCGCGGACTACTTTGACAAACATCTTTCTCTAGCCACAGGCATCGTAGCTTCAGGAAGCAGTTTTGGGACTCTGGTTTTTCCTCCAACGTTGCAAATTCTAGTGAAAAATTACGGCTGGCAAACTACCTTCCGCATTATGGGACTAGGAGGAATTATGATGGCCATTACAGGACTTGTTTACAGATCAGTGCATAGAAATCATGTTCCTCTTCCCGCTGATGGAAACCAGTGTTTTGACATGTCGGTTTTAAAAAATAGAACCTTTGTTCTGTGGACTATTGCTACTACTGTTGCTGGGTTTGGGTATTTTATACCTCACTTCTTTCTGGTACGTAAAGATTTCTAGTCTGAAAAAAATAAAAACATTTCTGTTTGCGCGCGGCAACTCGTTCCCACTCAAGTGGTCTAAAGTCAATCCAAAATATTTAAAAAAAAAATGACAAACCTCTTCAGACATGCGTGTATCTCTCTGATTACATGGTTGTTTTTAGAACTTGCGCGCGCAAATTAAATTACCAACCGTCAGACTCTAGAGCTACGTTAATCCCAAGTGCCCCTTGAGCGGCGAAGAATTGAGCGCAGCTTAACGCCAATAGACCATTTTCGTATTCTTGGTATTGGACTGGAACTGGCTTGCAATGGATGCTAATGCGGGTAATCTTTTCAAATGCAAATGACATGACCCTCTTTTTGTGATATTCCCCCGCATTAGCCTCCATCGCAAGCTATTTCCAAACCAATACTGGGAATACGGTATTGGATTATGTTTATTTACTCGGGAGCTGTTGTTTAGTTCGTCTCGAAACGCTTGAGAAGTGTTCTCAGTTGAGAAGTGTTGTGTTACAAACCAATCATGGCTGCGAAAGAGATGAGCTAATTCCCGGAGGTTTTTTTTTTCGTTTCCTCTAGGTCCGTTATTCTGAAGACTTGGGAGTACCGCTGTCCCAAGGCAGCTGGCTCATGTCTTACCTCGGGATCTCCTCGGCTGTCGGTCGGATGTTTTTCGGACGATTCTCGGACGTTTGCTCTTTTAGAAACATTCACATCTACCGCGCCTGCATGTTTCTGTCTGGTTTAGCCTCGGTGTTGTGTCCGTTAGGAAACTCCTATTGGGCCCTAGTGCTGTATGTTGTGGTGCTGGGAATCCTGGATGGCTCATATATAGGACTTATGTCCATTGTGACCCTGGACATTGTGGGCGTACACAAAATTGCCCCCGCCTGGGGGATCCTATTTTTCTGTCAGTCGTTTACTTATTTACTTGGGCCTCCGGCAGCAGGTAATGTGACTAAAACTAAAATTCTCCATACTGATTTCTATAACTTTCTTTAAATGGCACTTTTGAGAATTTGGTGGCAAATCAAGACAATATCTTCCACTTGATGAATTTCTTAATTTCCATCACCTGTTTGACAATTAGATACTAATCACTGTAGAGCAGTTTCCAATCATTTTGAGTGTCGTAAAACCAAAACCAAAGTAATCACTTTGGCCAATCACAAAAGACGCAGACAATCCAGTGAAGCAATCAAAACTCGTAGCAAATACATGTAGCCGGCACGAAGCGCGGGAAAACGTGCGCGAGCGAGGCAAGATTAATCTGGTTTTGGTTTTATTTCTGATTGGCTGAAAAAGTGGCGGGAGTTTTTTAAACCAATCACTAAGCGTAGTAATGCAAAACCAATGCAAACGCAAATTACTCTTGACGCTCAAATGAAAACCGCTCTATTGCACACCCTCAAGACTAGCAAAACAAAATCTAATAGAGACAAATTACAATTCTGTTTGCAGGTTTTATGTACGACGATCTCCAAACCTTTAAACCTGTGTTTTACCTGGCCGCTGGACCAATGATTTGCGGCGCTTTTATGTTGTTCTTCGCTGCTTTTTGCAAGTCGAACCAGACTTCTGTCGGCCGACAAGACGTCACGAGTTATGTGTCGTCCCCCAAGCACTGTAACGGCGTGAGCTCGAGTTATCAGCGATGTTCTACTCCTCCGAGGATTATTTTAACTGGGCCTAAAGAAAGAGATTCCTTCATTGTTGTGGAACGGTTAACGGTGTTATGACTTTAATTAAACAGAAGTTGCAGGGTTTGACAGACAGACATCTGCATTACTTTGGCAGGCTCCATTGTACAATTATAGCCAATCAGAATCAATCATTACGACGGAAAATAGCGTTGTTAACCAATCAGAACTCGTCGCAAGCAAGCGCGGGAAACTAAGTGACGCGGTAGGTTTTGATTCTGCGCTTGATTGGTCAAATAGACTTATCTTCGCTCTGATTGGCTCGGGTGTGTGATAGTCACGTTTCTAAAGGAAATTATGCGTTTACTTTGGTTTTGAGTTTGCTCATTTCCAATTGGTGCAAAACTACTCGTGCGACCCACAATGGCCAATCAGAACAAACGATGTTGTTTTTTGCATTTGTTCTTTTAAACCAATCACGAGAAGACCGAAACCAATCGTGACTTGGCTTATGCCTGGTTCACACGTGCGACGCAATTGTAAATGAAAACGCAAGGAAAAACACGTCTGAACTAGCACAACGAAAACGTGAACGCAAGTGCAACTGGAAGCGCAAATGGTTCATACGTGCGACGCAATTGTAAATGAAAACGCAAGGAAAAACACGTCTGAACTAGCACAACGAAAACGTGAACGCAAGTGCAACTGGAAGCGCAAATGGTTCATACGTGCGACGCAATTGTAAATGAAAACGCAAGGAAAAACACGTCTGAACTAGCACAACGCAAACGTGAACGCAAGTGCAACTGGAAGCGCAAATGGTTCATACGTGCGACGCAATTGTAAATGAAAACGCAAGGAAAAACACGTCTGAACTAGCACAACGAAAACGTGAACGCAAGTGCAACTGCAAGCGCAAATGGTTCATACGTGCGACGCAAACGCAAAGGTTAAGTCACAACACGCGCAAAGAACGTAAGATACGCAGACACAGTTGTAGTCTTTTTCCAAGATGGCGGACAATTCATGCTTTTCTTGCTTGCGTTTGCGCTTGCATTGACGGTAGCAACGTTTACACTCAATGCAAACGCAAACGCAAAGGGCAAATGCAAGGAATGGAAAACTGTCCATTTATTCCTTGCGCTTGCATTTGCACTTGCGTTTTAGTTGCGTTAGTTCACACGTGTTTTTCCTTGAATTCGTGCATGCATTTGCGTTTGTGTTTGCATAAAATAAATAAATAAAATGTGTGAACCAGACTGAATGGAGAATTGCGCAGAATTATGCGAAAAAATTGTCCATTTTCTTGCACGTGACTTGCGCTTGCATTTACAATTGCCTCAGGTGTGAACAGTGCTAAACGCAAATGCAAGCAAGCGAAGCGTGACTTGTCCGCCATCTTGGAAAAATGACTTCAACTGCGACTGTGTATCTTACGTTTCTTGCATTTGCGTTCTACGTGTGAACGTCACTTTCATTTGCGTTTGCATTCTCGTCCTACAGGCTTTACACGAGTTCTCCTGGGTTAATTAGTCCATACCGGTTCTATGTGTCCCGCGCTTGGCACCGGTTACATGCTTTTGCGCCGAGCTTTGATTGTTTCACGGCGTTATTTGCGTTTCTCGTGATTTAACGTCGCCTGATTGGTTAGTTTTTATGAGACTAATATAAAACCACGCTGACCAGAAGTGAAATAAAATAACAAAATAATTCTTAATGTTTTGGTGGTCTCAAATAAAGTTTTGTTCTTTTTGTATATTTGTGTCGTCAGATTATTATAAACGTAATGTGCTTATTGATCAGTGAAGAAGAGTTTGATAGTTTTTTTCGTGAAATATAAGGCCAACCTCGGGCCGTGATTGATACAACTGAATACAAATATGCAACCACACATATTTGTGCGGAACACACTAGTAGTGATTTAAATCTCTGCGGCTTTCATTTTGAGTTCCCTCATGTTTTAACTTGTGCGTTTCATTTTGAGTTCCCTCATGTTTTAAATTGTGCGTTTCATTTTGAGTTCCCTTGTGTTTAACTTGTGCGTTTCATTTTGAGTTCCCTCTTGTTTTAACTTGTGCGTTTCATTTTGAGTTCCCCTTGTTTTCACTTGTGCGTTTAATTTTGAGTTCCTCTTGTTTTAACTTGTGCGTTTCATTTTGAGTTCCTCTTGTTTTAACTTGTGCGTTTTATTTTGAGTTCCCTCATGTTTTAACTTGTGCGTTTCATTTTGAGTTCCTCTTCTTTTAACTTGTGCGTTTCATTTTGAGTTCCCTCTTGTTTTACCTTGTGCGTTTCATTTTGAGTTCCCTCTTGTTTTAACTTGTGCGTTTCATTTTGAGTTCCCTACTGATTCAACTTGTGCGTTTCATTTTGAGTTCCCTACTGTTTCAACTTGAGCGTTTCATTTTGAGTTCCCTACTGTTTCAACTTGTGCGTTTCATTTTGAGTTCCCTACTGTTTAAACTTGTGCGTTTCATTTTGAGTTCCCTACTGTTTTAACTTGTGCATTTCACTTTGAGTTCCCTCTTGTTTTCACTTGTGTGCTTCATTTTGAGTTCCCTCTTGTTTTAACTTGTGGGCTTCATTTTGACTTCCCTCTTGTTTTAACTTGTGTGCTTCATTCTGAGTTCCCTCTTGTTTTAACTTGTGTGCTTCATTTTGAGTTCCCTCTCATTTTAACTTGTTCGCTTCATTTTTAGATCCCTCTTGTTTTAACTTGTGTGCTTCATTTTGAGTTCCCTCTTTTTTTTCATTGCTCGATTCATTTTGAGTTCCCTCTTGTTTTAACTTGTGTGCTTCATTTTGAGTTCCCTCATGTTTTAACTTGTGCATTTCACTTAGAGTTCCCTCTTGTTTTAACTTGTGTGCTTCATTTTGAGTTCCCTCTTGTTTTAACTTGTGCGCTTCATTTTGAGTTCCCTCATGTTTTAACTTGTGTGCTTCATTTTGAGTTCCCTCATGTTTTAACTTGTGCATTTCACTTTGAGTTCCCTCTTGTTTTCACTTGTGTGCTTCATTTTGAGTTCCCTCTTGTTTTAACTTGTGCGTTTCATTTTGAGTTCCCTACTGATTCAACTTGTGCGTTTCATTTTGAGTTCCCTACTGTTTCAACTTGAGCGTTTCATTTTGAGTTCCCTACTGTTTCAACTTGTGCGTTTCATTTTGAGTTCCCTACTGTTTAAACTTGTGCGTTTCATTTTGAGTTCCCTACTGTTTTAACTTGTGCATTTCACTTTGAGTTCCCTCTTGTTTTCACTTGTGTGCTTCATTTTGAGTTCCCTCTTGTTTTAACTTGTGGGCTTCATTTTGACTTCCCTCTTGTTTTAACTTGTGTGCTTCATTCTGAGTTCCCTCTTGTTTTAACTTGTGTGCTTCATTTTGAGTTCCCTCTCATTTTAACTTGTTCGCTTCATTTTTAGATCCCTCTTGTTTTAACTTGTGTGCTTCATTTTGAGTTCCCTCTTTTTTTTCATTGCTCGTTTCATTTTGAGTTCCCTCTTGTTTTAACTTGTGTGCTTCATTTTGAGTTCCCTCATGTTTTAACTTGTGCATTTCACTTAGAGTTCCCTCTTGTTTTAACTTGTGTGCTTCATTTTGAGTTCCCTCTTGTTTTAACTTGTGCGCTTCATTTTGAGTTCCCTCATGTTTTAACTTGTGTGCTTCATTTTGAGTTCCCTCATGTTTTAACTTGTGCATTTCACTTTGAGTTCCCTCTTGTTTTCACTTGTGTGCTTCATTTTGAGTTCCCTCTTGTTTTAACTTGTGCGTTTCATTTTGAGTTCCCTACTGATTCAACTTGTGCGTTTCATTTTGAGTTCCCTACTGTTTCAACTTGAGCGTTTCATTTTGAGTTCCCTACTGTTTCAACTTGTGCGTTTCATTTTGAGTTCCCTACTGTTTAAACTTGTGCGTTTCATTTTGAGTTCCCTACTGTTTTAACTTGTGCATTTCACTTTGAGTTCCCTCTTGTTTTCACTTGTGTGCTTCATTTTGAGTTCCCTCTTGTTTTAACTTGTGGGCTTCATTTTGACTTCCCTCTTGTTTTAACTTGTGTGCTTCATTTCGAGTTCGCTCTTGTTTTAACTTGTGTGCTTCATTTTGAGTTTCCTCTTGTTTTAACTTGTGTGCCTCATTTTGAGTTCCATCTTGTTTTAACTTCTGCGCTTCATTTTGAGTTCCCTCTTGTTTTAACTTCTGCGCTTCATTTTGAGTTCCCTCTTGTTTTAACTTGTGTGCTTCAGTTTGAGTTCCCTCTTGTTTTAACTTGTGTGCTTCATTTTGAGTTCCCTCATGTTTTAACTTGTGCATTTCACTTTGAGTTCCCTCTTGTTTTCACTTGTGTGCTTCATTTTGAGTTCCCTCTTGTTTTAACTTGTGTGCTTCATTTTGAGTTCCCTCTTGTTTAAATTATAACTTGTGTGTTTCATTTTGAGTTCCATCTTGTTTCAACTTGTATGTTTCATTTTGAGTTCCCTACTGTTTCAACTTGTGCGTTTCATTTTGAGTCCCCTACTGTTTCAACTTGTGCGTTTCATTTTGAGTTCCCTACAGTTTCAACTTGGGCATTTCATTTTGAGTTCCCCCTTGTTTTAACTTGTGCGTTTCATTTTGGGTTCCCTCATGTTTTAACTTGTGTGCTTTATTTTGAGTTCCCTCTTGTTTTAACTTGTGTGCCTCATTTTGAGTTCCCTCTTGTTTTAACTTGTGCGCTTCATTTTGAGTTCCCTCTTGTTTTAACTTGTGTGCTTCATTTTGAGTTCCCTCATGTTTTAACTTGTGCATTTCACTTTGAGTTCCCTCTTGTTTTCACTTGTGTGCTTCATTTTGAGTTCCCTCTTGTTTTAACTTGTGTGCTTCATTTTGAGTTCCCTCTTGTTTAAATTATAACTTGTGTGCTTCATTTTGAGTTCCATCTTGTTTCAACTTGTATGTTTCATTTTGAGTTCCCTACTGTTTCAACTTGTGCGTTTCATTTTGAGTCCCCTACTGTTTCAATTTGTGTGTTTCATTTTGAGTTCCTTACTGTTTAAACTTGTGCGTTTCATTTTGAGTTCCCTACTGTTTCAACTTGTGCGTTCAGGGACGGCGAAGCAATTTTCCAAGTGGGGGGGCTGACTAGTGACTTGAAGTGGGGGGGCTTAAAAGACTTTTCTCTTAGTAAGTCTGTATTTTTTCGGAAATTCTGGGGGGGCTAAAGGCCCCCCAGCCCCCCCGGCTCCGCCGTGCCTGGCGTTTCATTTTGAGTTCCCTACAGTTTCAACTTGGGCATTTCATTTTGAGTTCCCTCTTGTTTTAACTTGTGTGCTTCATTTTGAGTTCCCTCTTGTTTTAATTATAATTTGTGTGCTTCATTTTGAGTTTCATCTTGTTTTAACTTGTGTGATACATTTTGAGTTCCCTCTTGTTTTAACTTGTGTGCTTCATTTTGAGATCCCTCTTGTTTTAACTTGTGTGCTTCATTTTGAGTTCCCTCTTGTTTTAACTTGTGTGCTTCATTTTGAGTTCCCTCTTGTTTTAACTTGTTCGCTTCATTTTGAGTTCGCTCTTGTTTTAACTTGTGTGCTTCATTTTGAGTTCCCTCTTGTTTTAACTTGTGTGCTTCGCTTTGAGTTCCATCTTGTTTTAACTTGTGCGTTTCATTTTGGGTTCCCTCATGTTTTAACTTGTGTGCTTTATTTTGAGTTCCCTCTTGTTTTAACTTGTGTGCCTCATTTTGAGTTCCCTCTTGTTTTAATTTCTGCGCTTCATTTTGAGTTCCCTCTTGTTTTAACTTGTGTGCTTCATTTTTAGTTCCCTCTTGTTTTAACTTGTGTGCTTCATTTTGAGTTCCTTCATGTTTTAACTTGTGCATTTCATTTTGAGTTCCCTCTTGTTTTAACTTGTGCATTTCATTTTGAGTTCCCTCTTGTTTTAACTTGTGCGTTTCATTTTGAGTTCCCTCTTGTTTTAACTTGTGTGCTTCATTTTGAGTTCCCTCTTGTTTTAACTTGTGCGTTTCATTTTGAGTTCCCTCTTGTTTTAACTTGTGTGTTTCATTTTGAGATCCCTCTTGTTTTAATTTACGTGTTTCATTTTTTGAGTTCCCTCTTGTTTTAACTTGTGCGTTTCATTTTGAGTTCCCTCTTGTTTTAACTTGTGTGTTTCATTTTGAGTTCCCTCTTGTTTTAATTTACGTGTTTCATTTAGAGTTCCCTTTTGTTTTAACTTGTGCTTTTCATTTTGAGTTCCCTTTTTTTTAACTGTGCGTTTCATTTTGAGTTCCCTCTTGTTTTAACTTGTGTGCTTCATTTTGAGTTCCCTCTTGTTTTAACTTGTGTGCTTCATTTTGAGTTCCCTCTTGTTTTAACTTGTGCGTTTCATTTTGAGTTCCCTCTTGTTTTAACTTGTGTGCTTCATTTTGAGTTCCCTCTTGTTTTAACTTGTGCGTTTCATTTTGAGTTCCCTCTTGTTTTAACTTGTGTGTTTCATTTTGAGATCCCTCTTGTTTTAATTTACGTGTTTCATTTTTTGAGTTCCCTCTTGTTTTAACTTGTGCGTTTCACTTTGAGTTCCCTCTTGTTTTAACTTGTGTGTTTCATTTTGAGTTCCCTCTTGTTTTAATTTACGTGTTTCATTTAGAGTTCCCTTTTGTTTTAACTTGTGCTTTTCATTTTGAGTTCCCTTTTTTTTTAACTTGTGCATTTCATTTTGAGTTCCCTCTTGTTTTAACTTGTGCGTTTCATTTTGAGTTCCCTCTTGTTTTAACTTGTGTGCTTCATTTTGAGTTCCCTCTTGTTTTAATTATAATTTGTGTGCTTCATTTTGAGTTTCATCTTGTTTTAACTTGTGTGATACATTTTGAGTTCCCTCTTGTTTTAACTTGTGTGCTTCATTTTGAGATCCCTCTTGTTTTAACTTGTGTGCTTCATTTTGAGTTCCCTCTTGTTTTAACTTGTGTGCTTCATTTTGAGTTCCCTCTTGTTTTAACTTGTTCGCTTCATTTTGAGTTCGCTCTTGTTTTAACTTGTGTGCTTCATTTTGAGTTCCCTCTTGTTTTAACTTGTGTGCTTCGCTTTGAGTTCCATCTTGTTTTAACTTCTGCGTTTCATTTTGGGTTCCCTCATGTTTTAACTTGTGTGCTTTATTTTGAGTTCCCTCTTGTTTTAACTTGTGTGCCTCATTTTGAGTTCCCTCTTGTTTTAATTTCTGCGCTTCATTTTGAGTTCCCTCTTGTTTTAACTTGTGTGCTTCATTTTTAGTTCCCTCTTGTTTTAACTTGTGTGCTTCATTTTGAGTTCCTTCATGTTTTAACTTGTGCGTTTCATTTTGAGTTCTCTCTTGTTTTAACTTGTGCATTTCATTTTGAGTTCCCTCTTGTTTTAACTTGTGCGTTTCATTTTGAGTTCCCTCTTGTTTTAACTTGTGTGCTTCATTTTGAGTTCCCTCTTGTTTTAACTTGTGCGTTTCATTTTGAGTTCCCTCTTGTTTTAACTTGTGTGTTTCATTTTGAGATCCCTCTTGTTTTAATTTACGTGTTTCATTTTTTGAGTTCCCTCTTGTTTTAACTTATGCGTTTCATTTTGAGTTCCCTCTTGTTTTAACTTGTGTGTTTCATTTTGAGTTCCCTCTTGTTTTAATTTATGTGTTTCATTTAGAGTTCCCTTTTGTTTTAACTTGTGCTTTTCATTTTGAGTTCCCTTTTTTTTTAACTGTGCGTTTCATTTTGAGTTCCCTCTTGTTTTAACTTGTGTGCTTCATTTTGAGTTCCTTCATGTTTTAACTTGTGCGTTTCATTTTGAGTTCGCTCTTGTTTTAACTTGTGCATTTCATTTTGAGTTCCCTCTTGTTTTAACTTGTGCGTTTCATTTTGAGTTTCCTCTTGTTTTAACTTGTGTGCTTCATTTTGAGTTCCCTCTTTTTTTGACTGTGCGTTTCATTTTGAGTTCCCTCTTGTTTTAACTTGTTCGTTGCATTTTGAGTTCCCTCTTGTTTTAAGAGTAATTCATTTTGAGTTCCCTCTTGTTTTAACTTGGGCGTTTCACTTTGAGTTCCCTCTTTTTTTTCATTGCTCGTTTCATTTTGAGTTCCCTCTTGTTTTAACTTGTGTGTTTCATTTTGAGTTCCCTTTTGTTTTAATTTACGTGTTTCATTTTGAGTTCCCTTTTATTTTAACTGTGCGTTTCATTTTGAGTTCCCTCTTGTTTTAACTGTGCGTTTCATTTTGAGTTCCCTCTGGTTTTAACTTGTTCGTTACATTTTGAGTTCCCTGTTGTTTTAACTTGCATGTGCGTTTCATTTTGAGTTCCCTCTTTTTTTGACTGTGCGTTTCATTTTGAGTTCCCTCTTGTTTTAACTTTTTCGTTTCATTTTGAGTTCCCTCTTGTTTTAACAGTAATTCATTTTTTTTTTTTATAATTTAATACTTTATTAAATTAAATATACAGTTACAAGCACAGATATAGATACAGATACAGAAGTTTGAAGTACAATTACACTTTGAAAAAATACATAGTTACGGGTGCACTACAGTTACAATTTTTAATTTTGAAATACTACTACAATTACTCTGGAAACAGTTATGCTAAAAAAAAAATAATAAATAAATAAATAAATAAATAACAAAAAATAACAAAAATAACAAAAACAAAACAAACAAAAAAACAAAAAAAAATAAATTCAAAAAAAGAACGAAAAATGGCAGACGTTGCATACATTTACTTTAAATAAGTTTATCTAAAAAATTTTCCCATTTAACTAAATGGAGGTGCAATTTATTTTTCTGCTTAGCAATAAATTCTTCTATTTTAATAGTTTTCCTTAGTAGAGCATGGAAGACATTCAAACTGGGATTAGTAGATCTCTTCCTACAAAGTACAATTGTTTGTTTTGCCACAAGAACTATGTGGTTTACAGCCATAAAATGTTCCTCGAGATCAGGCAAACCAAGTATAACATTGACTACTTCTGACAAATCAACACTAATTCCAGTGACACACTGTTGCAGCCAGTTGAAAATTTCATTCCAAAAGGCACTAGAATAAGAACATAATGCAAACAAATGTTCAGGGGTTTCTTCCTCCTCTCCACAAAAGGTGCACAAAGGCGACTCCACCAAGCCAATCTTACACAATTTAGAATTTGTAAATAAGATTCTATTAACCACTTTGTATTGAAATTCTCTTGTGTGCGCATCTAACGCAACCTGGAAAGGCAAGCTGTATATTTTACTCCAATCACGCTTAGGGTCAGGGAACATTTCATCGAATTTCCTTTGTGCTGTTGGTTTTTCACAAACCCTTGAGACCAGACTCCCATACAGTTTTTTGGAATTTACTTTTGATGTGGGTACTTTAACTGAATTAATAGTTAAAGTGGATTCATTTGAATACGAGTTCAAGATATAAGGACCTGTCATGGACTTAATAGCTTGTTTCCATTTAACTGGTATTGCATCGATTAGACCTTGCCACAAAAGAAAGTTTTTCATTTTAAGACCTTTGTTATGCAAATCATTCCATGTCAAAAATTTACATGTCCCATCCAGTTTAATCATGTCACCAATTTTGTTTATACCTATATCCATCAGTTCGCTAATAAAACATGATTTATTATTTATACAGATGTGTTTATTATTCCAAATTATTTCGTTTAAAATTTCATCACTTGTTTCAGGCATTGAACCATTTAATTTTGACCATAAGGTCAAACATTCGTTATAAAATGGGGGGATAGCAATTTTCAAAGAACTTGGATCAAAATTGCATGTTAAGAGGTATGGGCCTCCCACAGGCTGTAGAAAAAAGTTGAGAACATATTTCCATTCGGCACCATCTTCCGGATCAGAGTACCGTTTCAAAAAGGATATCTTCTGTGCTTGAATAAGGGATTCTAAATGTATCATTCTTAATCCACCGTTCTCAATATTATTAATCAAAGCACGTCTTTTCACTTTGTCTTTACCCTTCCAAATAAATTCGTAGATGATCGTATTCGCTCTCTTGATAACGTCATCTGCAAAAAGGTAACTGCGACGCTCTATACAGGAATTTAGGGATAGCAAACGATTTTATAATTTGAATTCTTCCAAGAATGGTTAAATGTCTCCACTTCCACAGATTAAGAGTCTTTTTCAGCGAATCCAGGATTGAATCAAAATTTAATTTAACGGCTTGCTTCTTATCATATGAGAAAAAGATGCCAAGTATCTTTAAAGGTTTATCCATATTTTTAATACCGATATCAAGCTTTATGGACGAGTCGCCAAGATGGAGAGCCTCTAATTTCCCGTTATTTACTTTAAGGCCTGAACAGCATCCAAAATCTCGCAACATTTTTAAAAGATTTTCGAAAGATTGTTTATCTTTCAAGAAAGTCGTCAGATCATCAGCGAAAATGGTTAACTTAATTTCTTCGTTATCTGAAAGTTTAAAGCACACACATGAACAGGAGTGGTTTTGGCACAAATCGAGACAACTCGCTCGGCTCGCCCGGGCTCGCCTCGCTCCTTGTCACGATTAGTGACCAAAACCACTCCTGTTCATGTGTGTACAAAAATAGCGAGCGGCAAACAAAAATCTCTGCGGCTTGAGCGCTCAAAAATATCAATCTGACTTGCTGTGCCAGAAATAATTCCTATTGAACAAATACCCAATAAAGATAAAATGGGAAAAGGAAGGAAATCAATCATATCAACATGCCCAAAAAAAATCTCAAACAACACAAAAGAACAAGACATCATGCGTCCTAATTACCAGAAAAATGCAAAAAAAGAAAACTTTTTTATAAGAGAAGAAACCATCGAATTGTTAAAATCAGTTGACAAAAAGCTTCTTGCAAACTTTTTGACAAACAACGCGTGTTAAAAAACATGCAAATCATTGTCTGACAAAGTGCAAAAACGTTTTTTTTGACAGAAAATGGTTGCCCTGCTAGCGGCACGCAAAATCGCGGGCGACTTACGTGAGTTGCGTGACATTTTCAGAGAGAGTCTGGAAACCATATTTTTAGTTCTCAGGCCCTTGGACGAGCAGGAAGAAAACATGGCGGCCTAATCAGGATTTAGTGTTTGGGCCGATAAAAAACGAAACAGAACAGATATTACAAAAAAAATACGCTCAGTTAACGCGCTGTAATTTTTTGTGCCCCCACAGAAGCTGGCGAAGTGAAGCGAAGAGAAGAAATCGAGAAATAACAGGATTTGATCACAGAAGTTTATCGATCGATCGAAAGAACTTTCCCGAAACATCGGACTCAATCGGGCCTGTTTATTTTTTTTTCTGCTTCAAGCATTGCTTCCACGACTTGATATGTTATCTGTCTGACCTCATTTTGCCAAACGGGAGTAGAAAGTTCGGTTAAAATAAAGCAAATCGCTTGGAAAAGCACCAACATTTTAGCCTATTTACCAAACTTTACCAAGTGTCTAATTAATGATGACATCATCCTGATGCCCAAAAGCGCATGCGTACTTGCTCAAAATAGGTGAAAGGGTACCACAAGTGAAAAATGTGACAAAGTGAACTATATATAAGTTAACGCGGCCGTAACTTTTTGTTAGTTCACAAATTCTGGTGAAGTCAAGGGAGGTAGTGGATGGCCAACCACTTGAATCCTGTTATAATGGCTTGTGCGGATGGTGAATTACGGGGTATAGGGGGACTCCTTTCAGTGGGAGATACCCCTGGGTGAACCCGCCTCGGCCCTACTGATAACGTGGGGGTGCTCAGAAATTCCTCGGGATTTCAAACCTCGGCAGAGGTAAAAATGCGGGACAGCCGCCTTGTCAGCGGCGGGGAAAAAGTCCTAGCCGGGGCTAGGCAAGAAACAGCCAACGAGCACCCCCCGACCAGGGTTTTGCCCTTTCGTTTGACCTGTCACGCAACGTCACGCGTGACTGTCACGCTTTGTGTCACACAATGTCACGCTGTGTGTAACACAATGTCACGATTTGTGTCATGCGTTAATTTTATTTTTCTGAACACTAAGATTAAATCCAGTGTTTATTTTCTCAAATCTGATTTCGACTCTGCTGATATTCTTTTTTTTAACCTATCTAATTCTTCTTGTCGAATTTCCTGTCTCAGTTTCTCAATGTCAGGCTGTGGGGATGACTTTTTTTGGCTTAAATTTTTTGTAAGGTGCATGCGAACAGTCTCTTTGAGGGCCATGTAACGAGAATATTCATCCAAAATAATTTGAAACTCTTTGTCATCAACTTTATTGTCAATGAGAGCGGCAGAAACAAGTCTATTGACAGTTTCACGTTTGGCAACAGCAAGAGAAGTAATTTCATTATTTTTCATAATTTTTGGTTCAAGTTTTTTGCTCGCTCCAGTGAAAGCGGCAGACAAAACGCCTGTAATTGCAGCACATGCTGCGAGAGGAACGCTTACCGGCAAACCAACGACTGTTACCGCTGTTCCAAGGCTGGAAGCAGAGAGAACACTGGACAAACCACCCATTGAAATCGCGGAATAATGAAAAAAAGACTTCACCTTTTTATACTTTTTCAAAACAGCTCGGTATTTTGCAACCTCTTTGTCAAATTCTGAACAAATTTGATTGATTTTTGTTAACCTAAAGTTTTCTGGTTGATTTGGCAAAGCGGGATACAGTGTTTGTTTTACGCTGTTTTCTTCGCGATCACCATAAGCAGGGGCACTCGGGAGAACATTAGCAGATGACATGGTCGTATACAATAAAAAAATATTAATTTAATTCTAATTCAAAATGCAGCGGAGCTCCAACAAAGTCAAACTTACTGCCAGTTTTGTCTTTGACGGTCAATGTGACACTGTTCACACTCTGAAAAGCGTCGATTCGACGTGAATTATTGATAAAATTTTGAGGGTAATGAACCAAATCATAAGGTTTCCCGGTTATTGGTACACAAGCGAGAATGTCACTTGGCTTTCCATTATACAAGTTATTTTCTTTGGAAAGTAAATCGCAGTGAATGTAATAAAAGTCTGGTATAGTAAAATCTTCAATTCTTGCGTTAGCAGCATCAACAATAGTGTTCTTAAAAAGTTTAGAAAGATTTTTATCAAAAGAAAAGCTTTCAATATTTTTTGTTTTTGTTATTGAAAAGCCTCTTTTAAAATCATCCATTTTTACTGTTAGCTTTTGTTGATCTTTGAACTTATTAGTCAGGTAAGTTGTAATTTCATCAAAATTGTAGTTGCCTGGAAAAAAAACAGCAACATTGTTGCTCACATTGTTTTGTTTAATGCTTATGGAGCCAATTCCTTCCAGATTATGCCAGCTGTTTTGTAACGAGCATGACAGCAGGCTGATAAACCTTGGTTTTTCAATTGGCCGGTCAAAGTAAACAGCTTCCCCGTTGGAACTCGCGTCGATTGTGAGCACAACCACCTTTTTTATAATTATCTTTTGAAAAATAAATCTTTAATATAAAATGGCTCCGCCTATTCCGAGAGCTGATGACATTTCTCAATCAATTTTTCTTGATTCCAAAGAAAGAGATTTTATGAAGTGGATGAAAACCCCAGAAGCAACTACAATTTCTGAAGCGGCAAAAGACAAGGCATGGAAACCTTTTCTTGCAAAATATCCAAACGCTGACCGAAAAAAATTTAAAGCACAGGTTGAGTTCGCATACAACCACACAGCAACGGCAGACATTTATTTCAAGGCAGGGCAAGGCCATTTGATAAATGTTTTTGGCTCGAACAGCAAATATTGGAGCCCAGAAATGAAAAATGCACTCGGTGTTGCGCAAAGCGCTGGAGGTTTTCCACAACAGCTGTCACCAAGCGGCGCAAAAGGCGCATCTTTACCAATTCCCGCGGTTGGATTTCACGAAGCCGCACCGAGTTTGAAAAAAATATTTAACAGCAAAATTAACATCTACGTCACACCAGATCAATATTTCACAACGAAATTAAGAGAGATTTTTCAAAAAACAAAACTGAAGCATCCATCAGGAAAAGAGTCAAAAAGGTGGCTTGCTAGCCCTAATATGGGCTACTGGCCTCAACAACTTAACTTTGCTGTCTGGTGCGCGACAACAGGCAGTGGGATAAGTCGTGAAATTTTTGATGAAGAACACTCAGCTCTCAGTTTGCCACCTGTTGTGCGTAATTTTTACCTTTTTCACGTTTATTTTACAATAAGGCGAATATTGTTTCAGATGGGTGGAATTCAGAGCGTAAGCGCCTTGCCAGGCGACCCAACGTTTAGCCAGTTCGACAACAAGTACGACGTGGCTTCGTATAAAAGAATATGCGCTGAGTTCGGTGTCGACCCGTCAAGCGATTTTCGTTTCACAAGAGGTGCCAATCATGGGCTTGGTGATGTTTATATCTGGTTTACTAACATTGGACCAAAAAATTCTGGAGCAAAATACCCCGATTACGATAAATTTTCGGACGAAGGGGGAGCTGCAAGCAAGGGTAACTTAATTCAATATATCGAGCCAGACGACGCTGCATATGCACAGGCAGACTGGTTTTGTCCTAACGCCGCAGAAGGGCTGACTCAGGCAGGTTTGTCGAGAGTAAACCAGTCGATAGAGGCTTTTGTCTACTGTATTCTGGGTTCGCAGGTCAACGTTCGAAGTAGCATACTTGGCACAGGCGGCCGCGCAAAGGAGGCTCAAAGTGAGTTCCTCGTGTTGGTTGAAGACGCTATAAGGCAACCAGATCTGGCAAAGTCAGTTCAAAGATACCAACTTTCTATCGATGAAGCGAAGGTTCGGCTTAACCTTGCTGTCTGCCCTGGTGCCTGGCTGATGCCGGGTAGTATGGTGATAAACACAGAAAGCGTTGTCGGCTACAACAATCAGCTGAAGCAGGCTGTAGCAGGAATGAAAATAGGATTGAATAATGATGTTAATAAATCAACAAAAAAAGCAGCTCTTAAACTGATGGCCGGAGGACCATCAAAGGTAAACCCACCAAACAGCCACCCTTCAAATCCTATACACAAGGAGTCACAAAGGGACACAAAAAAAACTACGGCACCAGTGAGCACAGAAGGTGCTAAAGCTGAAAGCGCGCAAAGCGCAAAAGCGACGAAGGTCGAAGTCAATGATACACACGAAATAAACATAATGAGTTGCATAATGAGCGGCCGTGTTTTTTTGGGCTCCGTGTTTGGGGTCTGTTTTCTGCTCCTGCATCTGTGGTTTCCTTTCCGAATTTCTCGGGGGTGTGTGGAGGTCGATGGGGAACAGTCCAAAGACCTTTTGGGCAGTGCTCGTTCGGGAAATTTGCGGATTTGCGGGAAGTTTGATGATGGTGGAGCTAGCAACGGTAATGAAGTTCGAATTTGTCTGCCGCCTATTTGCATATTTCTCAGAAATGGAGCATATAACACCTCCAGAGATGTACACCTGCAACAATGGTACCAAATGAAGTGGACAATATCAATGGCTTCACATCACACCAAGCAATTGAGCTCCATTGTTCAACGAAAGTTTTTTAAAAGCAGAGTGCCGTACTCTCCGAAAAGTACTTCGACCTTTAATCTATCTTCGTTGCTGATCTGCATGGATGTCCACCCAAATCCCGGGCCTGAAGCTCCAACAGACAAAAAACACAAAATTAAATGCCCAAAATGTCCAGATTGTGGAAAAACAGTGCAGAAAAATCATAAAAGTTTTCGCTGTGATAACTGTCAAGACCTCTTTCATGCACGCTGCACAAACATCAACTATCTTGTAAACATCAAGGCCAAGGAATGCCGAGTATGGACTTGTAACAATTGCCTGGTGTCCGTGCTGCCATTCCATAAATGCTCTGAGATTGAGTTTATGTCACTAAACGACTCGTATCAAATTATCTCCGAGACGGGACGCATCCCGAGCCATAACGTACACTACTCCAACTTGCCGGCAAGTGATCAGCACTTAATAACAACTAACCGAGCTCATTTATCCATAATGCATTTAAACACACAATGCATGACTTCGACCTTTGATGAACTTTCACTACTCGTTAATGATTACAAGTTCGACATAGTTACTCTAAGTGAAACATGGTTAAAAGATAATCCACTTCTCCTACAGCATGTCAGTATTCCAGGATATCAGGCTTGTTATCGTAATCGGGATATCTGTAAAGGTGGTGGCGTAGGAGCCTATATAAAAGAATCAGTGAAATACAAGCGTCGAACAGATCTCGAAAATCTATACCCTAACATGGAGCATATGTGGCTAGAAATACCTGGCAAAAACAAGAACAGTAAATTACTACTGGGTGTAATGTATCGCTCACAAAGGATTATGGACTGCAATGAGTGGATTGAAAAATTTGAAGACATTCTTTCGAAGGTTGTAACTGAGTGGGAGGGCATGTTAGTCATTACAGGCGATATGAACATCAACCTGTTTAACAAGAGAGACCCCACTGTTAGGCGCTACAGCGAGATTCTGGAATCGTTGAACCTGACACAGCACATTGCGCAAGCTACAAGAACAACTTCGACTTCAAGAACTCTCATAGACCACATGATCTCAAATAACCCAAGTAACATCTCTCACTCTGGCGTACTGCCATGTGACTCAATAAGTGATCATGATGCAGTGTATGCTACTATTAACGTACGTGTTGCCAAATACGCTCCAAGATACAAATACATACGTAACGAGAAACAATTTGTAGAGTCTGATTACATCCAAGACTTTGCAATGTTACCTTTGAGTTTGGTATATGGCCTAGAGTCACCAGATGATAAACTTAATGCCCTGAACGACCTTATTACGGAGTGCATTGATCGCCATGCACCCCTTCGTAGAGTAAAAGTCACGCGTCCTCCTGCTCCATGGATGCACTCGGATGAAATAAGACAGCTACAGGCGAAAAGAGATCGCCTTAGAACAGAGGCTCACGCTAAGAACACTAGCACATCCTGGACAGCCTTCAGGGCTGTACGAAATGAGATAAAAGCCTTAACAAGTAAAACAAAGAGAGCATTTCTTTCGAAAGCACTCTCGTCGAAGCGCCCTAAGGAGGTATGGAGTGTTATACACCGAGTACTCAATCCTAGCCCACAACCGATACGAGCTGACCCAAATGATCTGAACCGCCACTTTGCTTCCACTGCAGAAAGAACACTTGGAGCACAACCCGATGACATTGATGATTTATTTCACCTTGTGAACTCTTTCCCTAATCAAGATGGTCCAAGGTTCAACCTGAACAAAGTGACACCCGATGAAGTTATGAAACAAATTAAAGTCCTTAGAAGTGATTGCTCAACAGGGGATGATCAAATTCCAATCAAATTTATCAAACCTGTTGCACCTTTTCTTGCATCGCCACTTACTCACATAATTAACCTATGCATAGAAACATCAATATTTCCTAAAACTTGGAAAACAGCTAGGATATCACCAATTCCAAAGAAAGATCACCCTAGCAGCGCTGACGATTATCGTCCAGTTTCAATCTTGCCTGGCTTGTCTAAAGTCTTTGAAAGGATCGTATTGGAGCAACTAATCTCATTTATCGACGAGATGGCAATAATTGGTCCCCGTGTGTCTGGTTTTAGGAAAGGGCACTCAACCACCACCGCTCTCCTAGGCATCCGTGATGACCTGATACGTGCAATGAGAAAGGGAGAAGTTTCCCTTCTAGTATTTGCTGACTATTCCAAAGCATTTGACACTGTCCGGTTCAGTACTGTTGTGAGGAAAATGCACAATATGGGCTTCTCGAAAGAGTTCCTAAAGTGGACAATAAATTACTTATCGAACCGCCAACATTTCGTCCAAATTGATGATAGAAGGTCAGATAAAGAAAGCGTAGTATTTGGTGTGCCTCAAGGCTCTATATTGGGTCCTTTCATATTCAATTTGTACGTAGCAGACCTTCAGGATCACCTTCCATGTCGATGTTTCCAGTATGCAGACGATACTACACTATACCTTCATTCAAAAGTCTGCGACCTGCAAAGTTCTATCTCTGAGATGAACAATGTCATGCAACAGCTTGGTTCCTATTCTAATGATTGCAACCTATCACTGAATAAAGCTAAAACAAATTGGATGTTGGTGTCTACTGCACAGATGAGTCGTGTACATTCATTGGATGAAAAGCCATTGCATCTTACTTGTGACGGAGCTACATTAGATCGTACTCGTCAAACTAAACTGTTAGGGGTTTACTTAGATGATCACTTATCGTGGAGTGAACACGTAACAAAGACTTTATCTTCTTGTTATGGCAGTCTAGCAGTCTTAAGGAAATTAAAACATTTAGCTCCTTTCTCATTAAGAAAACAGCTGGCTGAAATCCTGGTTTTATCAAAACTTGACTACTGTGATATCGTATATAACCCTATACCAGAATACATGCTAAAGCGCTTGCAACGTGTGCAGAATGCATGCGCCGCTTTTGTGTTGGGGAAATTCGCAACTGTTAACGATGTAATTAGTTTGAAATGGCTACCGGTGCGTGAAAGAAGGGAGTTAAGTCTGCTAAAAATGACATTCAAAGCACAACATAGCAATCACTGGCCAGACTACCTACGTTTGGATGTACACTCAGTTACAGCTTATAACCTGCGATCATCCGTGGCACCCAAACTATCAGTTCCGAGAGAGGCGGACACTTTCCAACACATGGCCGCAACTAGTTTTAATGGCCTACCAGCGAACGTACGAAATATACCCACATACACCCTTTTTATCAAGGCCGTTAAAGAGATTTTATTTAAAAATGCAAAGTCTCGCATAGGTTAATTTTTTCCCTCATTTTTCTTTTTTTTTCTTTTTACAAATCGAATGACTTTTTAGTGATCCATTTTTATAATATTCGTGTAATTTTACGAGAAGTTTTAGATTTCATAGTTCTTACTTTTTATTGTAAATATTGTAAATAATAATCTTTTATATATTTTAATAATTCTTTGTAAATTTAGTTTATTTGGAAGACGAAGAGCCACTCTGTGGAAGCTCTTCCAATAAAGCCGTTATTATTATTATTATTATTATATTATAAACAAAGCAACTGTCGCTGTTGGCGCGGTTGGAGCTGCAGCTTTGCTCTACGCCCTTATGCGTTAACGTCTCTTTTTGATGTATTTTTCAACAAGAAAAGCAACCACAGCAAGGATAAGCAGCCAGGTGTGTTCAGCAAGAAAACCGATGGCTTGACCCGCGGTTTTGAAAAGAAAGCTCACAATCGAGCCAATGAGCCCTGGCAGAGCTGATGCAACCTTTGAGCCAACATCTTTCAGGCCTTTTCCCAAAGCTTTGCCGGTAGCCTTCAAAGAGTTTGTAATGGCCCCAATAACAGCACCAATCGTGACACCAGCAGCAAGAAAGATCGCTGTAACTGTCACGCCATTTTTTTTGAAGATTTCTTTGATCCTCTCACGAAGTGGAAGCGCTCTTTCTCTTTCTGCAATCTGTGTTTGCAAACGTCCAAGTTCCTCGGTTCTTTCCGCAACTCTTTCTTCCGCGGCTTGTTTTTCAGATGGTGAGGCATTATCATCCTCTATTACAGCCTGATCTTCATCGTTTTGTCTCTTCAGCTCGGCTTCTTTCTCACGAAGTTCATTAAAAGTTTTTGTGTCGTTGTACCTTTCTTGCAAAGTGTTTCTTTCAATTTCTTTTGCAGCGATGATTGCCCTTTGTTGGTTGGCTATTTTTTTATATTTCTCTTTCTGCTTTGCTTGTTTTTCAAGAGCAGCAATTTCTTTTTTTGTGTTTTCATAATCTATTTGATAGTTTTTTATACGTTGCTCTAGCTCGCGCAATTCTGATTCATTTTCAACATTTGAACCAAGTTGATCCTTTCTAGCTTGGGCTCTCTCTTTTTTCATTCTAAGATCTTGCAATTTTTGTTTGGCTTTTTCTTTTGCTGTTTTGATTTTTTCGCCTTCTTTTACTTCTTTTTCAGTTTCTCTTAATCTTTGGCGCTCATCTTTTATTTCTTCATTGTCTCTCTCAATAAGTTTTTGTGCCATTGGTCCAAGTTCTTTCCTGATTTCTTTTGTAAGACTTGGATTTAGCTGTTGTTCACCACCTGTACCCCTTTTGGTGGTGAAAAGGTCATATAATTTTTTACCAGCTCCGGCCATTTTTACTTGTAATCTGCCCTTTAGACTGTAAGAGGCTTCAAGATTTGTTGATGAGCTTTCTGGAAACACCCCTTTTAGAGCATTCCATGCCTTTTCGCTCATTGATTGCGCACTGCCAAGCAAAGGTGTTTCTTCGTAGGAGGTATCAGGCAGCCCGCTCTGTTCGTGCTGCATCGTTTGCATTTCATGTTCTTCACCATGATGGTAGAATGTTGATGCCATATCTGGCTGAAATTCTGTTGTTCTGTTTACCTCTTGTTCCTCTTCATCATCGTTATCACTGTTGTGGTCAAGATCTCGGTCCAAATCAGGGTCCTCGTATCCAAAATCACCACCACCTGTTGCCATCACGTAATTTATATATATTTTCAAATTAAACTTTTCAATTTAACAATAAAACCAATCGAGAGATGGCTGCTGTTCAAGAAAACCTTCGACCGGGACGCACGGAGAAAATCCTCGGCGCACTGAAAGCCGAGCGCGCTGTAAAACGAATCACTTTTGACCGCACTGAAGCCAATCCAGAGGAAACGTTGTATGTTTCAGTGCCAAAGTTGAACGAAAACGAGGTCATTGTGCCTGGCTCGCTGGCGCTGCGCTTCAACATCGACTTGAGCGGAGGCCATGCCAACAACTTTCTGGTTGACAACGTCAGCCGAGCTCTGGTCGACAAGTTTGTTGTAAAGTACGAAGGCACCGTCGTGCAGGACACGGTTGGCTATGACATCTACAAAATATTTGAGGATTTTTTCCTTTCGCAGGAGGAGCGCGACGACAGGGTGCCAGAGGGCATTCAAAGCGAGGACCTCAACAAAATTCGCTCAAATGCTGGCGATAAGAAAACTTCAGGAGTTGACGCAGAAAAAAAGCTGAATGAGCTATATGGAAATAAATACCGGATACGCCTGGAACACCAGATTTTAACTGACCACGGTGCATTTTATCCACAGGCACTATACAACGATCTTGTTTTTGAACTGAAGCTCGCGGCAGCCGAACATGTTGTAAGAGGCTCAGATGCAACAAAACTGAAATACAAGCTGACAAACATACAGCTAGAGTACGAAATGATAAGAAGCAAGGAAATTGCAGATGAGGCGTTCAGCGCTTACTCGGGCGGCAAAGAGTTCGCTTACGACCACATCCAGCGTGCCGAAGTTGTTACTTTTGCAAAAGGATCCGACACACGTCTTAATCTTAAGGTCAACCCTCAGAGGAGGTCCCTAAAAGGTATCTTGCTACTTTTTATAGAGCAATATGCCAAAGGTGCAAGGATCTCGGAAAAGTACATTAACCCAGACCTTACAAAAGTAAGCGTCACTGTCAACGGCTCGCCAAACATGCTGTACAACAACGGCATCGAAGGAATGGACATATGGGAAGAAGTTAAAAGATTCTACATGAAAGAAAAAAATAAAACGCAGCACATGACCCTGCAAAAGTTTTACACAGAAGACAAGTTCGGCCTTCTGATTGATCTGCGTTCCATGGCTGACCACTCGATGCACGGAAGCGGCAAGCGCCTTGTGAACACAAAGGACGGTGTCCAGCTTGAGCTAGAGAGGAAAACAAGCGGCTCAGGTAATTTGAACTGCCACATTTACGTAATCAGCGACGCCCAGATGAACATAATTAACAGGCAGTTAGAATCTGTGCTTTTATAATATACGAACGCAAACGAAGTTCTGTTCTGACATGGATCCTTCCAATATTCCCTTCAACGCCCTCATTGTGGGACCAACAAACTCAGGAAAAACAAGGTACGTGGTCAATCAGCTTTGTGGCCCTTTCCGAGGAAAGTTTGACTACATCGTGCTCATATGCCCGACTTTCGCGCACAACAAGACTTATTATCGCTTTGCTGAGGAAGATCTTCGATTTTTTGTTTTCATTTGCGAGCAGCACGAGGTTGAATCTTGGTTAAAGCTTTCAAGATTTCTTTTTGAGGGTGCGAACACGCTTATCATCCTCGACGACTGCGCTGCTTCTAAAGATGTGAAAGGGCGAACGGGGGAGTTGGTGAATCTTGCTTTCTCTGCTCGCCACGCAGGTTTGAGCGTTTGGGTGCTGACTCAAAAAATGACAAGCATTACATCCTCATTCCGCGAAAATGTTGCGGCAATCGTTTTCTTTTACACCCCCTCTGCCAAGACCACGAAGGCAATCTTTGAGGATTACGCTGGCGAACTTTCCCATGAAGATTACAAAGAAGTCATTTCAAAGCTGAAAAAAAATAAGTTTTCGCATCTTGTTATTTCTCATCGCCACCCTTACGGCACAGAATTTTTTTATTGAACATATTTTTTTGAGTAATAAATGGCTGACCCGTTCGCAACTTCCACCGATATCACTGCAAGTGAACGAATTATGTTGGAAACGTCCGTAATGGAATTGCTTGAACCTGAACCAGGCAGTATGCCGTCAGAGATGCAAGCAGCGGGACCTGACATTCCAGCTTTACGTGAACAGCTTGCAAGACTTGTTTCAACAGGCAAGTCTAAAGAAGCAATCGGTGTGCAGCTAACTCACGATCAGGTAAAGCGCTTGACCGAGAAAGACGTCGAAAAGTACTTCAAGAGGTACGAAGCGTATGTTGGGGCCAAGACCACAGAAAATCTTATCGACAGCGCGCTCACTCTTTTTACGAAAGCCGCAAGTCTGTTCGTGCCCTTAAAAAATATTGAAGCTTTGCAAAAAGAGCTAAAAAATGACTACATCATCAACAACGAGCTTTCCAATCTTGTCGGCGGTTTGTCTTTCAAATACGGCAAGTTTCTTGCTCCAGCTTCTGTTGCTTTGATAACAGCAAAGCACATTGATTACAGCACAGCACCACAAGCGACTCTAGAAAGCGAGCATAAAGATCTTCCTGAGTAAATTACTAAGCAATGCTAAGAAAATGCTAAGTAATTACTGAACAATGCTCATTAAATGCTGACCAAAAAAGTTTGCTAAGCATTTTTCATTTAAATATTATTATTTTTTCTAATAAATGGCGGACCCTGAAACACAAATACCGAGCGAACCTGCAGTTGTTCTTGAAAACGTTCCACAAGTCACTTCAACAACTCCTGCAACAAAACCTGCCAAAAATCCAAAGCGAGTGGCTGCTGGCAAGCTTGCAGCTGAAAAAACAAAACAGGCTCGTGAAGCACAGAAAAAAGCTGCTGTCGAGGCCGCTGCCATAATTGCAAAAGAAAAGGAAAAGAAATCTGCGTCTGCTAAGCGAAATGTAACTCCACCCGTAACGGACCCAGCTCCGACCGAGTCTCCGCCGGAATCCAGCGGTCTAAGCACAAATCAATGGATCTCTTTGCTGGGCATTGGCGTTGCAATTATTACAACTTATTTCAAACGCGAAGACATCAATGCCTTTTTCAAGAGCAAAACCCACCCAGCCAAAGGCACGGCACCAGAACCCGAGCCCGCTCAAGAGGCTCCTGCAGAGCGGCAGCGAATCAGCGCATCATCGAAAATTCCGCAACCAAAAAGAGGAATTCGTCCGATGGATTAATAAACTTTCAATTAAATATTTTTTCATCATTTTATAATAAAATGTGGAAAGTCCCTGACATCCAACAGTTTATGTTAACCGTTGCTGCAGTTTCAACGGTTGGCTTGGTTTGGATAAATTTCACGGAAAAGTGCGTCAAAACAATCGTTTGGATTGCAAAAAACCCAGATATTTTCGTGAAAGTGCGCGAAAGCGCTCAAGAAGAAGGGGAACAATGAATTTTCAATTAAATGTTTTTTTTTATTTTATACTGAACTAAGTTCTACCGTCATGTCCGACAACAAACTCGTGAAAACACTCATGGATGCAGCCACCATTACAGGTCTAGCCGCCGGAATCGGCTGGGCTGCCAAAAAAGTTGTGAAAGAAAACTTCACATCCGACCCAAGCAGCAGTTTTATGAACTATGTAAAGTTCACAGCCGTCATGACAGGCAGTATTGCACTAAAACAATATCTCGAGGACCAGAAAATCCTCCCAACCAATTAAAAAAAAATTCGCATAATATAAGAACAAAGACACACAATGGCAAGCATCGCGATTATGGCTGGCGGAGCTATCTTGAACGCTGCTGCTTTCATTGGCGGCAACTACCTTGCTCGAGCTTTGGGTGGCGGAGATGACGCCGCTTTAAAAGAAAAAGAAAGACACGACAAAGCTCTCGAGGCTTACCAGGCCGCTTACGCTAAATACTCTCGCGACCGCACCAAGCTCCTCGACTGGATACAAACTAACGCGGAAATAAAAGAGCAGGCCAAACAGAACTTCACTAACACTGACTACGCTTTCAAACTCTACAACCAGGCACATCCTGACAAACAAATTATTTCACCGAAAGAGCCAAAGTTTTCTGATTTTTATAAGCCAAGCGAGCAGCAGAAACAAGGTGAACTTATGTTCGTTGGTGCTGGCGCGCTTGCACTTGGGTACGCTGCCTTTCGGTTTCTTTAAACTTTTCTTTTTTTCTTGTATACGCATGGATGCAAAGATCTCGAAAGTCTACTATAGCCCCCAGGGCTACTGGAAAGGAATTGCCGCGATAAAAAAATTAGCCGAGGCCGCCAAGGTTTCCGAAGATGCTGCAAAAAAGTGGCTAGTTAAGCAGGCCCTTTGGCAGATCTACCTTCCGGCACCACGATACGTTCCTCGCCCAAAATTCGATGTTTCTACTCCTAACGCGGTCCACCAGGCGGACCTTCTTTTTCTGCCACACGACAAACTGCCGAGAGGGAGAAAAGTTTTCAAATACGCGCTGACAGTTGTTGACGTTGCCAGCCGTTTCAAAGAGGCCGAGCCATTGACCTCCAAAGATTCAACTGAGGTTGCAAAAGGTTTTCAGACAATTTACAGGCGAAGTGCACTAAAATGGCCACAGATGCTTCAAGTTGACCCCGGGCGCGAATTCATGGGCGCTGTTACCAAAGAAATGGAAAATCACAAAACCTATATTAGGCGCGGGCGTGTTAACATTCACAGAGATCAAGCTATTGTTGAACGTTTCAACCGCACACTGGCAGAGCGCCTGTTTGGTTATCAGTACGGTGTCGAGTTGACCCTGCCATCTGGCCAGCGGTCGACAGCGTGGGTTAAAAGGCTACCCGAAGTTGTTGCCGCTCTGAACAACGAAGTAACCAGTCTTACTGGTAAGAAACCAGCTGCAGCAATCAAAGAAAAGGCTGTTTCGTCAAAACCGTCCTCAAAATATACAAGACCTGTTGGCAAGAAAGAAAAAAAAATCCCTTCTCTCGTTAATGTGCGCTTTCTCTACCAACCTGGCGAGCTGGAAGGTGGTGTAAAAAGGGCAACAGATCCGATTTGGTCATTAAAAGTCTACAGCATTGAAAGGTCTGTTACTAAACCTAATCAGCCAGTGCTTTATTACTTACACGATGGTCCCAAGCGCGGCTTCGTGCGTGAAGAATTGCTAGTTATTCCTCCAAATACACAGTTACCGCCAGAAAAGCTATAAAAGTTATTTTTATGTGGCTTATACCCGTAAGCATTTGTATGTATTCCATCATCCGCTATCCATCGCTTTGAGTCAAAAGGCGACAACGAGACCTTGTTGAGATGCATTCCGTAAATCTCATGACCCTCGCTTCTAAGTATGTTCATTCCATGCCATAACTGCTTAGTGCTTAAAAGCGTTTCCTTATACTGTTCATGTACAATTTGCTTCTTGACAACGCTCTTTTTTACACCCTTTGCTTTCTTTATATTTTTTTCGTCCGCCTTTATCGATAATTTTTTTGGCCCCTTACAATCACACTCTGATATGTATGTTCCGGGAAATTCGTATTTTATTTTGTTTAAAACCTTTTCATCTTCGTCCTCAGTCTTTATCGATAACACTTTCGTTTCCGTACAAACACACTCTGATATGTATGTTCCCGGAAATGCGTCGTTTATTTTTTTCAAAACCTTTTTACTTTCTCCCTCAGTCATTATCGAGTACATTTTCGGTCTGAGACAAACACACTCTTTTATAGGGGTTCCTGCGCATTCGTCTTTCATTTTTCCCAAGACCTTTTTGTTTTCGTCAGAATGGAGTGGATGCTCTTTCGGATAGTCGCTTGTATCATACAGAGTTTTGTTACATTCGATGTCTGTGTAAATATCTTCTGTTTCGATCTCGAGCAAAAGGCTATCAGTGTCAGTATACAATAACTCACATCGCGGGCCGTACACCTTTTTCATATGGTTGTAAAAGAAGTCATACATTAGTATCTTGCTGTTGTCAAGGATAGTCATTCCAGTGTAGACAGGCTTATTGAGAATAAGCTTGCTTTTGCGCATGTCGATTCCGACAAGGTCGTTTGAAAACATTACATGCCTTGAGTACAAAGGGCTTGCAATCAATTTTCGTATTTTATTTGTTTCATTGCTTCGTACTATTTTTATGTCAACACGGTTACGCAGGTTTTCCATTGTTTTTCCGAAAACTGAGTTATTCATTAGCTTGTAAAAGTTCTTTTCAAAGTCGTTTTTCGCGTTTTTCCTAAATTCTGTGTTCATCCGGATGTACGGCTCCATCCAGCATTCTTGTTCAAACTCCAACACTTTGTGCACTTTTTTGAGTTTCATTCCCTGTTTCAGATAAAACTGCAAGTTTCGATAATGCACAACGTAATTAGTTTTGCCCTCAAGAGTTAAAACAAGCTTTTCGCTGTCTGGTGGGCCCAGATCGAGGTTTTTTATCAATTCCTTTTGGTATGATGAAAACAAGTCCTTATTTATTTTCTTCTTCTCAGGTGCTAACGGGTAGCTGTTGTGCTCTTCATGCAGTTCTGCAGGGTATTCGAGGTCTACCTCCAATATCCAGCCAGTTTTTGCAAACTCTTTTTTTCTCATTATTTCTTTTTCATTCGGCATAACTCTTTTCCATGTAAAACCACTTTTTGGCAGTGGATTGCTCATAGCCCAACCATAAAGGTTGTTTGCGTCAAGGTACATTATATATTTTTTTGGCTTGCTTGGATCGTAGCCTTCAACATAACGATTGTTTGCATGGGCATATCTCTTGCTTACCATAGATATTCCACCCCTTATTCCCCTTTCGACAAAAAGATGCATTTCATGGTCTGTAAGGAGCTCAAGCTGCACGCCTGTCTTTTTCAAGAGTGCGTCCCAAGAAAGGCCAGGCGATGTAAAATAGTGAGCTGGATCGAGGCCATACTTTTCTTGGCATATGTTTCGAAAGTTCTCAAAAACATCAGCCAAAAGAGTTACGTCAGTTTTAACGTACAAATCGTGGTAGTCGCCCAGAGTTTTGCATCTAAAAGCCTCCCATACACTCTTTGCGTGATCGTACTCTTTATCTGTTATGTGCTCGTCGTTTAGCTTACTGTAAAACTTTTCTTTTTCTGGCAAACTTGTCTCGATAAATCTATCCCATGAGTCCATGTACTCGTACGGATAGATCCCCTTTTTGTAAAGAAGTTCTGCATTTTTTTCTATTTCTGCTTTTTTATGATTTTCTGATTTTCCCCCAAATTCTGCATTTTTTTTCACTGTTTATTTTTGATATGACTTTTGTTATTTTCAATGACTCCTTCGGTGTTGCTCTTACAAGTGAATCGAGGCTTCCTTGTAGAAAGTTTAAGCTGTCAATAAAACGCAGACCACCAAATGAAAATGTAATGTATTTCTCCATGTTGTTGGCGACGCATTTCACCTCTTTCTGTGTCGCTTGCGACAGCTTCGACATCGCTTGCATTAAATGGTGTGCATCATAGCCCCTCAGGTTGTGAAATACAACTGGTATTTGGTCCGTTTTTGGTTTTATTCGCATTTTCAGGTTGCACGCGTTGTGCGCGGCTCCGCGGTACTTGCCTGTTATGTGGCAATGATCCTTTACAACATCTCTGAAGTTTTTCTGAAGTAAAGGTTTGCCACAAAAGAAGCAGTTTTCCTGTTTTTGTGCATCTTCTTTGTCTTCTTCTTCTGTTAACCTTTTTAAGAAAAAATTGTAATATTTTTGTTCGTATTCACAATAAAAATGTTTTTTCTTTTCTGTGTAGAAACATTTTTTATGAGATTGGCCGCAATATTCAGGTTCTGCATATTCTTGTTCGATTTCCCAAACTGGCAGTGAGTCCAAAAACTCATCTTTTATCAAACTTTTTTCACAAATATGGCAATCTGTTGCATTTTTAAATTTTACCCAATCTTCTGAAGTCATCACAAGAGGTTTTGGCAATGACAAACTATTTCTTATTGTTTTCTCTTCCTCTTGAAGACAGTTCAAAAACACTTCAACAGCATTTTCACCTCTGTAAACCACTGGTCGTTTGTTTCTGCCATCACTCCTTACAACTGTGTAAGCAAAACCACATGCCTCATGCTTTTCTGTCTTTTCTGTGTAGCTTTTTTGTTTGCTTTCTGGGCCACGCTCGCGGCCTTCAATCTTTCTTATCAATGCCTCAAAGTCGGCATATATCACGTATGGCGCCCTCATCTGTTTGTTATGATTTTGGAAAAAAAGGGTGTTTTCCCCATCTTCCGGCATCTCGATCCTTGTCGGCCTGCCGTTCATGCCATTGCAATATTTTTCGTGGTTCTCGAGCAAGTCCGCTCTTGAAAAACCGGTCAAGCACATCATGCAAAAGTGTTTTTTACAACACCTTTTGCTCTGATCAAAAAGTAAAGCGCTTACTCTTTTTACATAACAATAGTGCTGAATTTCTTCAGACTCAATTAAAATAAGGTTTATACGAGGAATTGTTTTTTCTTTTTTGCTTATTCTGTGCACAATCACACGATTGTCTTCCCAGCCAAACACATTTATTGCGAGGCTGCTGTTTTGCGCCTCAAGCTTGTCAATCTGTTTTACTGGTGTTGGAAAGACAATTCCTCTGTAGTTAATTCCGTCGTTAACCGGATATTTGCTTGTTCTTTGCAAGTTTTTTCCGTCTCTTGGTGGGAATAAAGCAGCTCTTAGAGCCCACTTCAAACATTCGTTATCCCTGTTTCGCACGTTAATGATTGCTTTCTTGTTTGCCAAATTGACTGGGAGGGGTAAGTAAGTTCCTCCTTTCAATGGCTGATAGCGTGCAACATTCAAGTACGCTGCCATTATTCTTTCAAGAACCCACCCTGAGCCCCGCTCTGACCAAGCCTCAATTTGGCCCTTTACTATTTCAATAAATCTATCGAACTCTTGTATTATCTGTTGTTTATTATGTTCGTTAAAAACGTGCGGTTCTTTTTCTTTAAAATAATGCTCCATCTCTTGTCTTACACCAGTCTCAAAATTTTCTTTTGTAAACTTTATTTTCATCTCAAAACTTACTTTTACGCTTTCCAAATCTCTTATTTCATTCTTTACCAAATCAATAAACTTTCCTTTTGTTTTCTTTTGAAATACAAAAAGGTCTTTGCTGATTTGGCTTCCTTCTGGTATGGTCATTTTCCATACTCGTAGCCATTCATTAAAATCGGATTGGGCCAATAAAAACTTTTCGTTTCTTTGTGGTTTTCTTTCAAATTCACGAATTTCCTTCAAGAGTGCTTGCAAAACTTCTTGCGAATAACTTGCAGCAGACATCTTGTCTTATATATACTAAGAAAAAATTTTTTTTCAATAGAAATTAATTCTGGCACAGCAAGTCAGATTGAAATTTGTGAGCTATAAAGCCGCAGAGATTTTGGGTGCCGCTCGCGCGTACACACATGAACAGGAGTGGTTTTGGTCACTAATCGTGACAAGGAGCGAGGCGAGCCCGGGCGAGCCGAGCGAGTTGTCTCGATTTGTGCCAAAACCACTCCTGTTCATGTGTGTAAAGCCTTTAATATTTTTACTGCTTCTAATATTTATAGCAAGTATCTCGAGAGCAATAATGAAGAGGTACGGAGACAAAGGGTCGCCTTGCCTAACTCCTCGCTTGACGTCAAAATGAACGGAGGAGAAGCCGTTGTTTGTAACACAGCTTTTAATGTTACAATAAAATGTGCTTACCCACTTGATAAAAGATTCACCGAAATTGAAAGCCAGTAGGGCCTTATTTAAAAAAGCCCAGTCAAGAGAGTCAAACGCCTTCTCGAAATCGATCGCGACAAGCAGTCCACTTAAGTCATTAACTTTGGTATAAGACATGATGTCATCAATAATTCTCGTGCTATCGGAGATCAGTCGGCCCTTGACATAGGCATTTTGATTCCTGTGTATTATGAAAGGCAAAATGCATTCCAATCTCTTCGCTAAAGCCTTAGACGCAATCTTGACATCGACATTTATTAAGGAGATAGGCCTCCAATTTGCTATATACATCTTGTCCTTATCTTTCTTTTCAATTAATTTAATAATAGCCATTTTTTGTGACGTTGATAATTCTCCATGCTCATGCGCTGCATTCAAGCAGCCCACTACCAGATTCCCTATAACTGGCCAAAAAGCTTTGTAGAATTCGACTGTCAAGCCATCGTTTCCGGGTGCTTTACCATTTTGAAAACTCAGTAGCGAACGATAACATTCATTGAAAGTTAATTTCCCCTCACACTTCATCTGCATTTCCTTGTCTAGTTTTGGTATGTCAGGGTTTCCTAAGAAGATTTTAGCACAGCCCTGATCAATATCCGCCCCGTTGTTTTGGTATAAGGTGGAATAGAAGGACTTTAGCTGGTTTAAAATAACAGCAGGTTCCGTAATGACATCTCCGTCGTCTTGTTTTATTTTCCTTATGCAGGATTTGTTATGATTAAAGTTTTCAAGTCGCAGAAAATAGCTGTTACTTTTCTCCCCTTTTTCATACCATCTAGCGCGAGATCGAATCATAGCACCTTGTGTTATATAATCATACATAGCTTCATATTCTATTTTTTGCTCCTCAAGTTTCGCAAGATTCTCAGCCGTTGGTAACTCATTACACTTTTCTTCCCATTCTTTCACGCTTTTTTCAAGTTCAGATAACTTATCACGACGGTCTCTAGCTTTACGCTTGCTATAACTAATCGTTTCCTTTCGTATTCGATATTTGATTATGTCCCATAACAGTCTTTTATCTGTAATATCCCTATACTCATCTAGCCAACTAGGGTACGAATTTTTTAAAAATTCGGCGTATACAGGGTCGTCCGCCAGACTCGAATTAAACCTCCAGTAGGATGGTCCCCTATCATAATTTGTTATGCTTTTGAAATGAAGAGAAATTGCTGAATGATCTGATTTTATTGCGGGTATCACGTCTGTAGCAAGAACTTCTTCTTGGCACGAATCGCTTACAAGCCAGAAATCTAATCTACGTTGACAGTAATTCATTTTGAGTTCCCTCTTGTTTTAACTTGTGCGTTTCACTTTGAGTTTCCTCTTTTTTGTCATTGCTCGTTTCATTTTGAGTTCCCTCTTGTTTTAACTTGTGCGTTTCATTTTCAGTTCCCTCTTGTTTAAACTTGTGCCTTTCATTTTGAGTTCCCTCTTGTTTTAACTTACGCGTTTTACTTTGAGTTCCCTCTTGTTTTTACTTGTGCGTTTCAGTTTGAGTTTCCTCTTGGTTTAACTTTCGCGTTTTTGAACTTGAGCGTTGCATTTTGAGTTCCCTCTTGTTTTTCACCTGTGGGTTGCATTTTGAGTTTCCTCTTGTTTTAACTGTTGTGTTTTACTTTGACTCTTGTTTTAACATATGCGTTTCATTTTGACTGAGTTTTCTCTTGTTTTAACTTTTGTGTTGTTTTTTTTTAGTTTCCTCTTGTGTTAACTTGTGCGTTTGGTTTTGAGTTTCCTCTTGTTTTAACGTTTGTGTTTTACTTTGAGTTTCCTCTTGTTTTAACATCTGCGTTTCATTTTGAGTTTCCTCTTGTTTTAACTTTTGTGTTTTACTTTGATTTCCCTCCTGTTTTGACATATGCGTTTCATTTTGATTCCCGCTTTTTTAACTTGTGCGTTTCATAATAAGTTTCCTCTTGTTTTAACTTGAACCTGCTTGCAGAATACTGTATAGCTTTAGAAACCCGAAAAATTTGGTAGTTAAAGGGTTAAACTCCGATCACAAATATTCCGCGTTGTAGGACAAGTGAAATACAGTACGTATGTGTTAATGATATGTTGATGCCAAATAGGTTTGATTCTTTCCGTAAAATGTGATGATAGTATGATGTGACTTCTGAAATATTCACAATGACTTATATATTTAGATATTTTTATTTTAACAGATTGAATTTTAGGGATGGAGACTTTTTTGTAAATTTTCCCTGGTCTATCGATCAACATTCGTACTCAGACAAATGGTCAAATGGAAAACTGAAAACGAAAAATACCAAAATTGCAGTCAGGAGTTTACTTTAATGCTCTTTATAAATTCTGACACTGACTTATTTGAGCGTAAACAACGCTCATAATGAAAACTGAAAACGTTTATTGATAAAACGAAAACGTTGATAAAATGAAAACTGAAAACGTTTATTGATAAACTTTTGCAGAATTGCAGAATTTATTGCTCAACAGGCGAGCTGAACGTTTGTCTCTTGCAACTGAACATACAGTACATGCGTAATCTCATTTCTTTTCAAGATGTAGATAAAAGTACACCCCATGGCCCCATGGCAGATTAAATTCTCTTCCTTCCGGATTCCTGAATTGAATACCAAGTTGGTCACCGCTTTTTCAGCCCAGAATGAAGAGATTTGTATTGTATACTTTGTTCCAGGCTACAAATTCTCCATATAAAAATGCTATAACCAACGGCACAAAAGTTCTAAATATCAAGCCAAAAATAACTTAGAACGTGCAATCCGCTTCCGTCACGGGAAGGGAGGGGTTTGCTTTTGGCATCCTTTCATTCTCTTCAAGTTCCTAGTTTCCAGTTTCCCTTTCGTTTTGTGATAGGCTTGGCTACTAAGCTACTACTACTCGTCAATGTTTTTGTGGTGACTCGTCCCGAAAAGTGCTTCGTTGTGGTTTTTTAACGTAATATGTGATCATGTCTGTGTACTGTTTTTGCTACTCAGTTAAGTTTAACAGTAGCAAATGCTGCAAACAGAGGAAAACGCTGCAATGAAGATCCGTAAACTCTTGATCCCCGCGACCGAGCAAGTTGATTCTTACACGGTATGTGGTCGAATTTGTGATCATATTAAGCTTATGCATAGCGTTTTGTTTTTGCCGTAATGAAAGCTGTATATGGTAACCGAATCCGAAATGACCATATTTATGTATTTCATGAAGAAGGTGTATGAGATCAGAACAATTTACTCCAAAAATCTTGGATTTTCTGTTGCTATCGGACATGCAACTTACAAGCTGGAACGTGTAAATTTTTGCAGTGATTTCGACACTAGAAACGTTTTTCGCAAGATTTATTTAAGGGTCAAGCTTTTACAGTAAACATTTAAATTTTATGACTGTTTCTTTACTGTAGTCATAACTTAGATATTGAGATATGTATCGATTTTGCAATTAGATAATATCATCAGGAGATCTTCGCATCACTGACTTTAATTTACATTATTTAAGCAACATTGTACACTTGAAATTTATTGAAGATCAATACCAAAACAAAATCAACGTGTTCAAAGTGAGGTTACGATGTCTATTTTTAGGTGTATTATATTGAAGTTTACATAAGGGAATATTCTTGGATTGTGGCAAGAAGGTATAGAGAATTTTATGAGCTACATGAGAAGGTTGGTAAATTCTTTATGAAACTTGTAAATTATCTTTTATATACAGCAGATTCAGGTTGAGTGTTAAACGGTCTTAGTTGTCACATTCATTGTCATAGTTGATTGATTGCATTGCAAGACAAAATGACAGAAATATGGCGGAAATATGGCGGAAATGGCAACATTCTGTCTGCCAGTGGAAAAAGCACATTGTTACTTGTCCAGCGACTATTACTAGAAGAGGTAT
This sequence comes from Oculina patagonica, assembly GCF_052425735.1. NCBI lineage: Eukaryota > Metazoa > Cnidaria > Anthozoa > Scleractinia > Oculinidae > Oculina > Oculina patagonica. The sequence continues at coordinate 2,115,782 of NC_135767.1, read as the reverse complement.
TTGTGTCTTGGATCTTATTAATCTTCAATCGCCATAAAAAGATCCAAGACTGAATACCTTGTCTAGTAATAGTCGCTGGACAAGTGACAACCTGCTTTTACCAGATAGAACGCTGTAATTCCCGCCTAGCAAGGTCTGTCATTTTGCCTCGCAACGCAATCAATCAACTGGTCAATGAACGCATCAACTGAGACCGTTGAACACTCAACCTGAATCCACTGTATCACATGATAACTAAGATACATGTCGCAAATTATAGGACCGTCATGTTAAGATAAGTAAAGATAATAAATTATTAATTTTTAATGCAAACAACTGACAACTACAGTCCACTTCCATGGGGACTCTCAGCTGTCTCATCATCATCGTCATCATCATCATCATCTTTTATAATTATCATCATCATTTCAAAAATTATTGCTACTAAAACTAAACTATTTCAGTTATAATCTTTAACAAATCAAAAATTAGTAATTTTATTAATAAAATTTGTTCTTGATAGCTTGTAAGAAATCATGGAGTGGATCGCTCTTTAATACCTCCAAAGAAATTTTTTGGATTTCTTCAACCTGAGTATGTGGAAAAGAGACGTCAAGCCCTAGAGGCATACCTTGAAACGCTGCTGTCAACATTTGCCGACAACTTGCCAAAAGAAGCGTTGGAGTTCCTTGAGACTGATAAATTTGTAAGTAACAATGATTTTATGGCATGTTATCTTTTAATAATTTAAGGAATCGCTACCAACATTCAATTGTCAAATGTTAATTGAAGGTTGTGTGGATCCAGAAAATATCCGTAGTAATCTCTACCCCAAAAAGCTGAAATTTTTGAAAGAAAGTTCAAGGCCAGAATTTCTGAGGGGGAGAAGGGGGGGTTGGGTTTTAATAGGGGATATTTTCTGGAAAACTCAATGCCCTGTGTTCTCGTTGAATATTTATAAACATGAGTCAGGGTCAAAAGAAAGAAAGTAAGATTTTAAAAAAATGAAATTATTTCTTATTTTTCTGAAGGGTGGCCGTGGAAGGAGGAATCTTTTGTTTAGAAACTGCCAAAATTTTCATTTTGTACTTGTCTATTGTTAGGATGTTTGTGGAGTAACACATTCATTGGCTAAGGAATTATTCACAACTGGTAAGTTAATTGAGCTGATAATCATTTTCTATAAATTGCTGGAATAGCGAATTTCAGTATTTATTACAAACACATTTGGGCAGACATCTACAGTAGCAACAGTCTTTTTCAGATTCAGATATAAATCTGTCAAGATTACTCTTGTAGGTTCCAAGAAACTATTAGCAGTTACCCAGGGCTGCAAATAACAGTTGGTCATCGGGCATTGGCTGACCAAAATTTGCTCATTCCCGACAAAATCCCAAGTGTGGTTGGACATAATGTCCGGACAATTTTTTGACCATAACTCGTTTTACGGCAACAATGAATAAAAATCTGTCTGTCCACAATTTTGTTTTGTCCGACCATGATGGTGTCTTGCAGCCCTGGTTACCTCATGTAATCTGTGTCGAAAACTGATATTTTTTTTTCTATTAAAGGAGATGAAATTCTGGCCAAAGAACAGCAGTTCACCCTAACACCTCTTCAGTTGCACTGTGTTACAAGCAGGCTTGGCATGGCCGCACCTACATGTGGTATGATGTTCCTAAATAATGTTTGATAAAAAGGCTTAATTTTATGCTTGTGGGAAACACTGGACATGACTTTATGGTGCGTCTAGATGCCTTGACCAGCATCCAGGGGTTAAACTGATTCATTGACAGTTTGCCATGCTGTATTCTTGGGCAAGATGCTCTTCTTTCACACTTTATATATTATCCATAAATGATTTCTTTCATTACTTTCACTGTGCCTCTCTTTCTTCATCCATGTAGATAGGTTAAGTCTGCATTTTGGGCCTAGAGGCCCATATCAGACTGAAGCTTAATTATCTCAGTTTCCATAGCATGAAGCGACTAGGAGTATTTCTACTCCCCCCTGGATGAGATCCTGGTCCATTGCAGGGTTACCTCCCAGCATTAAATTCACCGGTACACATGGTGGATTGATGAACTAATAAAGAATTATTTTATCTACTACCCAAAAGGGACTACTACTAGTCCTGGGTTATTGGATATTTTACCCGGGGGGGGGGGGGGTACTCCGGGTTGTAAATGACGGGGATGATCGAAGGATTTTTTTGGGTTGGAAAATTTGGCAAGTATTTTTTTGGGTGACTTGATTTAAATAGGGGATTTTTTTGGGTATTAAAAACATACTTTTAAGTGCCTTGGCGTATTTATGGTATGATGAATAAACAAACACGAGCATTCAATTTTTTATGGTTTTCTTTGTGTTATATTTATTGCCCCTCCTGGCAATTTAGGGGTAATTTTACAAGGGATTTTTTGGGGGGTTATTTTTGGTCCAGGGATTTTTTTGGGTAATGTCGGAAGACACAGGGATTTTTTTGGGTCCTGAGTTTTGCCTCCATTCGAGCCGGAGTACCCCCCCTGGGATATTTTACACCCTGCAATCACAACATCTTTTTGGTCATCCCGAAAGTGAACAAGATTTCTTATTTTTCTTGTCCTAGATTCTCATATTCCACATGGAGAAATAGGGAATCTCTATGACTTCTTATATCAACTGAAACACTTGAAGGTAAGTGCACTGTACTTACACTCATGTTCTGCTCATTTTGTAAGCAAATGATTCTTGTGTTAATATACCTTTCCTGCAAATAATAATTGTACTTTTATGTGGATTTCAGGCTTCTGGCAGTAAGAAGCTGGTAGAATTAAGTGACAACATAACACTGAAGTGCAACCTTGCTATTTTCAAATCCTTGAAGAGTCTTGAGGTACATTTAACCTAGCTTTCAATAGCCAGTACGTAGATCTATTTAATCAGTCCGTCTGTCTTCCTGTCTGTCTGTTTGTCTGTCTGTCTGTTTGTCTGTCTGTCTGTCTGTCTGTCAGTCAAGCAATAGATCAGTGAGGGATTCAGTCAGTTAGTACAATGAAAGTCAATCAGTCAGTAATTTGATAACTCAATCGGTCAATCAGTGATTGAGTGAGCCAGTCAGTCAGTCAGTCAGTCCGTCAGTCAGTTGATAACTTGATCAGTCAATCATTGAGCGAGTCTGTCAGCCAGTCAGTTAGTGAGCCAGTCAGTTATCACTGTGCTAAGCATTCCAAAATGTTTTCATTTTGTTAAGATTGACAGTTGTGAAGTGGAACCATTTGAAGGACTGAGTTTTGTTCAGAGTCATATTGAAAAACTTTCTGTTCACCATTCTGTTCATTTACTGAAGGTAAGCCAAGCTAACCACAGGAGATATTATGATCCATTTGTTCTCAGCAAAAGGACAGCAATCATTATTGACAACTTTTAAAATGGTAATTCTGGATAATTTACATGTGCACTTTTTCTGGCCCAGGATCTTTTGGTTTGAACCCCGTCCCTCCTCCACCCCTCTGGAAATTCCAGTTTAGCTTCATAAAACTTGGCCTTGTCACACCTCCCCTCCCCCCTTGGTATTTCCAGTGACCTTTCTTGGGATGGATATGGATGTTTCCTGAAACCACACAATAAAAATTTTTAATTAGTATTCTATTTGCTGATGATTTCCAGGACATATTGGTTGATGATGAGATTTGGGAGCAAGGAGTTCTGGAGAGTGTTGGAGCAGATGGTTCAACATCACTTAGCCCATCGTCAGACTTCCGAGCATGGACAGCTCTGACTGAAGCAGATTTCAGCAGGAATGACCTTCCATATATTGACGAATCAGTGGTAAATACTAACATAATAAAGTTAATTAGAGCGATTTTGGATTGAGTGTTGAAAAAGCATAGTAATGCAAAACCAAAGCAAATGAGAATCACATTTGACACTCAAGTGAAAATTGCTCTATATATTAATACATGTAGCAACTAAAAGGTTGATGTCTGGCCCCCTTGATAACCTTATTGGGTAGTGTGTTGCACTCGGCATCAAGTGATCTGCAATCATTCCCTGGCATAGGTCATTGTATTGTGCAGTTGAGCAGGACACTGTCCACTCACAGTGTCTCTCTCCACTCAGGGGTAAACAGTGGGTACAGGCTTATTGGCAGGGCAACCTAAAAAAACAACAACAATAACAACAGTGAGAGTAGAATAGTCAGGACTACATTGTAGTTGCTTCATTCTACCAAAACAGTAGTTAACTTTTTATAACTACATGACTGTACCATATGCAACACATACATGCTCACTTATGACTCCTAACTGCCTGCCTGCCTGCCTGCCTGCCTGCCTGCCTGCCTGCCTGACTTACTGACTGACTGATGGAAGGACTGACAGACTGACTGACTGATGGAAGGACTGACAGACTGACTGACTGATGGACTGGATTGATGGACTGACTGACTGACTGACTGACTGACGGACGGATGGACAGATGGACGACTGACTGACTGAATGACGGAAGGACTGACTGACTGATGGACTGGATTGACGGACTGACTGACTGACTGACAGACTGACGGACAGATGGACGACTGACTGTCTGACTGACAGAAGGACAGACTGACTGACTGATGGACTGGATTGACTGACTGACTAACTGACTGACAGACTGACAGAATGACTGACTGACTGACTGATGGACTGACTGAAACTGATGACCCCTAACATTCCTCTGACCCATAGAATTGGATGACCCTTTATCCTTTCTACACCCAGCAACTATTAATATCACTTAGCCTGCCAGCTGGAAACTGTCGCTTGTTACATTCAAAATTCAGGTAGGAGATAAAATGTCCACTAACTTTTCGTCATGTCTTGTTGTTAGGCTTTGTTACCAAATGTGACATGCTTGAATCTCAGTCACAACCTGATAGACACTGTGGAACATCTTGAGGTATGTCAAGACTGTTGATCAACAACTGATTTCTCCTGACTAAATGATTTTCCAAATGTGATAATGCAAAATTTGTTAATCATTGTTCTTTTGTGGAGGCTATGTGGCCTATCGTGGTTAGGAAACCCAACTACACTGTATGGGAGGCTATGGCTCGGTTTTTTAGGTAATTCTATTTATTTCCGTTAATTAAGAGCTCCAAATTTCAAATTGGCCGAGCAAAAGTCTTTTATTGGAAAAATCACAGCCACATTGCAAACAAGGATGATTGTCAAGCATTGTAAATTGACACTTTCATACAAATCAAGATGGAAAAATGTCAGCCAAAATTTTTTAAGTTATACCGAACGCAGTCCGTTTTAATCTTCTTGAATAATTGCCCATCCATTCCCCTTTTTGGCCTCTCTGTGTTTGTTTTTAGTTCTTCTACAGTTTTAAGCCGTTGTGAACACAATTTTGATATTTCAGTTAGAATTCTATGACCAGTTGGTTAGTGCCGAAATTGCCTAAAATTGCGTGACATAGCCCCTTTAAGTGTGGTGGTCCTGAATTCAATTCCATCATGCTTTGCTAATAGCCAACTAATTGGCCTTTGACCAGTTGAATTTTTTTTACAATATTTGTCTGTTTATTTAATTATCAGCACAGTATGGCTAATTACCTTGACACTTGCATAAATTGATTTATTTCCAAGGCATTGTCAAATCTGGTAGAGCTGGATTTGTCTCACAACAAAATAGCAAAACTTGCAAACAATTTGAATACAAAACTGGGAAACATCAAGAAACTGAACTTGGCAGGCAACGAACTGGAAAGTGTTGAAGGTAATGTACATTGTTTATTTTTTTTTTGTAGTTAAAATTTATTTTGGTTTGAAATTTTTCAAACCAACTACATTGTAGCTTTTTACTCGTCCTTTGTCTTATCCTGAAACAAAAAAATAAAATAAAAAATTGTTTCATACCAAAAGACCACAACTTGTATTTTTAAATAATTATGTCGTCGAAAGGTCCATTAAAGGAGATCTCAATTTGGGAAGCTGACGCGTTGAGTGTTAGCCCTTTGTAGTGGCAGTTCCTTTACTTGATAAGGAATTTAATAAATTTTATTTTATTTTTTTATTTTATATAAACAATTTGCCCATGGCAGGTGATAACATAATAGAACATTAGATCCCCTACAAGGCAAATGTTCTCTACAAGGCTTTTGTTGGTAGAATCATAACATTTCTTTTACAATAATGATAATGATAATAATTAACAATTAGACTACAAGCCCGAGTTTTCTAAAAAAAGGTGCAGCTGAGTTGACTATCACTCATAGAAAACAAGGGCAAGTAGTCTATAGTAATTGTTTTAGTAGAAACTCTAAATGATTGCAGTCCAAAAGCTACAATTTTATGATCTTTTAAGCCAAAAATCAAGAATTATTGTCTGTTAAAGAGCAACGCATGCGCGATTGTGTTCTATCAGCAAATAGAAAACAGTGGGAGAACCAATCAGATTCGCGGATTTCCAATAGAACACAACTGAGTTTCTACTGATGATTTATATATGATGATGATAATATCGTAATTAACATAGTTGTAATCTGAGCTGACTGAACTTTCCTTTACTCTTAGGTCTTGACAAGATGTATTCTCTGACAGATCTTAACCTCAGTGAGAATAACTTCACAGATATTGGCTCTGTACTGACTTTAGGAGAGTTACCCTGCCTGGAAGTTATTGACTTCAGAGAAAATGCCATAACAAAAGAATCCATGTATCGTATCAGAGTCTTCACAGCATTTGATGATCGTGCAGAACAGGTTATTAAGTCTCTGTTATTTTATAATGTGTGGTTCCAGAAAATGTCCATACTCCCCGCACAGAAGAGATATAGAAATTCTTGGGGGTGAGAGGGGTCTCAAAGGACAAAAAACTTTAAGGAAATATATGAAGGTTAATTGGAATTTCTCGAGGGGTGGGGTAAGGGGGTCTTAGGAAAAATCCCTTCCATGGGGAAGGTATGGATAATTTATGGAACTACACAATTTATCATTTTTTAACTGTGACCTTTATAAAACTTAGTTGTCAAGTCTGTACCAGGCCAAAGTTTCCCAAGTCTCCAGAGCTTATCCCAGTTTTTGTAGCACGAAATAACTACAGCTGAGGAGTAATTTGGCTACTAACCCCAGCAATTTGTTCAAGTTGCCCTGATGATTCATTGTGCTCAAACCTGGCATCTAATCCGATAACCCATCTGTCTTATTTTATCGTCATAAAATTTCCAATGTTGAAACCACAATTGTAACACTTAGGCTTTCAGATTGCATTTACAAATACTGATAGTTACTGATTTTAATTTTTTAGTTTTTTTAATTTAGAAATATGTGATTACAGGCTGGAAGTTACAATGTGTATAATTTAAAACTGTATTATCCCATTTTAGCCAATCAGAGCCTGTCTAATATTATTTCATGTGATTCTTTTTAGATTCAACCAATCAGAGCCTATCTAATATTATTTTATGTGATTATTTTTAGGTTGGTTCAACCAATCAGGGCCTTCCTAATATTATTTCATGTGATTATTTTTAGGTTCAACTTGATGGTCAACGCCCATCAAGCAGAGAGATGAATAGAATCCGTGAGCTACTCCAGGAAGAGCAGAATTTTGAAATCATCAATTATCCAACTCCTCCACAGTATTCAATGCCGAGAAAAGGTCACAAGAAGGTAGTTAAAATAAGGATTTAATGTTTCTGTACTCGCATACCCACTAACAACATACCATTTAGTTAACTTGTGGTTGAGTAACTACAGTACCGCACAGAAATAAGCGTCCCAAAGTATACGTGAAATACACGTGTGCGTATGCGCGCGTATGGGTATGTGCGTATACTCTGTATACGCGTATGCTCTACCGAATGTCATTGTTTCTTTGATTTTAGACCAACAGGGATTTATCATACAGATAAATTACAAAGTGGGTAATTTAGTTTGTCGTTCGTTGAATAGGACCTCACTGCTGACTGCAAAATCCTTTATAAGCCTACTTTTTAAGCCAATGTAGCAAATTCAAAAAGCTGACGTTTCCAGCGTTGGCCCTTCATAAGAGGAAATAAGAAGACTTGGGGTTTGAGATCGTGTATGTAGAGAATAAGGTTATGTTATTGGGGAAACGCGGTAATGAAAAACGAATGACTGTTTGTTTTGTCATTTTTAGGCCAAAAGCATCGACAGAGTGATAGCCCTTGATTCTGGAACAGACATCCAGTCAAGTTCGTCCATAACAGGTAGAGTCAATACTAAATTGCAAATGTTAATGATTGTTGTGATTAACAGCTGTTGTGATTCTCTTCATTGATTGACAGTGCGTTCTTAGTTGTGGTCCTTAGCATAAGAAGAGCTAACGTTTTGATCTCAAACTTAAAAGGTCTAAAAATCAAAATGTTCAAATTTGCTTCACAGATTCGAATTCATTTGTGGATGATACAGATGCAGAGTTTCGTTCCCGAGTGGAGAAAATCCGTCAGATTGGAGGAGATTCATGGCTCAAGATATTTGGTGAGATACAAGGAGAAGAAGAAATGACACAGGTTTGTACAAACTTCATAGTTACACACGTTCTGCACGATCGTCACGTTCTACACGTTCTTCACGATACAAATTCTTTGGCTCATGTCAAAGGTTTTCTTCAGTGGAGGGAAGTTTCTGGGTGGGGCGTGCGGCCCGCCTTCCAGAAACCCTTATTCTATTTCATACCAAAATATCTGACCAGGCTCTTCCCATGAACTGCTTTGGTTTGCATAAATAGTTGAGAAGAGTTTCAAATCCCCGACTTTTCTAAAGCGCAGTTCTCGAGGGATGAACAATGACAATTATAAAACAGTTTCTTCCAAGAATCGCACTAAATTGCTGACATGATACACAAACCATACGGCTCAATTTCAGACCACAGCGGCTTGAAAACCATATTCTTTGGGGACGCATATACTTAGTAGCTTATGTAAGGGAGTACATAAGATTGTTAAAAAGAGATTGTTAAAAAGTTACTGTATTTTTATTTCGATTTAGCTCCAAGGGAATGGCCAAGTCTGTTCAGCGGGTGACAGGAGTCAAAGTGAGCCTGCAAGCGATCAGCCGTCTCCCAAACTTGACATGATCAGTGGGGCTAATGCCAGTTCGAACAGTCCAGCAGAAGAACAGGTTGGATGATGTAGCTTGGGTGGTTGTGAGTGATGTCATTGCGTAAAACGCTCATGATTCGTAATTACAGTGGGGACGAGGAGCGGAGGGGGGGGGGGGGTGGGGGGGTGGGGGGTGCAGGGTGCAGGGGTTATGGTGTTGGGTTAGCGCTTGTATCCTTGTGCTATAATCCGGCCAGGACACATTAACTAAATTTGTGGTGGTTCGCTCGTCCATAGTTAGTAACTGTTACTAACTATGTCTCGTTTTATTCCAAGGTTTTTTTCTCCGTGTTTTTCGACTTTCCTCCCTCCTCGAAAACATAATTATTTACAAATTCCAATTGAACTACGTAAAGGACCCACATGAAATCTTGCTATAGCTGATGTGGCTTTCCTGTTTAGAAAGAATGCGGCCTTCTAACACACTTCAAAAGCATAGTGCTAACTTAATCCGCAAAAGTGTCCTACAGCTCTAGGTTTCTGAAACAAAACTTGCTCTGCTGTTTTAATTAACTAATGAACTTACGTGGGGTAGTTGTGAACGTGTTCATTTCATTTTTTAGGTGACTGCGGGCGCAGTGAACGAGAACGGGGCTCATCCTCGGCGTCTGCAGTTTGGCTTTGCACCTGAACTGGAAAAACTCGTTCACGACAAAGTGGAGTCAAGTGCTGACTTGTACGTAACCTGGAATTTTTTTTGGTGAAATGTCTTCATGTTCTCACTTTCTTTAAAAGTCAAAACTTATCTCCGTAGTTATTTTAAGATTGATCATTGTTTTGAATTAACTTGTAGGACCTCGGGCACGTTTATGGTGGAGGTCGAGGGCGAGGAGCATAATAAAGGAAGCACTGAGGAGAGGATGGTTGGAGTGGACCTATCTAAGGGAGTCATTCTCGAGATACAAATAACGACGGGCAAGACATTTGCCAAGCATAATTTGGGTAAGACTAAAGCAGTTTTCAATTGAGTGTCTAAACAAAACCAAAGTAATTACTTTGGCCAATCACAAAGTACACAGACAATCCAGTGAGCCAATCAAAACTCGAGGCAAATACAAGTCGCAGGCACGAAGCGCGGGAAAACTTGTGTGGGCGAGTCGCGATTGGTTTTGGTTTTACTTCTGATTGGCTGGGAAGTGGCGCGAGTTTTTAAACCAATCACTAAGCGTAGTAATGCAAAACCATTACAAACGCAAATTACTATCGACACTCAAGTGAAAACCGCTCTTTAGCGTTACTGATGTGACTTCTTGAAGATTTTTTTTGCTTATTTATTTACAACAACCTTTTCCCGTGTCTTGTTGTTTTCCAGAGGACATCAGCAGTGTTGACATTTTGAAAATGCAAGACGTCTTCTGTGTTGACATCCGGGACATTTTCTCCAAGGAATGGCGACGTCACCACGTGGATGACGACGGCAACTTGACTTCCGGTCACAGCAAAGACTATCGACAAGTGGCAAGGTACCGCATGCGCTCAATTGAAGATGCCGCTGAGCTGTTTGTTCTGCTTTACAAGTTCATAACTGAAAGGTAAAAAAATCACTGTGTTTCCGTCCGTTCGTTCGTTCGTTCGTACGATTGTTCCGTTCGTTCGTCCGTCCGTCCGTCAGTGCGTCCGTCCGTCCGTCCGTCCGTTCGTTCGTTCGTTAGTTCGTCCGTCCGTCCGTTCGTTCGTTGGTAAATTAGTACCGCAAATTATTAAGGCAAGCTGTCAAAATACTGGGGAGTAAACTGCGATGTACTAGCATCCCATCCGGAGGGGCAGGGTTAATCATGCTACAGAAACCTGCCTTCTGACCAATTGAATTATAAGGCTTCGAAAAGGCTTTACTTATATCCGCCACCAGATTTTGGTAGCCCTTTGGTTAAAAAATTCGCTTTCGAGCCTAGTGGCCCATACGACCGGTGTTTTTCTCCAGTTTCTCTTGCGAGAAGCGACTTGGAGTATTTCTACTTCCCCCTGGATAGGATGCTAGTCCGTCGCAGGGTTACCCCCCAGCGTTTAATTCGCCAGTACCCATTTGTGCACCTGGGTGGAGAGAGGCACTGTGAAAGCTGAGTAAACTGCTTTGCGCAAGAACAATAAACAGTGACCCCGGTCAGGGCTCGAACCCGGTCCGCTTGATTCGGAGTCCAGCGCACTTACCATTGGGCCACCATGCCCCCGACCTTCTTTGGTTAATAGGGTTCTTTGTCCAAAAGTAACGTCACCTTCAGACTTTAATTCATGTTCTTAACTCTAGCTATTCTTGTTAACATTTACAGGTCGTCAAAGGAGTCGATTCCCAGCGTTTTAATACAAGGACCACCTGCAGATCTCTTCTCAGGGAATATAGTGGAATGGCCGAATCCATTAGGAGTACAACAAGAACTCCTACACAAGTTTTTTGACCACTTTCTCCGCGAACCTGATAGGAAACAAGCGTCTTACCGAATCTAATTCATCGGACAGCCATCGCACGCAGAGGGTCCAAACAATTTATCAGGCCCTTCACGCCGAGTTCATAGACGTGGGGTGCTTAAGACATGATCGTTCCAGGCCCTCCCCGGAGGTGATCCGTTTGGTACTATGGTCCGGCTGTCTTCCGTATGTTTGTCCAGAACATGAACTTCCAATTTGTCTTCTGATGACAAATCTCAACATCTATTTGTTTCATTCGTCGCATTTAGACGCATCCGAGAGTTTACACACATTGAAGACATCCGGTGATCTACGCGAGATTCTGCAATGTTTCTACAGCTTTCCGGTTCGAGAATTGAACGAGGTTGTGTTCGGTTTGTACGATCAGGGCTTCAGAATGGAGGTCAAACTCGATGGCCCTCGAGGGACCTTTACGGTACTTACGCGTGATGCAGAGAAAACAGACAAATTTCTGGGGACATTGAGTGATGTCCTTGGGGAGCCCCTGAGTGAGGAGCAACCTACAGTCCCACGCATCAGGAGACAGTTTTCCTCCGGAAGTCTTCCCAAACTGACATTTCCCGACGAGGAAAAAATTAACAAATTAAAATCTGAGCTGGCAAAATATGACAAGGTATCGCCTACGAAGGACCAGCATTTGTTAATGTACTCCATCGTCCGAGAAATTCCCGACAGCGCCTCGTCAAGTGTCCAAGAAACCGGAGATCTCACGAAGATGCTCCGAAGCTTGATCGTGACAAACTCGCAGATTTTTCTGTGCGACGAGGATCATGTGCACTGGCCGCTGCCCTCGTTCGTGCGGGCGCCGCCGTCTACGCCTCAGTGGGTGGTTACCAAGTCGCAGCGAATCAGCAAAATCATTGGGCTTGATGTGTTTGAACTCGGGGGAAAAGCGTGCGATTTGTTTGGCGTGTTTGGGTTATCCCTGATCTTTGACCACGACGAATCCGAACCAGCAAACGCTGACGAACAACACTGCTGGCACTTAATTTTCCGAGCCGCTGACGAGCGCACACAGCTTCAGCGGTCTCTGTCACAAGTATGGAAGGATGATTTTCAAGCTGACCTCAAAATTACTTACTGCAACCCCAAGTCGTTTCCAGTCCCACACGATGATAAAGATAGCTTCCTCGAATCCACTTCTTCGATTGGCGTGCAATCTCCCGTGGGTACCCCTGTGGAGCCTAAGTTCAAAAAGACCCATCGGAGGGTGGGGTCGGACAGTTTGCCAATTTTCAAACCTTGCATGTTGAACAGCCTTGAGAGCTTAGTAGCGCTGGACAGAAAGGTGTTGAATGGTTTCTTTCACAAATGGATTTCACAGAAACAACACAACGAGGCTGAAACGCTTCTTCATGTTATGTGGACGGGTTGTACGCCATATTTGTTCCCATCGCAAGAATTCAAAGTCTGCATCTTGTTAAGCAACTTGTATGTGTACATTTTGGCAGACAAAGAACACAAGATTACTATCAACAAGAAGAAAGGCGTTAAGCTGAGAATTTCGGAAGATGTGGACTTAAAAGAAGCTAAACCTACCATTTGCTATAATTTCATTCCCATTAACAAACTTCGCCAAGTGTGTGTGGGTTTGTTTGATCAAACGTTACGACTCGAAACTGAATCGAAAGAGGACACTTTCACATTGATCACGCGCGATTTTCATCTCACGAGTACTTTTCTTGAACGTTTAAGCACCATCTTGTCATCAAATCACAGTGGGGATTCTCCATCTCAGACAACCGACACGGCTCCCACGAGTATCTACGACTCACAATCGATTGGCGATGCTGATCCGAACCCGTTTACGAAAACGGATTATCAGCACACGAACAGTGGGGTGCGATTCGTTTACCCGAACGATGATACTCTAGAGATTCTCAAAGACGTCATTGCTGAATTCAGCCGTCAGTCAGTTAACTGCAGTGTGCTTGGCGATGTAATTATTTTAGTCTATCTCTTGGTCTTCCACGAAACGGAAACAGCGCACGAAGAACCCCGCACGCTTGTAATCATGGACAAATCTCTATGCCTGTGCATTGAAGATCACGTCAATTACCCGCTGCCGTTATTCGCGACGGGACTTCCCGAGGACCCGCAGTACAACGTTCAGGACTTGCGTGACATCAAATCGCTGTCACGCGTGGAATTCAGTGACTTCAACTCGTGCGACTTTAAAATGGTTTTCTCGCCGACTCGACTTCAAGACGAGGATGCGCCGGATGGGTTTGATTCAGCAAGTATGGGGGAGTTGTGCGTTATAACGCATCATCTACCTGACCCTGAAGAAAGAGATGTTTGCTGGAGGATTGTTGCGCAGACTTACGAGGAGAAAGAGAAAGCTTTAAGTCTAATCTGCAAATTATGGGCAGACATTCATGGAGGAGCCCTGCCGGTCATGAAAGCCAAGAGTTAGAATCACGGTGGGATATGTTCTAGTCTCAGGAGCAAAGCTCAAAGTAGTAAAAGCGAAGTTGTTCGATTTAAGACAACGAAGGAGTACACCGCCCTGCTTCCGTGAATTGCCCAATGAACACAAATGAATTGGGCGACGAAATGTCAGGACATGCGCAGAGAAACGTTGACTCGAACAAGTATATCGACGGGAATAGGACTGATGACGGCATCAAGGCTCGTTCCCAGGGTCACTGAGACGCAATGCGCCATTGACACTTGCTAAAATGATTGAATAGTTTTTGATAGCTCTTTGACAACTCTCAATTGGTTTTCCAATGACCTTTCCTTCTCGACCAATTAAAGAGACAATAAGGGCACGTGCGATTTATCAGTTACTTTGAAATCCCCGCCTCTTAGGCTAAAGAATTGGAAAATGGGAAACTGGCAAAAAATGTCAAAAATCAATCAAGAACTTTGTCGCTTTATCGTTTAAGGCGCGACATACAGTCCTTAACCATTAAAACAAGTTATACATGAAAAGCAACGCGGAACTTAAATTGTAGGCTTTTACGATATTTAAGACCATAAAACGCTGCCTTTTGATCGCCAGTGTCTTGAATTACCGCAATTTATTAAGATGCTTTTGCATATAGTAACTATTTCTGGTAGTTTTATACCAACACTACAAAGGTATTTTTATAGAAAATAGCAGAGAAAACCCGTGCTCTAATTGGCTGAAATCAGTTTTTAATAAGAAAACACAGAACAGTATTGTATAAACTATTTTATGAAAAAAAGTTAAAACATTTCAGTCGTCTCTTCCTACAGAGTTATAAAATCACTCATGAAAGTGTGGGAGAATTGAAAATAATTGAAAACGAGCCGTAGGCGAGTGCTCCCACGGTTTTGCGAAGTCTCGCAAACTTTTAGTCGTGTTTCTATTACTCTGTAGAAAGAAGAAAAAGTATGTAATTTATCGTAAAAGTCACACAGAACATATCCACATATTCTAACAAATCAATGTATTCGTATATTTAAAAACTGGTAGTTTTATGAACTATTAATTCAAAAGGTGTATTGAAAATAAAATGAGGTTTAATAAACTATTATGGGAAATTGTTAACAGCGCTTTCATTTGTGTCAGTTCTAACGTCATTCTTATTACTCACTGTATTCTTCTTTTCAATAGGCTATTTCCGAGTTACCCTTTGCCTCTGTTTCAAAACGAGTCTACGTGCGAAACCATTCATATGAAAATGAGTTTGATTTGCATTAAAATGGACTTGTAGGTGAAACTCATTTTTAAAAGAATGGTTTCGCACGTAGACTCGTTTTGAAACAGAGGCGAAGGGTAACTCGAAAATGGCCTATTGGTTTGGATTTTTTTCGTGTTCTATTGGAAAGGAATTGATTTCTGTTGCCTAACTGATAAACTTTTTTGACCACAATTTTACTTGGTTGTTACACTTCGTGTAACGTGGCCTTAAGACAGAGAACATCGGACCGACGAGTCGCAGCGTGTAAATTTGCTTGGAACAAATCAGCCCGACGAATCGAAGCGTGTAAACCAGCCTTTGATTTGTCGGGCTGATTTGTTCCAAGCAAATTTACACGCTGCGATTCGTCGACCGGTTTTTCTATGCCTTATTTAAATTACGAGGATGAAAATTGGCCCGATTTCTAAAATTTGTGGCACTGCAACAGATTTTTAAAATTCGGGCCGATTTTTAACTGCGCACTCATTTCCCTATCAAATCTGAGCCAAATCAGGCCGAAAAATGGCATCGTGTAAACCAGCCTTAAGACAACACTTTCCAGCAATTTTGGATTGAAATATTTACAACCAAATTAACCGAAAACAGTTTCCACCAATAGAACACAGCGTAACAGCTGTGAACAGTTTCAACAGAAAAAGGTTCGTGTTCCAGTACTTGGATGTTTCGTAGGTGTTTGTGTGTGTGTGGAGGGGGGGTCTATCCCTTCTCGACAATAAGCTCCGCTTACTGATTTGGCCGGAAATTTCGTGACGTCACTGAATGACAGGCCCTTAGGTCAACCTTCCCTGAGAGAGGAGGAGAACGCCTAGGAACTAGACTGAGCTCTTGGCTGATATTTGTTCAAGGCTTTTTAGATGGAATTATTTTCATGAGGAGGAGCAAAAAGGGGGTTATTATCGAGGGGCATAATATGTATTGGTAATCAAATAGTGACGAGTGAAATTAGGAAATAATTTCACGCGCGTTTTGTCAAAATGCCAATAATTTCCCGAGCCTTTAGGCGAGGGAAATTATTAGCATTTTGACAAAATGCAAGTGAAATTATTTCCTAATTTCACGAGTATACCATTTGATTACATTTTAATATCATAGGTGACAAATTACGCTTGCAATCGTAGGTTTTTGACTGGTATATTCGGCATCGCAAACTCCGAGCTTTGAAAAGTTGAAAGCATACATTTTGCTCAAGTTCGCCAGTTTTTTAGTCTTTGAAGAAAACCTTTTACAGATTCCTTTTTGCTGTTGACAAAAAGTTTCAAAGATGAATCAACTGTCAATTATTTCTCACATTATGACCGTAGTTCGTCTTGAATGAACTGAAAACGGTGCCCGTGTAAAACGCTCAAAAATCCGCTCGATGCCATTTATGTAATTGGCTTAAGTCTAGAAGTCGTTTTGACGTTTTGAAATATAAAATATCATCAAAACGTTTATTACATGGCCAAGGCTAGCTGGCTAAGATGAAATTCAAGCGAAAATATACAAAGTTTAAGCTTTAAAACATATTTTATTTCGGACACCATCTTGCCGCTAACTACGTTGCCATGGCAATTTTATAATTTCACATGTGAAATTATAAATTAACGTTAAAATTTCGCGCCAAAATTAAGGAGTAATTTGTCACCTATGATATTAGGTAAGGAATGTTTGCTTTTCAACAATGTTGCAGAAGATCTTGCATCGGAAATGTTTAAAGGTGAGTACAAGAACACATTTTGTTAATTAAATGAACGTTAAAAGTCTCTAAGCATACTACCACATGAACTACATAACAAGCTCTCCAGCAGGTGAAATAAAATAGGTGCAGTGCCGAAAAGGATTTTTTCCCCATCCTTAGCTGTAATTTTCTAGTGCCACGCAGTATTTGGAACTTTTATTATCTCCAGTAAGTGGCTTATAATAGAAAGAAGTTAAATTTAAATTAGCGCCCATGGGCTTGTATTCCAGGGCCCAGTTGTTCAAAGGGTGGATAACGCTATCCACCGGATAAATCGCTATCCAGTGGATAAGTGCTTACAAAACATACTTCGCTATCCACCGGATAGTGATTTATCCGGTGGATAGCGTTATCCAGCCTTTGAACAACTGGGGCCAGGAGTTGGGGAGGGGGGATGGGGGCTTATCATCAAAAGAATGTTTGCGTCTCATTTGAATTGCAGATAAATTTTTACATTAATATTCAATTATTCATCCTTCGCCAACACGAGAAAAGAGAAGGCGAACGACGCTACTTTGAACAGCGTTTTGTAGTAATTCTGCGAGAAAGAATGCTCCCAAGTCAGCGTTATAAGCATCAAAATCGTCCATATCATCATGGCAGATGTTCTTTGGTACGAGGTTTGAACAAGGGAATGTGGAGTTGTTGTTTTACAAGAACTTTACCTTGAAAAGATGGCCGCTAACACGTGCACATTCAACGTGGAAGAAGTTGATGAATTGTTTCGTTAAGGGTCTTCTTGAGAGGTAATCCACATGTATTGAACTGTTTTTTAAGTTGCTTCGAAATTTCACTACAGGCTTCGTTTGTGTCACAGACACAGATTTGCAGTAAATAAATTTAACGGATTTACCCGACTAATTTGCATAAAGTATATTTCGGGAAGGAGCCCGGACAGATTTTAAAATGTATAAATCTAGAATAAAAGCATTCGATAGTTATGACGAAAATTTCTGATAATAGAAAGAACCATTTTTACAATCTTCTTTATAAAAGCAAGGTATATAATAATGAAGGTTGGGGGAGAGGCAGTGTTAGGGATGAGTTGACTTGCTCTTCACTTCTACTGATTCAAAACATTATTTGCACCATTGAGGAGAACTCGCGATCTTCGAGCCTTATTTAACCGACGTTACAATATTTTTTGTCTTAAGGCAAGACTGATCACACCGTGGTGCGACTGGAGACAGTTCTCGTGATTGACATGGACAGTCAGACAGACAGACAGTTGGATGATCATGAAGTTCCGTAAACCACAGGTTAGTGTTACTGTATCAGTCTCTCATTAAGCAAGTGAAGATAACTTCGCCTTTGAGTTAACGCGTTCCAATTTAGAAAAATTCCTCTCAAATTTACCATATAGCCTGCTGAAATATTTTTTTATTCCGAAAGATACGGTCTAATTGCATTGAGGAAAACTGTCACTCTGTCAAGTCCAGGGGTTGTAAGACATAACACGTTCCCTATTCCGTCAAATCGACGCCCTACCTTTAAAAAAAAAGACACCCCTGAAGACCTCAATAAATTTTTTAGAACTTATGACATCCCTGAAGACCTCGATAAAGTTTTTAGAATTTCTGACAACCCTCAAGACCTCAACAATACATTAGTCACACAATCTTGCTCCGAAAGTAACCTCAACATTTTTACTTTTTTCATTGATGTTCTATTTTTAAGTGTATATACACCATCGTGGACAGGCACGTTACCTACATATGGAAACAAAAGTCTTTGGATACTTCACCGTTTTGACGAAGAATGGGCGTTGTATTCACCTTACCCTCTCCACCCCTGTGCAATGTTGATTTCTATCCATCTAACTGTGCAACGATATGTCAACATTGTTTGAGAGAGGGAGGCTAGAAGAATTGAATAATGACTTCTCGACTCGAAGGGACACTAGGCACTATTCCGTTAAGTGTCCCGAGGACTTTTGTCAGTTTTCACATGGTTCGTATCTCTCTTTAGGATGATGTTAATTTTAAGCATTAAATGGGAGAAGATTGAAATCAGTAAGCCCTACTTGGAAGAGAAGGTGCAGCTTCAGGATGACGTTTGTTAATGAGGTTAGTTGAGTTGTTCAAACACTATTAGTAGCATATTAGTAGCATATTATCTTCGAAAAGCCCCCATGGGGAAAGATAATAAAGTAAGTATGTATGTACTAAGCCGTGGTTTATTGTTGCGCGAAACACTCGTTGACGTTCCGCACGAGACTCAACCTCGTTCTCAGGGTCCTCTCCTTCCTGTCCTCTGGAGCTGCAGGGGACGCGAAGGAGAGGACCCTGGGAAAGAGGTTAATTACAAGAGTGAAGATCCTTTACGTTAATGAGGTTAGTTAACCGTCGTTGCAAATTATGGGAAAAGCTGATTTGTCGGACGTTTTCCTCGCCCTTCCTTATAGAAACGCGAGGTTAATAAAACGTTTAATGCCACAAATTGCTTTGATTTTATCCATTGTCCAGAGTGAACAAGTACAATACCTACTGGATACTACTTCGCCTTTTATTTTAAAAGAACATACTCATCACTAAATTTGTTAACAAGGTGCAAATCGTGGGGGAAGGGAAGGGGAGCCCGGAACATGGGAACGCTAAAATATTCGCCGTGGAGCCTGGAGGTCTATTTGTAAAGCTGATTGTAGCCCCAAATTGCTGGGTCTTGGCTTCTTTTGGCCTGGGCGTGTTATTGAACGCTTGTCATCGCACGCCTGTCATCGCACGCGTGTCATCGCACGCGTGTCATGGCACCCGTGTCATGGCACGCGTGTCACGCGTGCCATCGCACGCGTGCCATCGCACGCTTGTCATGGCACGCGTGTCATGGCACGCGTGTCATCGCACGCGTGTCATCGCACGCGTGTGATGGCACGCACGCGTGTCATGGCACGCGTGTCATGGCACGCGTGTCATCGCACGCGTGTCATCGCACGCGTGTGATGGCACGCACGCGTGTCATGGCACGCGTGTCATCGCACGCGTGTCATTGCACGCGTGTCATCGCACGCGTGCCATCGCACGCGTGTCATCGCACGCGTGTCATGGTACGCGTGTCATGGCACGCGTGTCATCGCACGCGTGTCATTGCACGCGTGTCATCGCACGCGTGCCATCGCAAGCGTGTTATCGCACGCGTGTCATCGCACGCGAGTGATCGCACGCGTGTCATGGCACGCACGCGTGTCATGGCACGCGTGTCATTGCACGCGTGTCATCACACGCGTGTCATCGCACGCGTGCCATCGCACGCGTGTCATCGCACGCGTGTCATGGTACGCGTGTCATGGCACGCGTGTCATGGCACGCGTGTCATTGCACGCGTGCCATCGCACGCGTGTCATCGCACGCGTGTCATGGTACGCGTGTCATGGCACGCGTGTCATGGCACGCGTGTCATTGCACGCGTGTCATCGCACGCGTGTCATTGTTATCGCACGCGTGCCATCGCCAGCGTGTTATCGCACGCGTGTCATCGCACGCGAGTGATCACACGCGTGTCATGGCACGCACGCGTGTCATCACACGCGTGTCATCGCACGCGTGTCATCGCACGCGTGCCATCGCACGTGTGTCATCGCACGCGTGTCATGGTACGCGTGTCATGGCACGCGTGTCATGGCACGCGTGTCATTGCACGCGTGTCATCGCACGCGTGTCATTGCACGCGTGCGATGATAAGCGTCGTAGCCCTGGAACTCTAAACCCCGCTGGGACCCTGTATTAAACTGGGAGCGGCCCTAACGTTGTACACCCTATCAATGATTTTGTATTGATATAAATCTCCAAGTACAGGCACGTTACCTAGCAAGTGTTCTCATGGTTCTTATCTGTCTTTAGTGAAATGTCAAGCACAGAATGAGAAGAGCAGGAAATCAAGAAAGGTTACTTGGAAAAGAACGACAACTTTATTGTTAATGAGGTTAGTTATCTAGTTTACACGCACTTTAAATCTGCCTAGCTGGCTCAAGTCGTTTGAAAGTAGATTATCCTTAATGCAGGATAAAAAGCGGATCAAAACTTTACTCCTTTTGGTTTAGAATGTTTTAATAATTTTTTGACTTGTACTTGAAAACAGAATTCAAATTACGTTTATTATCCTGGATTACCTAAATCCTACTTTTAACAGCCTGGGCTTGAATTTAAGCGTTATCGAATATTATACAATCTCGTACCTCTATTTTTCGTTCCTTACTGTGCAAGCTTGACGAAACGAGCGACTCTTAAAAGTTCCGTTGCAGGATCGAATCTGATTGGCTTTAGAATAATGCAAATGGCCGGAAGTAAAATACTAAAAAGTTCGTTGGTAATGCTTTTGAAAGCTGGCCATATGTCAAATCGGAACTTTCCAGGGTCGCTTGTTTCTCGACCGCTGGTCAAGGAGAACGAAGACCCTGGGTACGAGGATGAAGATTTTAGAGCCTGTACGACGAGAATGCGCATGTCAATTTGCGACACTTACCAACGAAGGCTGTTGTATTTTGTGTCTAAACCATTCTGCTTTGTGAAAAACAGCTACAAGAACCGACCAAAGATATTATTAAACCTAGAGCAGCTTGTACAGTACAATCATCGTTTATAGTTGCCCACAAACACACCACCACCACCAACAACAACAACTCGCAGAGGTCATGGGTTCGATTCCCGTTCAAGCCTGAATTTTTTTCAGGCTTGCTTTTCTCAACTGCTTAAGTTGAGTACATTACTGCGATGATCTTTTATTTGCTTAAAATTTATATCCGCAGTACAAAGATATGAATTTCATATATTCATTTCATATCTTCTCCATCCACGGGTATATTACGAACTCACAAGTGACCAGCTCCCAGTTGGCTTGATAGCTCAGTTGGTTAGAGCGCTGCACTAGTATCGCAGAGGTCATGGGTTCGATTCCCGTTCAAGCCTGAATTTTTTTTCAGGCTTGCTTTTCTCAACTGCTTAAGTTGAGTACATTACTGCGATGATCTTTTATTTGCTTAAAATTTATATCCGCAGTACAAAGATATGAATTTCATATATTCGTTTCATCACAGGCTTACCATCCTATATTTGTATCCTATATATTTTTCGGCTACATTCCCGAGGCGGTACCGGATTTGTCGATGTCGAAGTTGCACGCCTTGTGTAAATATTTGTATTCAGTACACGAGTCGAAATTTTAAACTCCCAGAACTGCTCTCGCGCGCTACAAATTGCCAAGAAAATGGTATAAAAACAAACTTAAACAATGCGAAAATATTTCTATTTCGTTTTATTACAAATACAAGTCGTAAAAGCCGATTTTAGAAGCTTAAATATTTACAATAGCAATTAGTGAAGAAATTTGAATATTTATATGGGCATGCTGTGACCTCACAAACATAGGATGGTAAGCCTGTGGTTTCATGAAGAAACACTGTCTCGCAACGACTGAAACAGGGCAATGACACTGTTATACTTCCAGACGACGTAGAACGCTTCCTGGGGCGCAGGGGTAGGGGGGTTCCCATACAAAAGTAATAGGGACATTTCTCGGACAATGTTAAAAAAGAACCCGAAAAGAACCTGGGACGTCGGTTCGAGTTCGTTTTTGCTGCATTCCAAACTGAAATGTATGAGTGATGAGTAACAGTAGCCGGCCAAGAGCCAAGTCCCAGAAAAAAAGAGATTGATTTCAATTTTCTAACTTGACAGCTTGTTCATGTTCGTCTTTGTGGCTTACTTTGATGACGTACCTGTGAAATGTTGATTTGGAACACCCATATGCGGTAACAAAACATATTTTACTTTTAGCCCCTTATGGGTACAACGAGCATTCCTTTCTTGTGTCATGTTGACATTGTCCTCGGGGAGGATGCGTGACTGTTGTCCTGTACAAGGCTGACTATTACAACAAACTTTGCGCACTTTTTAATGACCAACAACTTTATGAAGTACTTACTTAAGACTCGACGCTAGGGCTGTCCAAAGATGCTCGGCAACTTCTGGGCAACTTTTCATCTTTCAAGCATCTTTTCTCCTTTCAAGCAACTTTCGAGCAACTTTTTGCAATTTCTAGACCTTTCTAGAAAAGAAGTTCCAAAAGTTGTTCGATGGCCATACGAATGTTTTCGAACATTTTTCGCACATCTCCGAAGATTAACGAAATTTGCCGAAGATTTCCGAAAAAATTCAGAAGATGCTTCAACTTTCCGATCATTTAGCATTACATGTAAAAACTCGTCAGCAAACATGACGTCATCGCTTTCTTCACAATAGTTCTTAGTGAAAGATCTAGAAATTCTTATAATTCAACAAATTTTAGCCTTAAAATGTTATTTAAATTAGTCTGTTGGAGTTGAATTGCATGAAAATGCTTAGAAATCCTACCTTCAAATGGAAATTAGCATATATCTGGAGAATTTTCGTCTTCAAAAGCAACCTTTTGGATCTTTTGAGGCAACCTTCGAGCAACATTTTTGATTTTGGAGCAACTTTCGAGCAACTCTTTAAGAAATTTCGAGGAACTTTTTGGGAAATTTTGATCATCTTTGTGACAGCCCTACTCTATGCCAGCTCTTCAACGTAACTTTGACGATGCCTTTTTTCACTCTTTACTTTACTAAGGTCTGAGATGCTGTGTACGACACTGACCACTGAAACTGTATGGACAAAGAAACTGCTTTCACAAGTTAATCACAATCATACGAACTCGCCAAGTAATTGACGACTACACTTCAGATCAATCGCTTAGCGACGGATCAAAACAAAAAGTACAATCCACTGAAAACGTTGTTAACCATTAGGACGGTACAAATACCTGGCGACTACTAACTAGATTTCTGACGTAAAACTCTTCAACAGAACATAAACCGGTTGACAAGGTCCCAAAAGGGGAGGGGATGGGGAATGAGAAAAGTACGAGCCCTGCAGCTCTGAAATGTTTGGACAGTTTACTCCTACCAGCAACCTACTTCTACTACCCTTCTTCTATAAATCGATAACTATACTTAACAAGAAAGCACGATTTTTGTCTCCATTGATTGCCACAGATCTTAAGAAAAACTGTACCAACCGATTCAAATGAACTACACCCATAAACGTTACTACATCGACAATATCTTGCATTAATCGGATGCCTGAAACAATAACATGGACTGACTGACTGACTGACTGACAGACTGACTGACTGACTGACTGACTGACTGACTGACTGACTGACTGACTGACTGACTCACTGACTGACTGACTGTCTGACTGACTGACTGACTCACTGACTCACTGACTGACAGACTGACTGACTGACTGACTGTCTGACTCACTGACTCACTGACTCACTGACTCACTGACTTGCTGGCTTACTCACTGACCGACTGACTGACTAACTGACTGGCCTTGATGACTGACTAGCCGATTAAATGTCTGGCGACTGACTGACTGGCTGGCTGGCTGGCTGGCTGACCGACTAACTAACGCACTGACTGACTTACTGGCTGGCTGACTGACTAACTGGCTGACTGACTAACGGACTGGCTTGGCTGACTAGATGGCTGACACCGACTGACTGACTCACTCAGTCATTGATGGACGGTCCGGCTGAAGGACGGACTCCATTCTTGCTTTCTGGACTGGTTGACTGACTGGCTGACTGACTGACTTGCTCACTAGGAGGATATAAACAACCATTCTACTGAACACTACTGACAAACTAGACATTAGAGAAACTGGCACAAGGCTGAATGAAGTCGCAAAGCAGATTACAGCAATTGTACTTTGATGGATTGAGATCACACTCTTATATCAGTTTATGATAAAATAATAGTGTCAAACGAATGCCATGGCAACAGACACCCCTAATTACAGCTTATGTGCTTATAACTCGAAAACGAGCTTTATAACCCCAATTTTTGCAAAGTGAAAAAGTTCTGCGAAAAGGGTTCATAGTCACAGTTGCTATGGTAACCTGCTATGCCGTGAAGGTCACCAATAATTGGGCATTGATTTGATTATCATACCGTCAACGGTAACTGGATCGTAGTATTCATCTTTCAAAGCACAAGGGCTGTTAAAGCGTTGCGAGCCACCTTAACAACAACAACAACAACAACAACAACAATTACTGCAATCAACGACTAGCACTATTTTGAAAACGGGTGCACCATTCTGGAAAAGACACTGATAAAGCATGTTCCTGTACCTTACAAATAAGGAACTTGACATCAACTAACCCATAACTTTAAGTCAGCAACCAGGCTTACCACCGACTGACAGACAACTTTTCACTTGACTCTGGAGATGATCTTCCAGTAAGTTTGCAAAAACGTCAGTTGCAAACATACAACCGTCCTTTTCAACTCTACCTTCACTCGTACGATCACACTAAACAAACTATAAGTTACTATACTACGTTGCAAAACTAAGCTCATGCTATAGACAATTATAATTATTTCCCGATTAAAAAAATGTTTAGCAGTTTTGTTAACTGATGACAGATTAAGGCCGAAACTCGCAACTGATTTCAAGGTGTTATTATGTTGAATGTTTCAAATGAGATATGCTCTCGTGTTGAACTGTTAGTTAAGCTTATCATGGCATGCGCATTACAGTAATACAGGCCCTTTCATTAAGAAGTTCACAACAAAAGGAATGGCATTTCATTTTGCATTTCACACCTTTCTTGTGCCAAATGCAAATTTAGAGGCACGCTGCGGACTCTTAAAAGCGCCGTGCAAAGTAAACAATTCAAAATTTCACCACGAAACTAAATTATCCAAAAAAAATTTTATTTTTTAACACTGAAAAATTCTAAGGAAAAAATTGAACAAATTTAAACAGTTACAGAAGAAAAACTGCCCAGGTTCATTAAGAAATAGGCATACGAATCCCAGGCTTTTTGCAGCGGAACTTCTTGTTTATATTTCGTGTGAATTTGCCAATATATGTAAATTTCAGAGAAATCACGAGATGGCTTTCTCTACTGTTGCAAAAAGGCGTTTGTTGAGAAGTCGCCCCATCGATATAGTCAAGTGTTTGGGTCCGCGCGGCAAAACTGCTTGTAATTTTTGTTATTCACTTTGATGTACTCCTGTTAGGATGGTTTCTATATGAGTGCTCGCGTTGCCTGGTTGTTTAACTTGCTCTGCGAAAACCAAATCTTTTTCAGTAATTACTAATCCTTTAAAAGCGAAAACAAGCACGCCATTCGCTACCATGTCCGGTTTTCTAAATTCTAATTTCTTTGAATTCACGATTGTGCGATCCTAGCAGTCATATGAAAAAACAGCCTTAAGTTTGGGTTTTTAGTTCCCTTTGCAGCGGGTATTTTGGTTGTGTTTCTAATGTTCTCACTTTTTTGGTAGAGTTAAGAACCAAAACTCGACATGCTTATTGCAACGCGTTTAAATACGATTGCATTTATTGATTTCTCTTTTATTTCATTTTCTTGCAGATTGCTGTTTGCCTTGGGTGTTTCATGCTAGAATCAAGCAAGAAAGATTATCATCCAAGTAAAAGACAAGTCTAATTTGAGGTAGAAAACAAACTTAGCGTTTGCGAGATTGTGCCGAAGAATATTTTTGTAAAGAGCCACAGCTATCATGTCTTGGTTTTTTACTTATTCCTATGCCAATGATTTCGATCACAAAAGCCAAGCACAATCTTTAGTATCATTTAGGATTGTCTGATCTGCAAAATCAAATCTTCAGTATAATTATTTTTCTATTGAAAGCAAGGACAAATTTTCTTAGGTCATGTTATGTCAATTTTATGCGATTGCAATTTTCTTGTTAACATCTGTTTAAATGGTTTGAATTTTCCCGCCAAAAAACTTAGAAAAAATACGGGCGCTTAAAATACGCATGCGCCGAGTTTTTTGAAAAAATTATTGTTGTATACTTCATGTACTTCGTTTGAAAATTTTTACTTTTCCCGCCAAAAAACTTAGAAAATACGGCGCCCAAAATACGCATGCGCCATTTTTTAAAAGAAATTTTTCCAAGTTTATACACGCAAATATGTTAAAATTAATTTACTGTTTGTCTTGTCTCTTTGATATATTATTTATATTGTAATTAAAATTGAGTCAATAAAGTACACAGTTTTCTTTGTAATCTTTTATTGTCTTTAATAAAAATACTTCAAACAAATAAATACAAACAAGTGTTTTGTGTTTCAATTACTTTTATTCACTTAAAATATCCCTTGATTAATTAAGTAAAATTCAATTAAATTAATTAAAAATGGTGTCTGGAAAAATTTTTCTTCTATATACTAAGACTTTTGGCGGGAAAATTTGAAAAATTTTGCACAGCGTTTCCCCTGACAACATTCTCGGCAAAAAATTCAAAATGGCTCCCATGAAAGTTTTCCCGCCAAAAAAGATGTAAACAGCATCTGGTGCAAAAACTTCCAAAATCAAACCCAAAATTCTTCCTTCACGCGAAAAAGCCAAGAAATATATTTTTACCAATCAT
This sequence comes from Oculina patagonica, assembly GCF_052425735.1. Classification (NCBI taxonomy): domain Eukaryota; kingdom Metazoa; phylum Cnidaria; class Anthozoa; order Scleractinia; family Oculinidae; genus Oculina; species Oculina patagonica. The sequence continues at coordinate 2,088,470 of NC_135767.1, read as the reverse complement.
TTCTTTTCTAAACCAAATTTTGAATCGAAATTTTCCCTCTTCGAAACGTCTTAGTTTTTCAAAGTTTTTTGCACGAGATGTTGTATACATGTTACTAACGAAAAAGATAAGACCTTTTTTCAACCGACAATTTGTAGCACAGGACAAATTTAAAAGAAACAAACGTAGAAAATCTTTTTAAATCACTTATATTGACATGGAAAAATTCAAGATTTGTTTTAGCCGCTAAAATTATAACAATTCAATTGCTTGCTTTCATGTCATTAATGAATTTTTTTATAACATTTTAGTTGAAATATTTTCAACTACGAATTTAAAAATTCGAAAGTCTACTCGACTTTATTCAGTTGTTTTTCTTATAACTTCTTCGTCCTGTGTCACATCAAATGTCGGCAGGAAAAAAGGTCTTATCATATAATAAGTAAATAACAGGCTAAGGATGAAACCCCGTGTCTGGTTCAAATAGGAATAAAAAACAGTACGAATTTGTTTTGAAAAAATCAATTTGACGAAAATAGTAGTTATACAGACCACAATAGAATAAGCAAAAGTTAAATGAAACACTTTGTCCGTTTTAAATTCTATCGTTAACATTTTGCGTTAGTTTTGCATTTGTACGATGTTTGTGCTAACTGCAAAGCAGAAAATCATCTAAGACAAAAATATATTTTGTTTCTTACTGTAATGAAGATTTCAATCAGTTCTCTTGTGAATTTAATTTGTTTTGTTTTGTTTTGGAGATAAAACTTGTGCAAATTAACATCAAAAATTTCCATACGAGTGATCAATGTAATTCCCAAAAGACTTTTTTTGAATAAAGGTTTTAAAAATAAATACAAGACAATTTCAGAGGAAACTTGAAAATTGTTGACATAAAAATCGGTATTTTCTGTTAACATCTCAAAAGTTACCAAGCAAAGCAATACACAATTGGTCTGATAATAAATTTTGTCATTAAGTAGGATTGTAGGATTGTTGGCCTGTACAACTGGTCTAAGAACGAATTTGTTTTTGCTAATGAGTGAAATAATAATCGTTATACAGACCACATTAAAGAAGACGAAATAAAGACGAAAATACCAAGCTTGTTCACTTACATTCTTTCATTAACTTTTCTGTTTATTATTGTACAACTTTTCCACTAGTTGTATCACAAAATGACTTTCAAAAATGAAAACATTTGTTGTAGTTGCTTATTGTGAAGAATGTTTAAATCAATGTTTTGGCAGATTGTTTGTACAAACAATCAAAATTTTCACTAATATTGTTCACAAAATGTTTTTGAAACGAGCTCTTTTTGTTTTCAACTTCAATAATAACCAAGACAATTTCAAAAATATTAAAAATGGTTGACTTCAATAAAACACAAAGCCTTTTTTGCTTCAAATCTCGACGATAAGCAAAACAATTTCAAAGTAAATTGAAAAATTATTGACTTAATAAAACTTGCAGATTTTTCCCAGCTTATACAAGCTATAACAGTTGTTAACCAAAAGTTTTTCAAACAAAACTGTTTTGTTTTAAATTTCGACAATAGGCAAGACAATTTCAACCAAAATTTAAAATATTTTTTGACTTCAGTAAATTATGGTGATTATTTTCTTAGCTTGAACAAACAATAGCAGTTGTTCACAAAAACGGTTTTTAACAGAGCTATTTTTGTTTCAAATCTTAACAATAGGCAAGACAATTTCAAAGCAAAAATTTAATCATGGATAAAATGAAATGATTTCTTGCTTAATCAAAGTATTCAAGAAAAGCCACACAAATTTCATTAAAGATTAAATTTTCAATTCCTTTTTTGGTCTGTATAACTGAAAATTCTGACTTTCGTGGGTGCTTCTTAATATCCTTTGAACCAGACATCAATGTTTACTTCGCTCCAACAAAATGGCAAGAGAACATAGGCAAGTACGTTTTTCTATCCAACCAAAAACAACAAAAGACAAGCCAAATTTTTTTTAAAAAAAAAAACAAGTACCGTACATCTTTGCCGCATAAAATATCCCCAACAATCCAGCAAAAAACATGTTTTTAGCATAAGAAATGCAAGTGTTCTCTTGTCATATGCAATTGTTCAGTTGATGAAACAAACATGTGAATCTTGTAAGGTGGCACTATCAAGTGTATTAGATAAATCAAATCGAATTTAAATTTTAGCAAAAGTTGTATGAAAAGCTTAATTGATCATTTTTGCTTAGCATTTTTCCTTGAAAAATAATTATTTTTGAAACACGCTGCCGATAAATACAATCTAGCCGTGTACCCACCTATCACTCGATCTTTTTGCAGTGCCACCTTTAAAATATCACCTCCCTGCGACATCAATTGACTTGAGGTACAGAGTGTTACAATACGTGTGGGCTTACACAAAGTTAAAACCTTGAGCGTATCAACACTACACGCGCGACTTCGTTGTTTTTGTACCCGATATTCAATAAACAACCAAATTACATCAAGACGATAAAGAACTTGTTCCGAAATAAAAAAAAATAAGATATCAACTGCTAGTGTATACAAATAATCAAAAATAGATAATCGCTCAAGGTTCTTATCTTGTGCAAATGGTCCGCAAAACAGTCAGTTCCTTTTAAAAAACCATTCCAGAAAATAGTGGCTGGTATTAAAATATTTCGCACCATTTTTTCAGTCCTTGATGTCGTTTGTTTGTTGTTTTTTTTGACCTGATACAGACAATAAGTAAATCCATCCTCATAAAACGTAGCCAAGGCTGAATTTTTTTTGCAGATTTAGACTATTTGGTCAGCCACTATTTTTACAAGAATTATTTGATAATTTCAAAGTTCTTATCTTTGAAGTATTTCGTCCTGATTCAATGATTCCAGTTTGTCCTCTTGGCCAGATTCTTTACTTTAATTTGCACACATCAAGTTGGTTGTCCTGAAAACAGAAATGATAAATTCAATGATTAACAAATGCTCAAATTGTATAACACTGAATAAAGAAGCTTAACAAACAACTCTATTATAGGGCTTTTGACGCACCATGCACGACAAATGCAGGAGCGGTTACTCGAACAGGCGAAGGAAAACTCGCGACGTTTACAAAGCCAAAGTTTAAATTTTACGTTCTTTGCAATGTCACAAAATTCCAAAAATAAAGCTAGTGACTGAGTTAAGGAAGAAAAAATTGGGAAAGCTTAGGTGAAATTTTATTGAAAACAAAACGAAAGATACCGCTTTGCTCTCGAGTTTCGAGATGAAGCGACGCTCAAAGCAAGCATAAATTAAAGCACACGTGTTGTTGAGTCAGTGCAGTAATATTTCCACATTCGTTTAGCTCTTTAAAGAAAATTAAAGTAATATTTTCCAAAAACAGTGCTCACCTTCGGTTTAAATAGCAAGGCTTCTTTCCTACTTTAATCCTCTTTTGAATTAAGCATCTTCTTCCTTCCAAAGCACAAGCTTGTCTTCAGGCAGGACGACACGTCCTCACACATCCACGGTCAGCTTCGTCTGTGGAAAATGCTACCATGTGTCATGAATATGGATTAGAAATTCAAACCAATCAATGATAAATACGTCACAGTTCCAGAGTTTTGTTTGCACGCTTTTTCAACCAGCGAATCATCAACTGAGAAAAAGGAAAGCCATTTTACCGAGCTCACAAACATTTGATTTCTCTCTTTGTTTTTCATGCGTTTACAGATTCACATGTGAAATCGAAAACAAAATGAAAAAAGAGAAACGCTTTTTTCTGTAAAAAGAAAAATGTCTGACAGCAGAAAAAAATATATAATGCAAGAAATTAGATGCTTTTTTTTAAAAAAATGAGGTAGTTCACGGCTATTCAAAAAACTCAAATATATCAATTAAAAATGTTTTGTGCGCTACACAGCACATCACATAACTGTGAATTTTTCTACAACAAACAACATCTCGTCAGAATAGCAAAGCGCGCGAGGTTCAAAAATAGATGGCATTTTTTTGGACCCTTCGCGAGACTCAGACAAAATAAGCATGTACTGAGAGAAATAAAGGTAATGTAGACGATGTTTTCGTTTCAGAAATGTATTTTAGCTGCTTTATTTCGATCACTGAATATCAAGAAAGCTCAGTTCGTCCGCCATTGCTGTTTGTTTGTCTGAGTCTTGTCTGATCATGACGTCACTCGCGCGCTTCGCTATTCATATTTATTCTTTGTTTTTTCGATTTTATAAACGGAAGCAAAAAATGAACGCAGCGCTGACAAGGTTTACAATTCCCGTCATGTAAAATGCTGGAATATAAGATCCATACTCATCTGCCAGGAAACCTAAATGTAGAAACAAGAAAAGAAATGTAAAAATTACTGAAGAACGCCAGTTATAATCCCTGGGCTTATACAATTCCGTAAGGGGTTTTATGAGGGCTTTATGGGAGAGCTCATGTCCAGGTTGTCTCAAAAGCGGTATAGAAAAATCCTGATTGCATTCTTGAGTTCTGAGGAGAACCGGCATTCCGTTCAGTAGATATATTTGGTACGATATATTTGGTAGTGAAGACCCAAAAAAAAAAAAAAGCGCGCAGATACAGGGAGAAAATTGACATTGTTGTGTGCAATGTTGCCGATAATGGACACGCGTTTCAAATGTTGCGCACGATGTTGCAGATAGTTGCAGATAGTGGACACGCGTTTAAATTGTTGCGCGCAATGTTTGCAGATAGTGGACACTCGTTGAAACTGTTGCGCGCAATGTTGCAGATAGTGGACACTCGTTGCTATTGTTGCGCGCAATGTTACAGATAGTGGATACACGTTTAAATTGTTGCGCGTAATGCTACAGATAGTGGACACGCGTTTAAATTGTTGCGCGCAATGTTGCAGATAGTGAATGCACTTTTAAATTGTTGCGCGCAATGTTACAGATAGTGGACACACGTTGAAATTAATGTGCGAAATGTTGCAGATAGTGAACGCACGTTTAAATTGTTAAGCGCAATGTTGCAGATAGTAGACACAAGTTAAAATTGTTGCGCGCAAAGTTGCAGATAGTAGACACAAGTTAAAATTGTTGCGCGCAATGTTGCAGATCGGTGAACACTATTAACATTGCCTCACGCGAACATCAAATCTATTGTTATAATAATCAAAATGCTTACATACAACTCGTGCAACGTTTTGATTAATTACGACACGTTAATAAACTATTATGTTAAGCTCTCCTTTGATTTTTGGGCTAGTTACAGTGTACTGAATTAATTTACTGTGTCAAATGTGTCAATGAATAGTCATTTGTTTAGCCATCCTAATGGAGTTAGAAAGAACAGAAATTGTTACACATTTTGCTGAGACATTTAGCAAGGGACCTTTGGTTGATGCTGTTCTTGTGAACAAATTGGACAACAATCCATTTCTGAAACGTACCGCCTCCAACTACAAATAAATGTTTTGCAGACACCAGAATATTCATTTCCACAATGGCCACAGCGCCTCGATCAGTAAGATTGTAAGCTGAAGGCTGAAAAATAACCGGTTTTAGAGGCGCTAAAATCTTCATGAGTGAATTGGCGTTTTCTCGCGCTGGTTTTACTTGTCGGGTCGAACTTCCATAGTCTGCGAAATCGGCGGCCAGAAAAACAGGGATGTGAGCTGTACTAACATTCTTGTGCTTTTGAACTAGCGTCGACAAATTTGATATACATTTCCTGACCGTAGAAATATTTCTTAAAGTATTTCCAGTCTGTAAAATCTTTTCTGTGCGTATGTGCACAGAAAAAAAAAGTGGACCAAGATTTTTTGCAACGAAGTCTTGCGCAACATGAAGGATTTTTGGACTGAAGAAACTGGCAGCGTCGTGTGTGCGCATAACGTGTGTTACAACAGATGACAGATCAAACTGTGCTCTGTACGATCTCTTGTTGTTACTTCCTCTCCATTCAGCCAAGCCAACACATGGAAGCCTCTTCACAATATCATTCTCAAACTTTTCAATTGAGTGAACCGCAAACACATTCACACAAATCGTTTTTTCAATCTTGAATTCCCTTAATGTGTTTCTAGAAGTATTTTTACAAGGATAAATTCCCTCCATAGTTGCTTGAGTATATGCTTTAGTTTTTTTAAGTTTTGTGTAATCAAAATGCACCAGAACATCTAGTTTACCTTGGCAGACCTCTTGAAATTCTTTCCAGCTTATTAGCGTACCGTGACCACGCGAACGAAGGGTGCGATTGAGCGCAGTAACATTATAATACAGTGCGAGTGTTTCAAAACCTCTCGTTGTAGGTGAAGCATGAAATCTCGAATTATTTACAAATGGCACAACAACTTGTCGTCCACCATACGCTGCTAGAGCTGTGAGGTCAAAAAAATTATTCGTTGTCGCCGTTAGTTGTTCCCAGTGATTAACTGCGATAAAAATCTTTTTACCAGTCCTGGTGAAATTGTCGATTGCCTCCTTGTTAAGAAATCTGTTGGGCTGGTTTGTTGCAATGTTGTTGCGGGAATGTGATCCATCAAGGACACCGGTGATTCTGTTGTTCACGATCGTGGCCGCCTGCTTAGATAGACAGCGCAGATAACCAGTACTGTAATTCCAAAGATTAGAACAAACGCTTTCTGAAGGGAATTATTAGATGGCCGACAGGATAGCTTTTGGTTAATCTTCTGCAATCGGATTGTCTTAGTTATATTGTCGTGCATACTGAATGTAGTCGCAAAACGCAAAATCACGCGAAATCCATCTTGCTATACACACGTTTAATCGAAGAAAGATACGGTAAAAAGTCGAATGTGACCACTGAAAAACCATAAAAGACGAACTGTAAACTTGGAACTTGACCATGGACTCCAAATAAACCAAAGACTCCAAACTTATTTTGAAACTCGCAAACAAAAACTGACTGAATAAATTACACGCAACAGAATGCATACCAATATGCAAATAAAAATAACATGTGCAGAAATAGACTAAAAACAAAGGGAACATATTAACACGAAAACAAACACGAAACTATGACACTAAAACTAAACGAAACGAAAATTCGGGCGCCTACACTGAAGTTTATTTGACAAACTTCACACTGCATAACTAAAAAAGCAAAATCTTTATAAATTACGCTTTTATTGTGATCTTAAAGTATAAAACATTCCCTCCCATTGTTAGCCCATTGTTGAAGAACTGATTTGCATTTATGTTCGGTTAGAACATGCTTGAGCAGTTGTGGCAATTATTTAGAATTAAGCGACAATAGAACTTGTTTTATGCTGTATGTCGTTATGATTTTCATATAGGTTTTAGCTTTTACCACTGTTAGAGAACAAAATTCACTTTTAAATCGAAAAGAGTAACAGTGCGTTATGGAAATTTCGATTGATATCGTGATATTCCCGTGCCAATACATTATACACTTAAAACAGCAATGTCACGATATTTTAAGACTTTTTTCTGATTACTTCCAAATTGAAGAAAACCTCCGCCAAAATAGTAGTTTTATAATGTAGAAAAACAACAAAGGAGTAATAAAAACAAGAAAATAACCAAGGATGGTTTCGACAGATTACGAACGACAAACTTGAAAAAACTTGCCAGTTTTTTTCAAGATGGGTTGTCAATGACGTAGCTCCTTTAATGACTTTTCACGAGGACAATACTTAATTTTGTTTCCCGAAGCCGAGAGAAACATTGGGACTCAAGGGAAATAAAATTAATGGATTCCCGAGGGATCAGTTATTAAGTGTTTTTATGTCACGGCATTTACGCATTAAACCAGCCAAGTGTCGAACGTGAGCTCTGTGGTAAATAACATGTCATGATATTCCGAACAACCGAGAAGCGCGAGATTAAATAAAGACAACTGTGTTGGATGAATCTGGCCACGGATGTGGCAGGTTTTAATATTGAATCAAACTACAGCACCAACACAGCAATGGGGCGAAAAACAACGCCACGTACAAGAACTAAGAAACAAAGGAAACAGTAATAACCCGTTGGTTGGCGAAAGGGGAGGTGGCGGGAGGAAAAAACTTATCTCTTGAGATGTTTCTCTGAGCTGATGGCAAGGGAAAGAAGGACTCAGTGAACAATGAAACTTGCCTATAAAGCTAATGGAACCGCCCTAAAACTTCATTGGATAGAATTTACGCAATCTTGGTACCTGGTACCAATGGACACAACGGGTTATCACATAGGCATCATGTCGCGACATAAATAACATTATGCCTTTGTCCATAATGTTTGCTTTTTATATAGCACGTCGAAGACTTTAAAAATTGGCGCACGTCGGTCAACATTCGCGGACAACATTGCAATGTTACCCGCTGACGTCATAGATTTTGCAATGTTGCCCGCTCAGAGGCTTTTGGCGGGAAACAGTTTTCATTGTTAGATGTCATGTGACCTCGAATTAGCCAATAAAAGCGCGCGCTGTTGGGGAAAAAATTTCTGTGTAACAATTCTTGCTGTGAATAATAAGCTATTAAAGAGAATACCATTGCCCATTAAAGACTTATGAAGGTTATCGGACAAGCACAAGAATTAGCACAAGTGCGTAAGACACTCATGCATTCTTCTCATGTCGTCCTATGATTTTGGTGTGCAGGAAGTTTTTGTTATTACCCACCCTCCCCTTCCTCCCCTGAAAAATACAATTGTCTGTCTCTAAGTATTTAGTGCAGGTACCTTAATTTTTCGGGAGGCGCGGTGGCCTAACGGTTAGCGCGCTCGACTCCGAGTCGAACGGCCCGGTTTCGAGGCCTGGCCGGGGTGCTGCGTTGTAGTGCCTCTCTCCACCCAGGTGTATAAATGGGTACCGGCGAATTTACTGCTGGGGGGTAACCCTGTGATGGACTAGCATCCCATCCAGGGGGGAGTAGCAATACTCCTAGTCGCTTAATGCTACAAAGACCCGGATAAGCTCCGGCAATATGGGCCACTTGGCTCTGACACAGACAGACTTTAATCAGTTTGTCGCGTGCTCGTTTTCCAAAGATTTATTATATTCTATGTCTATTTTGCCGCCGTTTTGATGCCCAATATATGTAATCACCAAGGCCACGAGTACCTTATTGTGCCGAATCTTGAACGCAATGGTGATTCTTTTAGTTTGTCTGTCTTGCTATGCCCTAAACAAAAACAAATTCGTTAACCAAATGGACAGAATTGGTAACCGTTGTTGTCTAACGAAAAAACCTTATCATTTATCTTTCCTATTTTTTTTATTTTTGTTGAAGTTAAAACAACCACTTCTCCGTGAAACACCCACTCAAAACAAATACGATGTCGTAAATAATTCTGCGGTATTTGACATTAACTAACTACTCAGCTCAAAGCAATGCCGTGAACTTCAAATAACTGGTTGAACCTGCCAAATTTTAGGGGCATACAAGAATACTGTATGGTAAACTCTAATCATAAAGCACAGAACAAGTTCTAATTTTGCTCTAGGAAACAAACATCACAATTCCTACAGAGCATACTCTAATGTCCCTAAATACAAAATAAATTCCATAATATTCAGAATATTGGACTTATTGTGTAAAGAAGTGTATTTTTCTTTAAAAGCAAAATTATAGGATATTTATTTAAATGTTTGACGTCTGTTATACAGTGTAGAGTTTGTCATAAAGTAGAATATACTCGACAAAATGACCAAGCCATTCTGAATGCAGAACATTGACCAAAAGCCGTTACTATCCTATCTGCCATTTAATAATTTTCTTCGAAAACGTTTGGGGTTTTTTTCTGTGGAATTGCAGTACTGGACATTTCCGTCGTAAAGAACGGAATCACGGAAATTCATGATGGATCACATTCCCGAAACAACAACACAACAAACCAGTTCAAGAGCTTTCCAAGCAAGGAGCCAGTCAAGACAATGCAACGCCCTGGTAAAAAGATTTTTATCGCTTTTAAAGGGGCTATGTCACGGTATTTTAGGTAATTTTATTTATTTTTGTTATTTAAGAGCTCTAAACTTCAAATTGTCAGAGCAAAAGTCTTTTATTGGCAAAATTACGGCCACATAACAAACAAGGACGATTTTCCCCCTTTAATTACTGGGAACAACTAACAATGGCAACGAACAACTTTTTTGATCTCACAGCCCTTGCTGTGTACGGTGGACGACAAGCTGTTTTGTTAAATGTCCTTGAATATAAGCATAAGTCCGGGCAGCAGCTAAACAGTAAACACTTTGATTTCAACAGCCCGTACACCTTTGCGGTTCATTTTTGGCGTGCGCGGTCGTTTGCTATGATTCGAACCGTGGCTATAGATCATCTCTCCGCCACTGAAATTTCCAATCAGTAATAATTTCTGGTGTGCTAAACGTTTCTTGAAGAAACCTTATGTCCGTTTTCTGTTTTTCAATCTATGTGAATGTGGATTTGCGTCTGTGGAAGTCTCGAATCCCTCGAGCGTTGAGTGACATAATTTTAAAATTAACTTCTCTGTATTTAGCCTAAGTAGACGGATTATCCTTGACATACGAGCAAAACAACAACCAAAAAGAGAAGGAAAGACTCTAAAGCAACTATTGCCTTCCATATTTAGCGTAGCTGGCAAAAACGTTACACACATAATTACAGTGGAACCCCGATATAACGATCCTCGATATAACGATATTCCCGATATAACGATGAATATTCTATGTCCCGGCAAAAGTTACAGTAAAATGTATGGGACGGAACCCCGATATAACGATCTTCGATATAACGATATTCCCGAATTAACGATGAGAATTTAGCGGACCGAACGTAAAATCTTTCCCGATATAACGATATTATCAGTACACAGTCACAATTTAAGCAAAACATCGAATTTAATGCAATAACATTACAGTAATTGAGTAATCTCTCACGTTTCTGTAAACAGCTTTGCCGTACGATGATATACGAAAATGATACTATGTTCTAAGCCTCTTTATCAATTTTATCATCTTTATCCTCCTTTAATATTCAGTAAAAAGCACTTGTTAGGTTTACCCCGATATAACGATATTTTCGGTTATTTTACAGCCATATCGTTATATCGGGAGTTTCGATAAAACGATTCCTCGATATAACGATATAATTTTACTGCTCCCTTGACATATCGTTATATCGGGGTTCCACTGTACAACACAAGCAAACAAGGAGACTGAATTGTACAAAGGGCGTCGTTACACCTACTGAGAATAACATTCCTGACGTTGAGTTTATGGTAGCTATGCGTTAAATTAAAGTCTTTGTGATGTACTGTAAATTATGCGTTCGGAAAAAGAAAAAAGTGTCGAAAAGTGATTAGCATAAGCCTATTTTGACAATAAAGAGCCAAAAAAGAATATGTTTCAGTAACTGTTAGTAATCCAGAATGGAGTTTGTTATAAAATGGAGTAAAAATGGAGTATGCATGAAGATATAACCAAGCCCATCCGAATGCAGAACATTAACCAAAAGCCGTTCCTATCCTGTCTACCATTTAATAATTCCCTTCTAAAAGTGTTTGCTCTATTCTGTGGAATTACAGTACTGGTCATTTGTGTCGTAAACAACAGGATCACGAGTACCCATGGTCGATCACATTCCTGGAAAAACGCAACAAATCAGACTGTCAAAAGTTTTCCAAGCAAGGAGGCAGTCGAAAATTTGCGAAGGACTGGTAAAAAGATTTTTATCGCTTTTAATTACTGGGAGCAACTAACAGCGGCAACGAATAATCTTCTTGATCTCACAGCCCTTGCTGCGTATGGTGGACGACAAGTTGTTGTCCCATTTGTAAAACACTCTTTATTTTACGGTTCACCAAAAGAGAAGGGAACTGAAACACTCGCACTGTACTATAACGTCACTGCGCTCAATCGCACCCTTGGTTCGCGTGGTCACGGTACGCTAATAAGCTGGAAAGAGTTTCAAAAGGTCTGTCAAGGCAAACTAGATGTGCTGGTGCATTTTGACTACACAAGAAATAATCAAGCCACAGGGGGATTTCTGCCCTGCAAAGATCGCTGGAGGAACACATTTGGCGATTTCAAGGTTGGAAGGTCAATTTGCATGAATGTGTTTGCGGTTGACTCAGTGGAAAAATTTGAGAATGAAGTTGTGAAGAGGCTTCCGTGTGTTGGCTTGGCTGAATGGAGGGGAAGTAACCACAAGTACCGATACAGAGCACAGTTTAATTTGTCATCAGTTGTAACACACCGTATAAATTCCGGTGACGCTGCCATTTTCTTTAGTTCAAAACTCCTTCATGTTGCGCGTGATTTCATCACAAAAAATCTTGGTCCACAGTTTTTCTCCATGCACATTCGCACAGAAAGGATTCTTAAGTTGGCAAAAACAATCAGGGATATTGCTGCGGTCAAGATGTGTATATCAAACTTAACAGCGCGAGTTCAAAGCGAGAAGAATGTTAGTACAGCTCACATCCCTATTTTTCTGGCCGCCGATTTTGCAGACTATGGAAGTTCGTCACGACATGTAAATCCTGCGCGAAAATCCGCCAATTCACTCATGAAGATTTTAGCGCCTCTAAAACCGGTTATTTTTCAGCCTTCAGCTTACAATCTTACTGATCGAGGCGCTGTGGCCATTGTGGAAATGAATATTCTGGTGTCTGCAAAACATTTATTTGTAGTTGGAGGCGGTACGTTTCAAAGTTGGATAGTTAAACAATTCCTTAACAAGAACAACATTTACGGAATATCTAGAGCTAAATGCCAAAGTGAACTGTGTAACAGATTGTGTTGTTATTAAATATTAGTACTATTTATGCTTATCAATGCGCAGGTGGAGGTAGCGGCTCGTGTAGACTACATAATTTACATTGCACAAATTATATTGAAATCCATAAACAGCGCATTGTTGGTTGACAAGAGAGAGCTTTGTTTCTCAAACTTTCAGCTCTTCGGTATGTTTTTTTTTTGCTTGTGAATACAGTGAAACCCCGACTTACGGTCGCCTTGTTATTACGGTCAAATATTTTTGTCCTGGCAAAACGCCCATACATTTTTGTTATATTAAAACCCCGTTAATGCGGCCACCCCGTTAATACGGCCAACGGCCACATTCTGAGATCCCAACCTGTATAATCCTTTATTATTTTACCCCGTTAATCAACCACCCGAGCCAAATACGCATTCATAATTAACCAAACATAACAAATACAGTAATTGGAAAAGAACTTTAAATGATGATACTCTGTTCTCGAGTCACGAGTTTATTCTCGTTCCATTTTAAGAATCCAGTTATGTTTATCTTTCATACTTTCCGTACTGATTGAGGTTTCATTTTTTTAATATATCTGCACTCCGGTTATTTCTTAGGCCCCGTCCACACTGACCCGGGTAAATTTGAAAGCGCATCTTATTTAACCCGGATAGGCCAACCGTCCACACTGAAACTTACTTTTCCAAAACGCTCTCCAAAGTGGGTAAATTTGAAAACGCCGGCTAGGTGGTGTAGTGTGGACGGCCACAACGGGACTTTTTGAAAACGCTGACGTCAAATAGTCATGTGTTCTCTGTCAGAACAAATACTGAGCTCTATGCATGCGTTGTAACTCAACGAGCGATGAAGCGTATGGTTTTCAAATTTACCCGGGTTAATGTGGACGGAAAACATTTTACACGGCGTTTTCAAATTTATCCGTTTTTAAATTTACCCGGGTTAATGTTGATGGGGCCTTAGAGAACAGCTGTTTTTAAGTGTAATAGTGATATGTATCACTTAAAATAGACCAGGCATGAAATTTAGCCCTACCCCGTTAATACGGCCAAATTTTTCATGGCCTGTTGGTGACCGTATTAACGAAGTTTCACAGTACTGGTTGTAACTCACGATTGAGTTTCCTTCCAAGATCACGTATAGCTCACGATGTTAGCGGACATCTGGCCCCAGTTGTTCAAAGGGTGGATAACGCTATCCACCGGATTAATCACTATCCAGTGGATAGTGTAGTTTGTTTTGTCATCCCTTATCCGCTCGATAGCGATTTATCCGGTGGATAGCGTTATCCACCCTTTGAACAACTGGGGCCTGGTCTTTAATTGTGATGTGTGCGGGGTTGGCACGATATAGGTTGTGTTTTGGTCTTGGAAAGTGTAAGATCTAGAACTTGTAAAATCAATTAGTTTCTCTGGATATTTCAGTTTTAAAAACATGGGTTTTAGATCCTGGCATTCTTGTGACAATAGATCTGATGAGGGAGACAAACACTTGTCGCTATCAATCGATATCAAGCATGGTTCTTAAAGGACCTACGTCACTTGACGAGAATTACGCAGATTTTTGGTCTAAACTGTTCTGAAATAAGTGGTAGGCCGGCAACTTAACCCATGGAAGATACAGCCTTAATCTGTAGATAATAATCAAACTTCGGCCTATTTTTTGTTGACAACGGAAACAACTTTGAAAAGTTTAGCCTTAGTTTTTCAATTGCGTTCCATTTTCATCCTAGCCATCCGCAGCCAAAAATGCTTGTTAACAGTCTCTTTGCTTTAACATAGCAAGTTTTAATTAAAAAATCGACCATTTGTTTTTGGTTTCCTACGACTCAAACGTAAATTTTGGCTGTTCATAAATCTGTGAAAATCCGCGACAGAGCTCCTTAAAAGTGATCGTTTGTATCTATTGTCAACGTGGCTCTGATAGTGGAGAAGAAGCCCCTTGTTGGTCTATTTTCTGCAGACACAAGTTTTAAAGGGACTATGTCAGATTTTTGAACAGCAAAAATTTATATTTGTGTCGCTTGAAACATAGAAATAATAATCCATTTTTATTAAAAATTGCTATATTAGAGCACTGAAACTGTTAACTAGCATTATTGGCTGCGGATGGCGCGGATGGAAACAGATTGCAATTTGAAAACGTTAGGCAAACGTTTTCAAATTGTTTCCGCGCGCCTTCAAAAAATCGATATTTATAGCCGTAGCTTGATTTCTATCCGCAATTAAGGTAATATCTTCCTTTAGATGTTCAAAGATACTGTTTTTTTTATGGGTTAGGTTGCCTTCCACTAATTTCAGAACCATTTAGACCAAAAATCTGCGAAATCTCCCTGACATAGTCCCTTTAAGGCGGTGATTGGATTGGATTGATTCGATTCAATTTACAGTGGAAACAGCGGTCAACAACAATAGTCCGGGAGCTAGGAGCACAGAAATGATGTTTTGCACTTCAAGAGTACTGAAAAGGTTTGACAACGGATTTCAATAGATTAAACCCTCCTCTTTCACGCTAGGTAGTTTGTGGTTTCAAATTGTGGTATACGTTTTGAGTTATAGCTATGTTTTTGTCTATACCACGACCGATTTAGGGTTGATACATTCACACAAATAAATTGTAACCCGTTACATGTTACATTAATATTGCTTCAACGTCAATTGAAGTCAATTGAAGTCCGCTGATAAAAGTAAACGCACATTAATGGAACAAGTTACCCTTTACGCTGAGAGGAAGGGGCAATGAAGGGGTTACAAGAGGTTATACTGGGCTAAAGTCAGTAACACACCGTTACACAGAGTCACAATCAGTTACACACCGTTACACTGGGTAACAATCAGTTACACACCGTTACACGGGGTAACAATCAGTTACATACCGTTACACGGGGTAACAATCAGTAACACACCGTTACACGGGGCTACAATCAGTAACACACCGTTACACGGGGCTACAAGCAGTAACACACCGTTACACGGGGTTACAAGCAGTTACACACCGTTACACGAGGTTACAAGCAGTTACACACTGTTACACGGGGTTACAATCAGTTACACACCGTTACACGGGGTTACAAGCAGTTACACACCGTTACACGGGGTTACAATCAGTTACACACCGTTACACGAGGTTACAAGCAGTTACACACCGTTACACGGGGTTACAAGCAGTTACACACCGTTACACGGGGTTACAATCAGTTACACACCGTTACACGAGGTTACAAGCAGTTACACACCGTTACACGGGGTTACAATCAGTAACACACCGTTACACGGGGTTACAATCAGTTACACACCGTTACACGAGGTTACAAGCAGTTACACACCGTTACACGGGGTTACAAGCAGTTACACACCGTTACACGGGGTTACAAGCAGTTACACACCGTTGCATGGGGTTACAATCAGTAACACACCGTTACACGGGGTTACAAGCAGTTACACACCGTTGCATGGGGTTACAATCAGTAACACACCGTTACACGGGGTTACAAGCAGTTACACACCGTTACACGAGGTTACAAGCAGTTACACACCGTTACACGGGGTTACAATCAGTTACACACCGTTACACGAGGTTACAAGCAGTTACACACCGTTACACGGGGTTACAAGCAGTTACACACCGTTACACGGGGTTACAATCAGTTACACACCGTTACACGAGGTTACAAGCAGTTACACACCGTTACACGGGGTTACAATCAGTAACACACCGTTACACGGGGTTACAATCAGTTACACACCGTTACACGAGGTTACAAGCAGTTACACACCGTTACACGGGGTTACAAGCAGTTACACACCGTTACACGGGGTTACAAGCAGTTACACACCGTTGCATGGGGTTACAATCAGTAACACACCGTTACACGGGGTTACAAGCAGTTACACACCGTTACACAAGGTTACAAGCAGTTACACACCGTTACACGGGGCTACAATCAGTTACACACCGTTACACGAGGTTACAATCAGTAACACACCGTTACACGGGGCTACAATCAGTTACACACTGCTACACGGGGTTACAATCAGTAACACACCGTTACACGGGGCTAAAAGCAGTTACACACCGTTACGAGTGGTTACACAACGTTGCACTATAATTGTGGTTTAATATACAATCTTCGTTCACTGTCCAAAATCCATGCGCGCAATTGATTAAATTAGATCACGTGATTTTGCTTTACCTGTCGTCGCAAACTCCGACAGTGCAGTATTGACAATAATGCACAAAAATCGTGCATTATTGAAAATCTCTTCAGCTTCAAGGCTTAATGTAGAAGTGAAAGAAACATATTCCTCAAATTATCAAACAAAATTGAAGAGTTGTTAAAGGTAAACTGCAGCTCAATAAATACATTTTTGTGTGCGATTGACTTGCTTGTAGTTGCTTGATTGTGAAAGCCATCGACTTACTTTGAACAAGCTTCTCGCTGACTGTATTTTATGAACGACCACAGCTGATGAACGATTTTATGAACCATTTTAAGCTTTATTTCTGTACGGCTTATTTGTGATTTTTATATTATTGATGTAATCCCGTGTAATTATGTACTACTACACTTCTCATTTTTAAACATTAAGCTTATAGTTTGAAGTTCGTTAAGTCGATGATCGCTTGCAGTGTACTCAGATTTTATTTTAAAAGGGTTAGAGGCTGTTGTGTGTGTTTTGTTGACAAATACACGCACTTGCTGGCCTCACAATGAACTCGAAATTTTCAATACTGCACGAGGCGTAGCCGAGTGCAGTATTGAAAATTTCTCGTTCATTGTGCGGCCAGCGCGTACATGTATTTGTCAACAAAACACTCACAACAGTCTCTAACCCATAAATAGATTGTAACCCCGTGTAACGGTGTGTTACTGATTGTAACCCCATGTAACGGTGTGTAACTGCTTGTAACCCCGTGTAACGGTGTGTTACTGATTGTAACCCCGTGTAACAGTGTGTAACTGCTTGTAACCCCATGTAACGGTGTGTAACTGATTGTAACCCCGTGTAACGGTGTGTAACTGATTTTGACTCTGTGTAACGGTGTGTAACTGATTCATGTGTCAAGTGAAGTGAGTCATGTGACGTGATGACGTAGTTGTAACGTGTAACGGGTTACAACAAATTTGCATTCAACAAGGCCGCCTAAATCGAACACCAGATGTTTTTGTCAGTCGGTACAGGTTAAAAAAGGTCTCACATGAGAACGAGGCTGACATTGCTACTCAATTTATTCATAGAAACTTATTCGATAAGAAAACAAATGTTATCCAGATAACTGATAGGACTCTATGAAAGTCGATTTTATGGAAAGCATCACGGCTTGCAAAGAAAACACATGGTATTTGTCGTCGTTTTGTGTGACGTGTCACAGCATTGTCATTCTCTGTTACATAGGAACAGAAACTTTTCGCTTACGTTCACCTGCAAACCATTTATTCTTTCAATTTGCTCTTTCCACACTAAAGAAAGGCAATATTTTTAAAATTCATCACTTGCTGACGTAAAAAAATTTGGTGAAAGCCGTAAAAGTGGCGCCTTTTAACTAAAGCCTCGCTTTGGTGTTAAAAGGAAAACGAACAGTAATAATAAACTTGGTTAGGGAAAACAACATTTGATAAAATTTTTCCTAACAGAAAATATCTAAAAACGAGTGTTGTCAATCGGAGACAGTAGAAAATAAAGTTAGAGATCGCAATTGGTGCCTAAAAATATTCTAAGATTTTATTATAACTTGAATTGTTCTCCATATTTCGTTAGTTATATACGGACGTGATGACATCAGAATGTTACAAATTCCAAGTAACAAGTAGTCACATTTTGTTCTTTCAAATGTTTCTACTCAAGAGCGCGTTCGAACTGCATTAGTCGGTTTTAAAGGTTTTTTATATTCATTTCTTGTTGTTTTCACAACACGACAACATGAAGTAATGACCAAATGAGGGAGGGTGGTGGAGGGTGAAAAAAGAACTGTTGTAAGTTGGCCAAGTGTCTCAACAGTGGTGTCCGAGATTGCACTGGCTTGGCAAAAAAATTGCGATGCATGCAGCTGCTTGTAAACTTCCATGCACAAATATACATTTCCTTGAAGATAGCTTTCAAGAAACGACAAAAAAATGATATTCAAGACTGTTACGTTTATTAAAAATCCTGCCATGCCTGCTCTATTCCCTCAGCCCTTGTACGTTTAAAACTGAAAGATGTATAAGCGACTTAGCCTCGAGATTTTTTCTGAAACATAAAGAAAAAGATGTACTTTTTGATATAGAAATGTTCATTATAGCAATTTTCCCCGTGAATGTTTTGATGTGTTGAGCGTTTGCCTGGGACCGTGTTTAGTGACGTGTAGTTTAAGCCTATTTCAGCTTTTTGACATATTTCTTCGTTTCAATCACGACGTTCCTGACTGATTTTTAGGCACCAACACAGAATGAGTAGATTGTAGCCAGCCATTATCATTCTGGGATGAATGTTGCATTATTTTACATTATTTTCTGACTTCGTGTCTGAAATAGTGACATTTATGATGTATGTAATGTTGAGGATATGTAAAAAAAAAGATATAATGCTGTCATACGTCGTCAAAAACCAACGAAAAGCATCAAGAACAAAAAACCCAATGCAAAAGTTGACAAGATATTTCAGAATAATTCTTAAAAAATTATTTTGCAGAAAGTGACTGTCAACTATGGCTTTCGATCGGCCCGTCATTGGGTTGCTCAAACACACTTTTACATAGTAAAACAAACTCAGCTAAGGGCTACCTGACTAAATGAAAATAATTTCGATGTGTCTTACTAATTCAAGAACCTAAGTGGAAGATTAAATTACGTTTGTTGAAGAGACTTGCTATTTTGTTTCTTTTGACACAACATGACTCATCCATTGAACAACTGAAGTTAGTCAGCCTTGCCTGGGAAGAGATTCAGGCAGAAGTTCCTCCAGCAAACTCCGTTCTCGGGTCTACCCTGGTGCTTTCTCCAACCATCCTACGATTTCTTGATAAGCCTGCGTTAATACATAAGAGTTTCCAAGCATTTTGCTTTCCATTATCAATATCAAGTTTGTAGAATCGCATCCCAAGAGTAAGAAAGCATGAATAACTTTTCACAACTGTTTACCAAACATTGATGAAACAATTTTGTGTACTTGAGTGTATTTTGTTTGAACTTTAAACACCGTCCGGAACCACGGCTCTTGGCAGTCAATTTCCTTGTATATATGAATGAGTACCAGTACATCACTCATTCTCAGCATCTGGCGATTGAATGAAAGCTCTCGCATCATTTTTCGCATCATCTTTGGCATCATGTTTGGCGTGTGATAGAACGCTTCTGATGGCTTTCTCGTTGTTTGAATCTAATGGTCTCATTAATTTTGGGCTTTCTCTTTTTCAAAGAAATTGCAAAATTTCTATTTTTACATTCAGTAGCAATAACAAGGTTCTTGTTTTAAGTATATTTTAAAAATCGGATTGGGAGGATACGAGATAAGTCCATTTTTTCGGTTTTAAAATATATATACAGTAAAAACCCGCGGGTAAGAACCTAACAGTTAAGAACCTGTTAGGCTAAAATTTGGAAATTAGACCCCTTTTGTATAAGAACCTATTTGGCTTCAAATTTGGAAATAAGTTGTTATTTTCTAAAATTTATTAAAAATGTTTTTGGGAAGTTTGGACAAAGCATGACTGTGCATATATATAATGTCATATTCTCAATGACTAGTGCTTTTTACATAAGCACTTATGTGGTATGCAAATTTTATACAAGGAATAGGCCGAATATCACTAAAAGTTCTATAAGCATTAAAGTAAATCTTCTTTAGAAAATACGAACTTATTTAGAACCTGAATAGCCTAAAATAATTTGTGTTACTACCATTTATATAAGAACCCGTTTAGGCTAACTTGGGAAAAAGAAGGCTCTTACTCGCAGGTATTTTCCTGTATTTAAATAAAGAAAGTGATGTATGTGGGCCATTAATATCAATTTCAATGTTTTTTTCCTCTCTTCGTTGGCTCTGCATCTTTTCCGGACCGATATTGGTCAATAACGATTAAAGACAATGTTCTGAATCTCCCCGCACTAGAATTGAGTGCTTTGAGGCAAGCGTACCAAATGTTATTACTTCGGACGATTGGAGACTTAAATTGAGCCATACCGCCAACCAAGTAAGAGCCTGGCTTCTTTGTCATAAATTATTGGAAGGCTTATTTATACCTGCCTCTATCCCAGCCCACCCCCCGGGCCCGTGCCAACCACCAACCCTCTCTTTCACAAAAAAGTCTCCTTAAGACGAAAGGGAAGTGATAAATTTGTGCGATCATTGCTTTCTGGCCGCGAGAAGAAACCTACACAAGGTTTCTATTACACACCAAACATGATTCGAAAGATGGTGCGAGAGCTGCAATCTTGCAAGACATTGCAGTACTTTAAACACTTATGTGCTGCCAGGTAAGGAGCTCGATTCGTGAGAAAACAACAACAAGTTTTGGTCCTTGAGTAAGGCTCAAAAAAGATACCATGGCTCTTCCTGTTGAATTCTGTGAGGCGACTTGAATTGCAAATGAAGGCGCTCACTGGGCAGCACAGACGTGTTTCATTACCTTTTTTTATTTAAGTGGGAAATATTGTAGTTCCCTCCTTTTTCCTGGTGATTTGAACTCGCTTGCTGTAACTGGAAACCGAAATGCTCAAACAGTTTCAGTTTACGCAGAATCAAAAACTAAGATCGCTTAGGGTGGTTAGAGAAAGCGGCAGAGGTAGACGAGAGAACAGCAAAGAAACCAAAGCTTTGATCTATAGAATGTATTCATCCCGAAAGAGAGCTGTTTCTACGTACTGCGAATGGGTTGTGCTATGTCATTTACTGTGAAAAAAAAAGAACATTACAGTATGTCCCTGAAGCTAAAGTCATTCAGACTAACTTTTGAATATATAACCTACAACTACTAAAGACCTTGCCATAACCTGTTGGGCATGGGTAGAAAAGTAAAAAAAATGCTGCACTGTACGGGGGACCACGAGCGCCAAAACAGAAATAGAATGACTGTTTCATTAAGCGACTATTTGTGACCTGGTATTTATGATATTCTAGGCGTCATCACGACCGTTTATTTTAAATTTTAAATTTAAATTTAATTACGAGACAAGTTTTAAGTGAAACTAAGGTGGAAACTTTCTAAATCTTCTCCTTTAATTTGGTCTGATAGGTCTTGTCAGAACATAGTTAAACGTCATATTTATTTTCTACGCTACAATTGACGGCACCTGCATGTATTTTAAATATTTTCTTGTGGGCAAATTTCATTAAACATTGCTTCTTTCTTTACCAAGTTTAATATCATTTTTTTCTTTTCCATCAACATGAAAGCGAGGCTTCAGTAAAAATGCGCTACTTTAACGCCTTTGGCCAAGGTTTTTATCTCAACAAGTTATAAATTTTAAAAATATTGCCTTTCTTTAGTGCGAAAAGAGCAAATTGAAAGAAGAAACGGTCTGCGGATGATCGTGAGCGAAAAGTTTCTGTTCCTATGTAACAGAGAATGATAATGCTGTGACACGTCACACAAAACGAGGACAAATATCATGTGTTTTCTTTGCAAGCCGTGATGCTTTCCATAAAATCAACTTTCATAGAGTCCTATCAGTTATCTGGATAACATTTGTTTTCTTATCGAATAAGTTTCCATGAATAAATTGAGTAGCAATGTCAGCCTCGTTCTCATGTGAGACCTTTTTTAACCTGTACCGACTGACAAAAACATAGCTATAACTCAAAACGTATACCACAATTTGAAACCACAAACTACCTAGCGTGAAAGAGGAGGGTTTAATCTATTGAAATCCGTTGTCAAACCTGGCGGTTATGGTGATCATCCGTCGACCATGTAGCGAGAGTCCCATTTTTGTTTAAATCATGAGTACGATTACAAACAGAACTGATTTTGAAATTCGCGTTAATAACATGTATCGTTAATTTCCTAAAGTAAGGTAATGACAATTATCACAAAATTCGGCAAAATGCCCTGGCAAAAAGCCATCGCTGGTGGATTTTTGGAATATAAAGAAGTCAGTTAGTAAGATGGAAAGCGCGCGCTAGACATGTTCTTTTAACGAGTTAAAAACCATATTAAAATAATTTTTTTTTCTTGTTGGCTTATGATAATGAAGAACACGTCATTTGTAGGTCTTTATAAAATCATAATTGTAAAGGAGGTTTGGATACCCAGTCTTAATCAGCATAGATTTTTACCGTTTTATTTCTCTGCTTACTTCGTAGTTGTTGTTTCGATTGAGAAGATATATCAAACACTCGAGACAGTGTTTCTTTGGCTATCCAAACAGTCAAATTTCGTTAAAAATACGACGCGCAGCGGAGTATTTTCAGCTCTCTTTTCGGTGTTTGGATATCCCGATGAAACACTTTCAGTCTCGTGTTTGATATATTACTTAATAACAACACAAACTGTTACACAGTTCATTTTGGCATTTAGTTCTAGATTTTCCGTTAATTTTGTTCTTGTTAAGGAATTGATTCACTATCCAATTTTGAAACGTACCGCCTCCAACTACAAATAAATGTTTTGCAGACACCAGAATATTCATTTCCACAATGGCCACAGCGCCTCGATCAGTAAGATTGTAGGCTGAAGGCTGAAAATTAACCGGTTTTAGAGGTGCTAAAATCTTCATGAGTGACTTGGCGTTTTTCCGCGCAGGGTTTACATGTCGTGACGAACTTCCATAGTCTGCAAAATCGGCGGCCAGAAAAACAGGGATGTGAGGCGTACTAGCATTCTCCTCGCTTTGAACTCGCGCTGTTAAGTTTGATATGCACCTCTTGACCGCAGCAATATCCCTGATAGTTTTTGCCAACTTAAGAATCCTTTCTGTGCGAATGTGCATGGAGAAAAACTGTAGACCAAGATTTTTTGCGATGAAATCACGCGCAACATGAAGGAGTTTTGAACTAAAGAAAATGGCAGCGTCACCGGAATGCATACGGTGTGTTACAACTGATGACAAATTAAACTGTGCTCTGTATCGATATTTGTTGTTACTTCCCCTCCATTCAGCCAAGCCAACACATGGAAGCCTCTTCACAACTTCATTCTCAAATTTTTCTACTGAGTCAACCGCAAACACATTCATGCAAATTGTTCTTTCAATATTGAAATTTCCAATAATGCTCCTGTGGCGACCTTTGCAAGAAAAATCTTCCCGTCTGGCTTGACTATTATTTGTGTAATCA
Organism: Oculina patagonica; assembly: GCF_052425735.1. Lineage (NCBI taxonomy): Eukaryota > Metazoa > Cnidaria > Anthozoa > Scleractinia > Oculinidae > Oculina > Oculina patagonica. Next base: position 2,064,570 of record NC_135767.1, on the reverse strand, counting down.
AAAAACACCAGAACATCTAGTTTGCCTTGGCAGACGTCTTGAAACTCTTTCCAGCTTATAAGCGTACCGTGTCCACGTGAACGAAGGGTGCGATTGAGCGCAGTAACATTATAGTACAGTGCGAGTGTTTCAAAACCTTTCGTTGCCGGTGAAGCATAAAATAAAGAGTGTTTTACAAATGGCACAACAACCTGTCGTTCACCATACGCTGCAAGAGCTGTGAGGCCTAGAAAACTGTTCGTTGCCGCTGTAAGTTGCTCCCAGTAACTAAAAGCGATAAAAATCTTTTTACCAGTCCTGTTCAAATTGTCGACTGACTCCTTGTATGGAAATCTGTTGAACGGATCTGTTGCGTTGTTTCGAGGATGCGATGATTCATCTATCTCTGTGTCGCTGCTGTTTTCGATCTTGGTTTTTTGTGCGTAGTAAAATAAACTCACCACTGTAATTCCACAAAAAAGAATCAACGCTTTTTGAAGGAATTTATTCGATTTCAGCGCCGCTAGTAAAGCCATTTGTTAATTACATCCTTCGTGTTCATTTACAAAATTAAGTGCTGCATGAATAACTTTCAAACATTGAACCTCACTCATTAATATGTATTTTGTGCTCGAATCGAAACTGCCTCTCGATCAGTGACGCGTATTATCCTTTTGTAAAGGAAATTTCGCGACAATTTAAAATGTCGCCTTTTTCAAAAGAACGGTACTCATACTCGACGCCACATCTCCGAGAATCGTACAAATGTTCCCAACCCAAGTCACTATTTTTTATCGCAATTTCAAAGAAAGGGTCAACGATTTGGCACTAAAACAGCGAGTTAAAAAAATATATAGAAAACAAAACAAGCACTTAAACATGTTATTATGCTGATGTTTTAATTGAGTAGAACGAAAGGTTGAAAGTTCAGAGGTAGATTGATGTGGGCGCCAGAGAACGGAAAGCTTGAGTACTGTACTGAAAAAAATATTTATTACAATACTGGACACAAATGAACTTAGCATTGGGAATTCCAGCGGTTTTTTTTACGTTTTACTTAACATGTATATTGGTATAATTTTCGCGCATTCTTATTTATGTGCGTACAAAAAAAGCGAAACTTTCCCTTAAATCCATTGATAGAAGGTGAAATATGCAACGAAATAGCCGAATATGTAAAAAAAAAAACAAGGGATTGCCATTCATTTGAATTTTTTTCCGATAAGAAATAACTGTTTAAATTATGGTAGCTAACTAACTGTCTAAAAGAACAATATATGTAATGAAGTGTTTGTTCTAAGTGCTTTGGAAACGGAGGAAATTTTGACTTGCAAATCTCTATATTGACTTAGCCGCGTATGCTAAAACAACTCAAAGGATTCCTATCAATATAATTTTTCCGAGTGTAAATAACAGTTTTCGTATTTTAGCTAAGGCCCGGGCCAAACGTCGAACTTCACATGAGTCGAACCTAATGCAAAAATAGGTTTTGCTAACTTACTGTCTAACAGTACAATACCTACAATTTAATTTTTGTACCGCAAATTAATTTTTGTACCTAGTGTTTTGGAAACAGAGGAAAATTTGAATTGTAAATCTCTATATTGACTTCTGTTAACGTAAATTGTTCATTCTTAGGACGTAGCAACGTTGCCTGGAATCGTTTTCAAATATTATGGGCTTGGGAGGGTCTTCACAAGTGTTAGAACCTGTATTTCAGTGTTTCAAAATTTTAACGTACGTGAATGCAGAATTTTTAGGAGTGATACACGAGATTTGTATTGTAGTATATTGTATTGCGGCATAGACAGATGAGCGCAAACTTCGAAAACTGTTTCCAAAATTCCGAGATTCAAAGCTTAGTTAAGAAAATAACGCCTTTCCAAACAATTTCACGTTATAATCAAGTTTTAAAAGGTTCTGTTTTGAACACGTCTGGACTTGCAACCTGTGGGGTGGGGTTTGGGGATCTTATATTAGTGAGGTGAAGTGTTTATAAGTGTGGAGGAGGGGCGAGGATATTGAAATCGGATTGCTTGTATTGAGTAAAGTTCAAAAGTAGCTTGTCTAGAGTGCCAACCTTGTGCTATACGCGCCAGACGCATAAAATAGCGTATTATAATTATGCAACAGCCATCTCGTCATAAAATACAGACAATCAAGTATCGAACTAACATGAAATCCGTTTTAATACTGCCGGCTGGAGAGGGGTTTGGGGGGGGGGGGAGGGGGGGGAGGGCAAAAAGAATATAACCGGGTTTTTACGGCAGGTGCAAAATAAAGGTACCAAAAAACTTTTCCTGGAGTAAGTATACTAAGTATACTTTCACGAGCGAAGAAGCACACATTGGGCACAAAAAGGGTAAAAATAGACATGAAAAAAATCGCAAGAAATGAAATACGTACACGATATTCCAAACAACTGTACAACATGCAAGAAAACTCACACAATATGGTAACCGCAATGATGAACCAAAAGTGTTTATTTTAACAACGGATATTTTGTTACGGTAACATTTATGACTTGTAAGATCTATTATATAACCACTGCTTGAATAACCATCGAAAAATGTTCCCTCTTACCACGGGAATTTCTCTATCTGAAGACTCACATGAATGCCTTCCTACCCTTCGAGAGAACAATACAAAAAACAATGCTCCTAGACCCAAAAAACAATAGCAATTCCTACACTAAAGGAACAGTAGAATTACAAGATTACAAGGGCTGTTACGCTTCTTACTACTTGTCGATTCTTGTATATCCAAGCTGGAAAATGCATTCATTTACACCAAACAAATATGAGGTTTTTGCAATAACGATCTACATTTTTTACAACAAGTACTGTACTCATGAACAACGTTGTCTTTTACAGCTATATTTGAACTCTTTACAGTAATGTTACTATTTTTATTCAAGTGTAATTTACGTTCACGAATGCAGGACAACAAAATCAGACATTTTCATATTACCCTCGATTATTTTTATTACAAAAAATACCCAACCAAGACATTAAACAGGCTAATCTCTGGTAAACCTATATTACACAATGCTTTTGAAGAGCGGATGCTATGCCTCTACTGATAAAATTAGAAATAACAGAAATTGTTACACATTTTACTGCGACATTTGACACTAGACCTTTGGTTGATGTTGTTCTTGTGAACGAATTGGTTAACTATCCATCTTTGAAACTTACCCCCTCCAACTACAAATAAATGTTTTGCAGACACCAGAATATTCATTTCCACAATGGCCACAGCGCCTCGATCAGTAAGATTGTAAGCTGAAGGCTGAAAAATAACCGGTTTTAGAGGAGCTAAAATCTTCATGAGTGACTTGGCGTTTTCTCGAGCAGGTTTTACTTGTCGTGACGAACTTCCAAAGTCTGCGAAATCGGCGGCCAGAAAAACAGGAATGTGAGCTGTACTAACATTCTTGTGCCTTTGAACAAGCGTCGACAAGTTTGATATACACTTCTTAACCCTAGCAATATTTTTAAAACTACTTAAAATCCTTTCTGTACGAATGTGTACAGCGATAAAGTAAGGACCAAGTTTTTTTGCGATGAAATCTTGCGCAACATGAAGGAGGTTTGAATTAAAGAAAACGGCAGCGTCATGAGAGCGCATACGTCGCGTTACAAATGGTGACAACTGAAACTGTGCTCTGAGTCGATTCTTGTATTTACTTCCCCTCCATTTATCGAAGCCAACACATGGAAGCCTCTTCACAACTTCATTCTCAAATTTTTCAACTGAGTGAACTGCAAACACATTCATACAAACTGTTCTTTTAACCTCGAAATCTGTAGATATATTCCATTGGTTAGCATTACAAGGAAAAAATGGCCGCGTGGCTTGACTTTTTCTTGTAGTTTTTTTAAGTTTTGCGTAATCAAAATGCACCAGCACGTCTAGTTTGCCTTGACAGACTTCTTGAAACTCTTTCCAGCTTATTAGCGTACCGTGACCACGCGAACGAAGGGTGCGATTGAGCGCAGTAACATTATAGTACAGTGCGAGTGTTTCAGATCCCTTCTCTGTTGGTGAACCGTGAAATTTCGAATCATTTACTAATGGCACGACAACTTGTCGACCACCATACGCAGCAAGGGCTGTGAGATCAAGAAAGTTGTTCGTTGCCATTGTTAGTTGTTCCCAGTAATTAAAAGCGATAAAAATCTTTTTAGCAGGACGTCGCATGTTCTTAACTGCCTCCTTGCTTGGAAAGCTTTTGAACTGGTTTGTTGCGTTGTTCCGGGAATGTGAGAATGTGATCCATCAAGGACACCGGTGATTCTGTTTTTTATGATCGTGGCTCTCTGTAGATAGACGCCGCAAAAGACCAGTACTGTAATTCCACAGAAGAAACCAAACTTTTTACGAAGGGATTTATTAAATAGCAGAGAGGATGGAAACGGCTTTTGGTCAATGTTCTGCATTCGGACTGGCTTGTTTATATTGTCGTGCATACTGCAGTTTCTGACCAACTCTACACTGCATAACATACGTCAAACATTTCAATAATCACCCTCTTATTTAGCTTTTAAAGAAAAATGTACTTCTTCCCACAATTAGCCCAATATAATGGAATTTATTTTGTATTAAGGGACTTTAAAGTATGCTCTAGGAATTGTGATGTTTGTTTCGTTAAGCAAAAATAGAACTTGTTTTCATACGGTATTCTTGAATGTTCCTTAAGTTTGGCAGATTCAACCAGTTATTTGAATTTCATGGCATTGCTTTGAGCTGAGTAATTAGTTAATGTCAAATACCGCATAATTATATACGACTTCGTAATTGTTTTGAGTGGGTGTTTCACGGAGAAGTGGTTGATTCAACTTCAACAAAAAGAAAAACGGGAGAAAATAACAGAACAACAGTAACCAATTCTGTCCATTTGGTCAAATTTGTTTTTATTTAGTGCATAGCAAGACAGACAAACTAAACGAATCACCGTTGCGTTCAAGATTCGGCACAATAAGGTACTTGTGGCCTTGGTGATTACTTTCACAAGCCAATATACAAATATTGGAAATCAAAACAGCGGCAAAATAGACATAGAATGTAATAAACTTTTGGGAAACGAGCACGCGACAGTTAAAAGAACCTGCACTAAATACTTAGAGACAGATAACTATATTTTTCAGGGGAGAGAGGGGAGGGTGGGTAATAACCAAAAAATTCGTGTACACCAAAGTAAAGTAAGTAAGTAAAAACTATATTTTCGTGTCTATGTATATTGCCCAACACCAGGTGTCCGTCTTAAAGAAGTTCAGTGTCCGTCTTATACAGGTGTCCGTTAATGGGCTGTAGTACTTTAAGGGGTACTCCATTTGGGTAGTCCATCGGGGTAGCCCATATACATGGACTGGGGGTCAGTGTTTTGTCCACCACAAGCTTCCCCTCCCCTTTCATATGGGTGTCTCCCCCCGGGCTTGTGACAAGGAGTAAAGTATGATTGTTTGAATCGTACTAGCTTCAGAAGGGGAACATTAGTATTTGAGGTATTGTGATATTGGTTAATTTTTCATGCAGTATTTCACTAATTTTATCTTGAATTGCTCGAAAATAGGAACTAATAGGGACTAATCGTTCACGATTAGTTCCACCGGAGATGTTCGATTCGTACATGATCGTCGACTTTCGGATTACTTCGCAAGATTTACAAGGATAAAAAAGGGAAACACATTTTGGGTAAAGTTAAAATGCAAGAAATTAGACGACTTTATTTAAAAAGATAAAACAGGTATTTCAAAAATCGAATATATTAATTTATCACAAAATTAAAAAAAATTTCTGCGCTTCTCAAGCACATCACACAACTGTACATTTTTCTACAACAAACAATAGCTCGTCAGAATTCAAGTCTATCCTCTTTTTTTCGGACTTAACAAAAGGGAGTAAAAAAATGAACGCAGCGCCGACAATAATTACAATTCCCGTCATGTAAAATGCTGGGATATAAGATCCATATTCATCGGCCAGGAGACCTAAATGGAAACGAGTAAAAGAGATGTAAAAATTATTGTAGAATGCTGGTTTTAATCCCTGAGCTTATGCTAATTTGTAAGGGGTTTTTGAGTGGCCTTATAACTAGGGGAGCTTACATCCGGGGAAAGGAGGGGCGGGGTCGTAAAATGGTATTAAAAAATCCAGTGAGAAGACAATTCTTATATTCTGAAAAGAAGCGGCATAAATATATACAGTAACACATATTTAATTACAACCCATATCTGCAACATTACGCGCAATAATTTCAACGTGTGTCCACTATCTGCAACATTGCGCACAACAATTTCAACGTGTGTCCACTATCTGCAATTTTGCGCACAACGATTTTAACGTGTGTCTACTATCTGCAACATTGCGCGTAACAATTTCAACATGTGTCCACTATCTGCAATTTTGCGCACAACGATTTTAACGTGTGTCTACTATCTGCAACATTGCGCGTAACAATTTCAACATGTGTCCACTATCTGCAAATTTGCGCACAACGATTTTAACGTGTGTCTACTATCTGCAACATTGCGTGCAACACTTTCAACGTGTGTCCACTATCTGCAATTTTGCGCGCGACAATTTTAACATGTGTACACTATCTGCAACATTGTACGAAACAATTTCAACGTATGTCCACTATCTGTAACATTGCGCGCAACAATTTCAACGTGCGTACACTATCTGCAACATTGTGCGCACGCGTTGTCCATATGTCTACGAATTTTATCTGTAAGGAAGGTAACAGCCGATAGGAGATAGTTTTCTGATAGGTAGCTAGTTAAAAAGTGCTTGGTCGAAAAAGTTCCTTTATACTTTAAAGACTATTTCATGTTACGCAGCCAGAGCGACAACCAACATGTCAGATGCACTAGATCGTCAATCTCTGACATTATACTTCCTAAATGTCATTAAGATGTTGCATAAAAGTCTTTTTATCATCATGGTGCATCCATATTTACTATTTGCTATTTACTATCTGCAACATTGCGTGCAACAATTTTAAAGTGTACTCACTATCTGGGGCCGACAAAATTATAAATTTCGTTTGCTCTCACTTCGCAAGGAATGAGTGTAAACAAGAAAGTAACTGAAATTTACGCTTGCCGAGTGCAACGGATAAAAATGGCATGCGTAAAGGAGATATTAAGGACCAATCGTTTCGTTTGCATGTCTTCGAAAAGAATACTTGACCGCGGGCTCAAATGTTACCTTAATTTCTTGTTAACCTACCTCCAAGTGCTGGTCCAGCGGCAGCAACAACACAGCTAATTGTAAAACTAACACTAAGCGCAAAATTTCTGTGCTTGCTCGTAAAACAGTCGATAATTGCGACACACACGGAACATCCATTCGTTCCATCAGCAAATCCCCAAACAATAAAGTACAAAACAAAATGGTGATATCTATTGGCCAACGGTAACAGCAAAGTCGCGACTCCATCGATGAACGCCGCCAACTGATAAATGTAACACACGTCAATCCATTTAATGTCACACAACCGGCCAATCAGAGGACGCAAAATCAATGACGTCAAACCACTGTACAAGTAAAGCCTGGAGGCCTGAGCAGCGGACATTCCTAACTCTTCGCCGTAGCGAGCCTACAATAATAAGGGGGAATCACACACATTTTTAAAAAGTTATAAATAATTGTTTGCTTTTTAGTAATCGACCGTAAAGGTCGTTCTAGGACAACATCTGCCGTGATTGTTGTCAGTAGATCATACAAAGCACAGTTCAATTTGTCATCAAATGTAACACACCGTATGCGCATGCTCTCCGGTTAACTTACCATATGGACGAGTGGAATGTAATGCACCGCATAATATAAGTTCATCGACAGCATGATGACATCAAATCGCTTGTTTCTAAAGGGTGAAAGCAAGCGTTCACAACATGTCCCCTTTTGCTCAGCTTCGTTGTTCTCTTGATTTTCCTGCAGATTAGGAATTCGTCGAATTGTGCAAACAAGAGGCACAATAACTGCTACGAACCCAGCCAAGACCATGAACGTTCCTCTCCAATCGAGTACACGAAGCAGGGCCTCTACTATGGCGCTTAATACAAACAGGCCTCCTCCGGGCCCCATAGAAAGGAGCCCCAATGCGAAGGACCGTCGTTTAACGAAGTATGAAGGAATTACCAGGTACGTGGGGAAAAACACAAAACAGGCACCAAAACCGAAGATAACACCGTAAGTTACTAGGATGAAGTACAAATTGGTGCCTTGTGAGGTTGCTACAAGGGCCCCTGAGCAGATTATGACACCAATTATTGTGGTTGTTCGTGGACCCACTCGGTTGTACACCTTTGCCACCAACGGGCTGTAGAGTCCTTGGCCGACCAACGCTAATGAGCCAGCTAGAGCTGTGTAAAAGAAATTATAGATGAGAGAAAAACAAGAAGAAGGACCTGGCCTAGAGTCGTGGTTTGTACAGGCTTCACTTTTTTACATTCAAGGACTATTCAGGGACTTTTCAATAACAATTCAGTAATGTTCGGGAACTTTTAGGATCGCATGGAATTTGTCTTGATAGGGGCAGTGGTCAAAATGGTAACATTGAAATCTCGAAAACGAAATTTCGTGTGACTGTGTAGCGCATATAATTAGTGCAAAAGATAATTTAAAATGTAGAATGTAACTGGCATTTACATTTTCCACTGAAGAAGGGTAAGTAACCCCGAAACGTCTGGAAACATTTTTCTATCTCTGGCGGGTTTAATTTTGCAACGGTCAAAACCCTCTTAACCCTTAATATGCTGAAATTACTCCAAAAAACACGTTTTTTAACCGTTTATCGATTTTCTTGGCTCTACGGTCCTAAATTTCTCTAAAATTTGCTAGAAATGCACTTTCTGACACTGCATTAAGTTTTTGATGAAATTTCCATGTAAAAATGTACAACATTTAATTTGGCGCATGCGCATAAGCCAAGATTTGGACTTTTTTCTTGCTGAACCGTTCCGATTTTTTTTCCTTGCTCCTTTCCTTTTCGTTTTTCTCTGCTTCCTTATTCTCTCTATCTTTTACCTTGTGTACGCCTTCTGCTGGCCTGAAAAGTTTTGATCTTAATCAATGAAAAGCCCTGGAAAGGAGACCATGATCAAGTTAAGTAGGGGTATATTGGCCTGTTTTAGCACCAATTTTACACCAAAATCTGATCACCTTTTTTTCGATTAGCTCTGTCGGAATGCAGTCAATATTCAAGATGGACAAAAATCTGCTGACGTGTAAAATGGTGACGTCATAAGTGGTTGAATGGCCGTTCCTCCAAATCCCGGAATAATCCGGACTTAGCATATTAATTAAAGGCAGAGCTACTTGAATGTAGACACTTAAGGTATTATCAAAATCAACTTTTAATACTAGCTTTTTTTCCTCAACCCATATTCAGTCCCATTGCTGCTGCAGCTGCCCTCTTTTGGTGGCAAAACTTCAGTATTGCTTTTTTACTGTAATCACAAGTATTCACGCACTAAGTACCTTTTTTCAATAAAATTTTAGAACTTCTACGACTTTTAAAGATGAAAATCCAATATTTTCGTTTAAAGAACTTTCCAAGGCGCAAAAATACGGCCTGTTTTGCAATCTAGCCCTCGCTTGGCCATTCTTGACCAAAATTCTCAATCAAGCCGCAAACTGTAAACAGCTAACAATCTGTGCTTTTCCTACAATAAAAAAATAAAATTTCAACCTCACCGTGACCAGAACCAATGGTTGACCGGTGATACTAAGAACACTGCCCATCCGCTGGTCAGTAGGAACACTGGCTTATGATCGGCATTCAAAAATCAGAAATCCTCTGGGAGACTAGAACCAATTTCTGCATATTGTTCTATCCTTACTAGGAAATGAAAGCTAACCGCAAGCAAACCCTTAGTGGAACTAACCACAAGCACACTGGAGTGCTTGGGTTCCAGTCCCCCAGCGGATTTCTAATTTTGGTGTATCCATTCTAGTCACGAACCATAACACGTGGACTTCTTCAAAATGTTAGACATTAGACATTTACCGGTTGTGGCTTTTCCTTGCTGAAATTCCTCCAAAAGAATAGGAAATATGATTCCATAACTGAAAACAACACCGCAGATAATAATGTTTGTGAAGGCACACGCTAAACAGACGACCCAGGACCAACAGGAATCTGGCTGAGGATCCCTTGCAATGCGCATGCTCGGTTTATCTGAGATGAAATCCGTTGACATGCTGTGGTGTTATGGCGTCTCAAGTGTTTGTTTATGATTCAACTGCAGGGAAAACGAACAAGCGCTTAGATAAAATTTTACACTGACAGAGGAGGCCTGTACATATTGAAACAGAAGTAAAAAAGTTTATGAAAGGAAAAACAAAACCTTTGGGCAAGCGCCCCATATTTTACTTGAGATTATGTATAAATGCCGGTTTAAGGCATTGGACTTTAGAGTTTTGCATTTGGGAGGGTGGGCAAGGTAAAGGAAAAATTTAGATAACCGAAATTGTGCGACATCAGGGCTTTAAATTGTCTATGACTAAGTCTTGCTTAAAAATACTTGCTAGTACTTTACGAGTTGTAAACCGTTCTCATTCAGTTTTGACTTTTATTCTTTATGATGTCTGTTTATTGCCACTATTGCGCATTTCAAAATTGGTTAAAAAATCTTGTACCAGATAGCGTGCAGCCGCCATCTTGAAAAGCGCGACAAAAGTCACGCGATTTGAACTTCGCGACAAACTACTCAGGGAGTCACGCTATTTAACATGGCGGCCGGCTCCGCGCCGGTCAAGCGTGGTTTTGACGATCTTATCCGAAAGAAAACAACTCGTAGGTGGACGGCTTATAGTCTATTTACCCAGTTGACTGTACAGGATATTAAAAAAGGTCGCTGCTGATAATGGTGAGTAGAGAAATCTAAATTCTAACTTAAAATGAAAGGGTATAAGATATATGAAAGCATATTGAATAACTGATCCATGACAGACAAAAACAATCAGCGCAAAAACACACAATGGAAGCTAATCGAGGGTATTTTTTTACAAAGCAACTACAATATTTGGCGTCGAAAACGTGTCTCAAAGACAAAAACTTTACGAAGGAACATATAGCTTACAACAAGAGTGGTTTTTTCTTTTGATTTATTGATCGCATGATTTTGTGTTATCGGGCGCAGCTCCGAAGGCAGATGTGACAATGCGATCGCCACGTTTCGATATTACCATAAGGGATCTACAATATTTAGATCTGTTGTGTTTTCACATGTAATGTATTCATATCAGTGCTTACCTGTTTCAAGTTGGAGAAAAATCACTAGATGATCAAGTAAAGTTACTAAACTGGCTTCTAAACTGACTATGAACGGCGCATTGTCGAGCATTGTCATCGAACGAATTGCACCACTAATTGAAATTCATGAATTAAATTTGGTGTATTTATTTCGTCACGCTACACTCAACCCATAAATACAAGATTTACTGAGTCGTAAAGGCTCTACGACTGAAAAACCAATATCAAACAATTTACTATACTATTTCAATGCCCCAAATTTCTGGAATAAACTACCTTACAGGAGTAAAACAGAAGAAAACGTAACAAAATTTATTAAAAAGAATTTAATTAAAAGTCAAAATCTAGGGTCGTCTAGCACACATCATGTTTCAGTAATATAAGTCGCTTCTATATAGAGTGTTAAGCTTTATACACTATGCTACTTCCTTTGGAGTTTCCTTATGGCTTCTAAGAGGACTCTTTGCCTCAACCATACAAGGAAATTTTAACTATGTTCCGTATTTGTTCATGGCAATTTTTAATAAAAAATAATATGTGAAATAGATACACCATTTTAATTATTCGCTCCAATTAGTGGAGTATTTCTGCAGTTTCTGCGGCTAAATAAGACGCGTACAGCATTCTTAGCGTGCTTTTGAGTCTACAGGATTGAATAGCAGAATCTTTGAATAATGGAGCCATTATAGAGCTAACCTCTCCTGAAAGAAGATACTTGGACCATTAATGCTAAAATGATTGATACGCAATCTGGCCGTACAGAAATCGGTTCCAAAATTATATTTGTGCACAAAAAAAGTTGTCTAGATACGCAAGCCATGCAGTATGTAGCTGTGGGTAACGCAAACCGGAAGCGTGTGTGTGACTGGCGTGACTAGGAGCTATGTCACGTTATTTTAAATTTCTTTCTGATTAGTTTCAAATTGAAGGAGTTCTCAAAATAGTAGTTTTCTAAGTTAAAACATCGATGGATTAATAATAATAAAAAAATAAATAAACAAGGACAGTTTCGACCGATGAAGATTAAGAAGGATTATGAGCAACAAACTTGAAAAAAAAAAATGCCAATTTTTTCAAGTTGAATTGTTCGAGACGTAGCTCCTTTATATTGTGCAAGGAGTATATTTCTTCCCTCCTCGGGCAACGGCTTCCTGGGGGAAAGGAGGTTCTCTCTCCTCTCCCCAGCCTCCGAACAGTCAGCGGTCAAGGCCGCATCGTATTGCTCGTCACGCAACACTTCTCTGCACAATAGAGAGAAGCGTTGCGTGACGAAGGAGACAAGTAGCGACTCGTGTACAGTCAACTCTCGCCTTGCAGACACCCCGTTATTGCGGACACTCGCTATTACGGACAAAACCCAGATCCCCGGCGAAAGAGGTTTGACTGGAAATGACTCCCGCTATTACGGACTCTCGCTATAACGGACACTAAACGACGCCCCGAACGTGTCCGCTATAACGAGAGTTGACTGTATTAGTGTATTCCATGCCCCGTTTTAAAAGATTCTCTTGTAGAAGCACCAATTCAATAACATTTGTGTTTGGAGCCGACATGAATGTCAACAAAAAGGTACGTTTGTTATGTTTGAAGTCAAATTTAAGATTGAACCAAGTTGAAGTTACTGTAGCAGCTATATTTATTAGACTATTATCCAAAAAATATGGGTTTACAATATGTTTAATTGTTCCCAAACAGACGGCATGAAACAAGCCATGGCTTGGCTTCAGTGTTGCGAACTCATACATGCAAAAGAAATTCAGTAATCATATTTTGTATAGTGTCGCAGTAAATAACGAAACATTCTAAAACTCGTAGAAACGGCTGGTAGAAAGGGTATCTCCGACTCGTGCGTGTATTTCATTTTACAGTGAAATCTCGGTTGGTTGTTCACTATGCCCGCTTGTTCAAGAAAACTTGACCTCTAATTAATCCCGACGTTACTAATCGAACCAAATCGAACGTTCGATTAATCGAACTTACTCGAACTGAATCGAACTGTAATCACGCGATTAGGTTCGATTAAGTTCGGTAATCGAACAGAATCGAACTCTCACAAAAAATTTTGAGTAATCGAACTAAATCGAACGTTCGATTAAGTTCGATTAGGCTCGATTAAGTTCGACTGGGTTCGATTTGAAAATCATGGAAAATGGATGTTGATTAAAAAACAACGGTCGTAAAATTCACGGTCTAATTACATTTGGCTGCAAATGGCGGTATGTTCCCAATAAACGGGTGTGAATACGAGTGTCACAGGCGCGGTTGTTTAGCCCAGAACAACGAATAAATAAACAGAAAGGAAATTGATGTCAATTTTATTACTGTTTGTCGCTTATTTCTTCACATTCTTTCAACGTGTTTTGTACTCCAATTTGATCCAATTTGTTTGCTTGCAAGCGACCATAACACAGGAATTCACAGAACAGCAAACATTGAGCGAAGAAGACAGACTAGGAAACGACCTAGCTGATGGCTCAGAGAAGTTGCTCAACAGTGTCCTTAGAACAGAATGCCGTTTTCAAGTTATTTATTTTGATTCTAGACGGCATCGCTTGCTAAAGATATTGATCATTATATTGTTTTTTCTAGCCACCTCTGTAGATGTGAACATGTTTAAGTTCATTGAAGGATTTTTTGCATGTGTTAAGCTGTTGAGCGACCTTTTATGTGCTGAAATCGCTGAATTTTTTTTAGAGATTGCCATACTGTTAACGACTCTGTTGCTAATTTTAATTGCTTTCCTTGCAAATATGGCGGTTTCATTTATCGCACGTTATCTAGATCTCATAATCTTAAGTAACGAATTCCGCTTTCAAGGACGGGTTTTTTGCAGTTAGGTTAACTTATGTCAAATAACTTGAAAACAGTTTTTTAGCATTGTTTCAGTTTATAATATTTTGCTTGGGTTATAGTGTGCGCAGCTGACGGTTTTGTTGGGGAGCGAGTGAGCGGCAAGGTCGCTAGAAACAATCGGCAAAGTGAAAGAAGGCGAGTCTTCGCAGTAATCTCCCACGCGTGCTTTCCGACGAAATCGCCAGCTACGCAGACTACTTGGGACTCCATAGGTTGATAACATGAAATAGAACTAGAGTGAAGGAGGATTTATTTTCTATTGTCTGTTGAACTTTGCGTTTCGGGTTTTTTTGCCGAAAGTCCATAAATAAAAAATTTATTCATTTATTACTGTTACTTAGACAGACTGTTCAATTATCTGGTTGTATGAGGGTGAATTTAAGATTTGTCTTTTGTGTTCGATTAAGTTCGATTTGGTTCGATTAGTTCGGAAATCGAACGGAATCGAACTCTCTCACACAAAGTTTTGGGTTCGATTCTGTTCGATTATCGAACTAATCGAACCGAATCGTTCGATTAAGTTCGATTCAGTTCGATCAAGTTCGATTACCGAACTGTTCGATTAGTAACGTCGGGAATTAATGGGGCAATATACCTGAATTTGAATGAAATTTAAGAGGTTTAAAGAAAGGGATTGAAAAAAAAAAAAATTGCAATACCACCAGACAGTTGACCCCCACGCAAAATTCAAAAAAAATTCAAAATTCAAATTTTAAAAACATCATAAATCTCCAATATTTCTTAATTCTCTTAATTTTACTTATCCTTTGCGAAAAAACTATCCAACAACCTACAAAACACCGGTAAACATAGATATATGAGATAATGAAGGCCATTTGGATTCCTTGAAACGCAAACGAGATATTTCCGTTAAACTCGTGTTAACAGTTAAGCTACGAAAAAACGTCCTTCGGGTATAATTCCCCCTTAAAATCTCCACTGTCCCACACAACACTGTCTCGCCTCACGTGAGGAAATCCAGAATACGGCATCCAACGTATTTTCGCTCTTGGAATCCGGAATCCAGGTCTATGAAATCCAGAATCCAACCTTCTGTGGAATCTGGAATCTATTATGCACAGTATTGTTATACAGAAAATCGTGTATTTTTAGCATGGCGGTCAGTGGTCTCTGTGCCTCTTGACAGGGAGCATGCTTTATTTTCGTCATGTTTTCTTTTTGACCATTTTGATTTCGATATACTATTTTCCGGACCATACGTAACACTTTCAATTGGCCGTGCCGAGCCGTCTTCCCTGATACGGACACAGGGGGCCCATACAAGCGGCGTCACTGTTTGTATGTTCAAAATATAAAAAAAATGTATGAGGATTTTGAAAGGGTCTTATTATCGTTAACTTATTTCGAGTAATGTCTATGTTTAAATTCAAAAATAAACGTAAACCTACCTCAACTGTTGTATTTTGTCGTTTCTGCGGCTCAAAGTGGCGAATTTGGGCGATTTGGAGGGTTTTGCGTGAAGCAACATTGAGAAAAATAACGCCTGATCGCAGGTTAGCTCTTTGGTATCTATTAAAATGAACTACAGCAAGGTTTGCTAAGGTAGCAACTACAGCATGTCACATGTCGCCATTATGCTTACTGTTTGACCCTTTTTAACCTGAAAAGGCTCTACCGCAAAAAAAACTAGTTAGACAACAGGCCGTCTGTAGCTGTCACGTAAGCAGAAATGTCTCAGTTACGAAATACGTAGTGATGACAACGAAATGTAATAACGGTGCAAAACGTTATCAGACATATCTCTACGGAAATTATCTCATGCTGTGAAAAAAATTATGATAACATAAAATCACACGATACAGTGGAACGTCGATATAACGAAGGGCCAAGGGACTGACAAAATTTGTTCGCTATAACGAGGTACTTTTTCATACATTTTACTATTACTGGGGCGAAGAATATCGTTCGTTATATCGAGGTTTTCGCTATATAGAGGTTCGTTAAATCGAGGTTCCACTGTATCTAGTTTTAAACACGATGGCCCGCCATAAAGGTACTTTTAAGTACTATTTAAAGGGACACTGTCACAGGGATTTTTCTGCTTTTCAGTAAAAAGTACTAAAATTGGCGAACTACTCTCGCTCGTATACGAAATGCGCCTAGAACGTCAAGATGAAGATATAAAGTAAATTGTTGTTGGAGGAAGTGGGGATCCGTTATTAGTTTTTAGCTGTTTTCAGGTCACAAGGGCAGAACTTAAAAAAGTCAGCATAACTTTTTCAAGTTGAGATCTAAAGTTCCTGATGGCATCACAATAATGTCACTTGTTAATAACTTCACATCCTCGGAGGAGACCCAGGGGCAGTTAGTGGGGCGAAACGAAGGAATAAACCGGGGGCAGAAATCGTAGCGACGAAAGTTTTTTCGTCGCTACGATTTCTGCCCGGTTTATTCTTTCGTTTCGCCCCACTAACTGCCCCTGGGTCTCCGAGGATGATAACTTCAGGCCGGCATAGTAATTTTAACAAAACTGGACCACTATTTAGTATATGTTTAAATGTCTTTAGGCTCTTGAGTTTTTGAAGTCAAGCTCGTGTCAGCGTCCCTTTAAAAATAGCATTTATCGAGCATTTAGTAATTTTGAAAGCTGTAGATAACCGGCTTGTAGTTCGTTATTTAGAAATATTGTTTTGAAAGTCCATTTTTAACCATCTAACGGATTCGAAGATCCAATTGCTCCAGCATTGTCAGTCGATTCAATAGATATCGATATTGGGAATCAATTGATACAATCGGTATTCAGATATTCAGCCCAGTTATACGATGGACTTACCTTTTAGGAAATCGGAGCCACCATACAAGCTGAAGCGAATTTATCAACTCACTGTCTTAAAAAGGCCGACTAGATACACTGTATGCTAATTAGAAAAAATATATTAGTTCGAATTATGTTTGTAAAATACTAACAATAGTGTACCAATCTGTGGAAGACATAATAAGCTTGATGTGTTTAGTGGAAAGACAGACTTCTTTATCAATGACAATGGTCGCATTACGTTTTGTTCCTTCTTTCTTCTACTAAAGCGAAAAAGCCGCCAATTGAGTGTTCCTCTGAGACGTACGCATAATACCGTATTTTCTCGATGA
This sequence comes from Oculina patagonica, assembly GCF_052425735.1. NCBI lineage: Eukaryota > Metazoa > Cnidaria > Anthozoa > Scleractinia > Oculinidae > Oculina > Oculina patagonica. Next base: position 2,047,364 of record NC_135767.1, on the reverse strand, counting down.
AACTCCGGCCTCGTTTAAACGCCGGGTCAAAATTGCTAATTTTTTAAATAAATGCCGGGGGCGTCTGTTCGAGGTCCCGGCGTTTATTTGAGGTCAAGCTAACAAGCAAATATGTTCTCTTGAATGGCACTGCTATGACACACTAGTACGGTATGCTGCTTTGGAAATTTCAATAAACGTTCAAAGGAAAAGTCCGGCCGCGGCGTAACATAGCTAGGATGGACGCTGTACAACACAATAAAACCTAGCAGTGTTCGTGTTCCTGTCTTCATGACTGACGCATTTCCTATGTTAGTTCTTGTGTTAGTGCTCACAGTTGTTGAAATCTCAAGGATCCATCCAGCGTTTTTTAATAAGTTGTAAGAGGTTGTTTAAAAACGAGGAGGACGTTGGCGACATTGCCGTTTATGAACTTAAAACTTTGTACCCATAACCTTTACCTGCTTGCTTCTTTATTGTTCATACCCCGTTTATGTTCCGTTTGTCACAAATCTTGATTTCAACATGTACGTGTTCAATCTGCAGTCAACTTTGGATACCCAGGGACAGTTTCTCGTGGCAGAACGAAGAGAAAAATAGACCCGCCTTGACAAACTGCCCCTTGGTCTCGGAGATCGGTAACAACAAATCAATCTGAAAAATTGACAGAAAATTGCAGTCCGTTAATTAATAAACGCCGGGCCTCGATTAAACGCCGGGTCCACCAAGTCAAGTTTGAAGTAAACGCTGGGGGCGTTTAATTGAGAAAATACACAGGGCCGATTATTTAAACGAAGCCTAAGTTAGACGTGGTTTAAGGCTAAATCGAGGTTTAGACGACGACTCCATAAACTATGGCTAACCGGAGTCTAAATTGCATTATTTGAACGCCGATGAGCCGAAGTTCACGAAGACCACGTTTAGGGCCTGTTTATATGGAGGAGAGTTGTCTCTGGTGGAAGGGTTACCCTCCATACCGAGCCACCCTGGGCGAGAGAGCTTTTCATACGTTTCTTTATAAATAGCTGCGAACTGTTTATATGAGAAACTGCAAAGTTGGCTCGGGGGGTAGGGTGACCCTGGGTGGAGGGTCACTCGCTTTGAAGGTAGGGTGATCTTGGGAAGCGAGCCAACTTTTTTCCATAAACAGTTTGGTTATTTTTGCCTCGCCTACCAGGGACAAGTTGACACATACAGAGCATGCGCAAATGCTGGAATCGGCCAAAACAACATCGAGGTCGGCGGTAAATTTGTCCAAAATGGTCTTTGTCGATGTTTCAGCGTTCTGATTTTAGAAAAGGCCGCCATAATAGATATTTCAAAATAACTCTCGCCAGTCTTTTCAAACGAGAGGGCCAAGTTTTGGCTCGGTCAACAGGGACAACTTTCTCATATAAACGCTCGGTAAAAGATAGCGCGGGGGAGAGGGTAACTCTCCTACCAGGGACAACTCTTCTCCATATAAACAGGCCCTTAGACGACGTCTAACAAGTGTAGCTATTGTTTTGACATCATGCATGCGTGCTACTCCCAAACGAACACTATTGTCTTGCTGTTGTTTTCTTTTTATAAAAGGACTGCATACATAATGTAGTATAGAGCTGTGTGGAAATATTTTCAAGAAATTGAACTTGTGTTTTTTAAAGGAAATGAAACAAATGGAATCAAATATCTCTTTAAACCAGCTCGGAGGTTCAGGAAGCGCATACAAAATACAAATCAAGAAACAAGTTGATTGCAACGGGCTAGAATCAGTGAAAATAAACAGTTAAACGACGTTTAAACCTACTCAGGAGCAGGTCTAACTTGCCATTGTTTGTTAGTCAACGGTTAAACGTCATCTAGACGCGGGTTATGATAAACGTTGTTTAAATAATTGGATTCGCAGGCTAAATCCCGATTTAGACGATGACTTTCTTAGCCGCGGTCTAAACTTCGTTTAAATAACCGGCCCACAAAGTCCACACAGGACGCGGGTCAGTCAACCAAACATGTTGACATATTGCCAACGATGATTGGTTGTCGTCAGGGTCGATGAAAAGATCAATCAAGAGATTGTAAAATACTCTGCTTCTTTATTCATCCTTGGTTCGAACAGGCAAGGCATAAACTCTCTGTATTGGTCATACATTCATTTCAAAATGCGTTCAAAAGAATTCATTCATGACAAGGAGTATTTAGGCCACCACGTCTCCCATGAAATTCAAATAAACAATAAAAAACGCCCGGCGTATCAAATCGAACCAGTCGAACACCAATCGTTCGTTTGGGTTCCGTAATCGAACATAAACGAACTCACAATAAAATATGGTCAATCGAACAAAATCGAATGTTCGATTACCGAACTTGTTTGTTTATAAACTTTAATATTGTGCACCGTCCTCCTGATTAGTTCAGCGTGATTTACTTATCAAGAACAGATTCCGAACAAAATCGAATCGAATTGAGTTCGATTGTGTTCGATTGGTTCGAAAATCGAACTCACAGCAAAATAGATGTTCGATTTTGTTTGATTACCGAACCCAATCGAACGATTGGTGTTCGATTGGGTTCGATTGATTTTTTTGGTTCGGTTTTGTTCGATTGGATATCCCGGGAAAACAGAGCGAAGAAAAGGTTTGAAATCCGGAATTTCGCAAAGTAGCTAGAAGTTTGGACCAGCTTGGAATTCCGAATCCCATGGAATCCGGAATCCAACCGTTGAAATCTGGAATCCACTGCACTCTTTTTATTTTAAAAGAATATAGTTTATAAGAATATCGAGGCTAAAATTTGCGAATTTTTAAGAATACTTTAAGAATAAACCCGAGGCTGAGATTTTGAAAAGAATATAATTTTGAGTTGAAAATTTGTAAATACAATACAGTTAATATGTTTTTAACTGAACCGTAAAAATTCCTTTATTTCTTAACTAGCAAATAAAACGATAAAAACCTGCCCTAGCCAAATGTTCGATGCTTATGACAGTTCGATGAGCGGTGCATTTAACTCAACCTTGGTGGCTGCAACGAAAAGCGATGGAACACGTGCACAATGTAACACGATACAGATCTGGACACCAAACACTTGGAATTGATACCCCAATACAGGCTAAAACGGAAATGTCAAACGGTATTACCTAAGAATGTTCATAAGAATATTTTCATCCTGAAATAAAAAGAGTGTATGGGAAATCCGTTATCCAAGACTCTCTTGGATTACTTTTATGCATGGGGCGACTTGTCTGGGCAGCGCCGCAGAAGGATTCCAAGGCAGAGGTCCCTAAGAGGTCATGCAGGCACGGGCCGGATAACGAAATATTCTGTATTTCTCTCCTCTTGTCTTGCATAAACCAAAACTTGGTATTACATTGATAATGATATTCTGCCTCGTTTTCTTTATCTTGTTTTCAAAACTGTCAGGTGGCTATTGATTTTGGTTTTAAATAAAATATTTTTTTAACAGAACGCTAACACAGAAGAGGCAGATTCGACCGCCATCAATGTTCATCAAGATGGCTTACAGCAACTTCCAGCTAGAAGATCCTCTTGTGAGCCTGATTCTTGTTGGTCATGGTTGGTCTGTGTGGTGTGTGCAATCTGTAACATCATCATTAGTGGTCTAACATACAGTTATGGAATTTTATTTCCCTCTCTTTTGGACGAGTTTCAACAGGGAAAAGCTAAGACAGGTCAGTATTTTTAAAGTTTTGGTTTGACTTTTACTTTTTCTTGTTTGTTCTTATATTGTTGCTGCTGTTTGTTTAATTGGACCTGTTTTACTGCAACGCGAGTGTCCTTAAAGTGCTTATAATCCCAAACTCTTTTTTGGCCGGATTATGTTTGTATTTGATTAAAACGGTTTTTTACTAATTTTCATCAAAGTCGCTACCGAGTGAAGCGGAGAGTGGGACTAGACACGTCAACCCAGGATATTAGCGATAATTCTGAAGTGGAAATCACAGTTGTAGTTTCGGACAGGTAGTCTAGAATTTTCGTAGAATATCAGTGTACAGGGACAACTTGCAACAACGATTTTTCGCGTAACACCGCGTAAACTTTTCGTGGTATGTTAAACGAGTCAACTTTTCGCGCAACATCGTACAAAATGTACTTGGAAACATGCATGTTACACGAGTCGTTTTTAGCACAACGTCGACTCGCAACATTTCGCGTATCCAAGCAACGCACGTCCAGGCCATGTTGAACAGAAGATCTGGGAAGGTGTTGCGCAAAAAATCGACGGCGACCCTGTTACACAAGCCCACTTTCTAAATATTCGTCATCTTGCGTTGTGAGGTTTTGACTTGGGTTTAAAAACTCGCAATGTGTTGCCGAGTAAATTGTTGCGCCAAAAATCGTCCCGGTACCATGTTACATGGTGTTTGATTTTACGCGCAACATTGTTGCGCAAAAAAAACGTTGTTGTAAGTTGCCCCGTGTAACACCGCCTTAAGCCCTGCCAGGGTGGTATGTCATCTTCTTTCTCTGACATTTGACCGCGGTTCTTTTTTTTCTACAGCTTTAGTTGGCTCGCTGGCCATGGTTGGAGCAGGGCTCTATAGCATTCTGGTGGCTGAAGCTTACAACCGCATTGGGCCCCTAAAAACCGCCATTATGGGGACAGTCACTAGCATGGGGGCCCTTCTTGTGACGTCACGAGGGACCAGTATTTATTTTATCATGATAAGTTACGGTATCGTCTTTGGCATTGCATCATGTTTCGTATTTCTTCCTTTGTACTTGACAATGCCCAGGTATTTTATCAAACGGCGCTCTTTAGCATTGGGGCTCGTTGCTACAGGGCCGGGAGGAGGCTTGTTTGTAATGAGCCCTGTAGTGCAGGCCCTTGTTGTTGCACTTGACTGGCGAGGGACATTTATGACCATGGCTGGAATTGTGGCTATAATTGGTCCACTTACCTGCGTCTTTCTTCGGATGCCTGATAATACCGATCTGCGCGGCGCACAGAATGAGAAGAAAGGGAAGCTTTGTGACTTCTCGTTTTTCAGAAATAAACACTTTGTTATATTCACCGTGGCTATGAGCCTGATGTACGCTGGACATTACATCCCTTCTGTTCACATGGTAAGTCTGCTGAAAGAGCTACGTTACGCAGGAAGCCATCTACAGGCAAAATTAGGCTAAATGTTTCAAGCTTGCTTTAGATATATAGACAGTTTCGTACATCAAATGCTAGATAGCTGATATTTGCGCTAAACATTTGTGTGCAATCTCACAGTTATTGAATACATGTTGAAATTGTTGTGCGCAATGTTGCAGATAGTGTACACACGTTGAAATTGATGCACACAATGTTGCAGATAGTGGACACCTTGAAATTGTTGCACGCAATGTTGCAGATAGTGGACAAATGTTGAAATGTTGCGCGCAATGTTGCAGATTGCGGAAACATCTTGAAATTGTTGCGCGCAATGTTACAGATAGTGGACACATGTTGAAATTGTTGCATGCAATGTAACAGACGGCAGAAATACCTTGAAATTGTTGCGCGCAATGTTACAGTTAGTGGACACACGTTGAAATTGTTGCGCGCAATGTTACAGATAGTGGACATACGTTGAAATTGTTGCACGCAATGTAACAGACGGCAGAAATACCTTGAAATTGTTGCGCGCAATGTTACAGTTAGTGGGCACATGTTGAAATTGTTGCACGCAATGTAACAGACGGCAGAAATACCTTAAAATTGTTGTGCGCAATGTTACAGATAGTGGACATACGTCGAAATTGTTGCACCCAATGTTGCAGATAGTGAGCACACTTCAAAGCTTTTGCGCGCACTGCTGTAGAAGTGTAAACGAGGTTTGTGTTGTTTATCGCATTTTATATTGTATTACACAAAACGTTTGAGTAAACTTTATTTATTTTACAGGTTCGTTATTGCGAAAATATAGGAATACCTCCCACACAATCTTCCAAACTCTACATCTACAGTGGCGTGACGTCATTGTTAATCCGTCCCGTGATTGGTCGTTTGTGTGACGTCAAATGGATCCAAGCGCACTTTCTGTTTCAGATCGCCGCGGCATTGGAAGGAATCGCCTCGTTACTGCTTCCACTCGCAACAAGAAATATTCATTTTGTGTTTTATTTCCTTCTTTATGGATGTACGGACGGTACCATGGGCTGTTCAATGTGTGTTGCAGCCATGTTCTGTTTTAAAGGAACTAAACGAGTCCAAGGATTCGGTTTATTCCAGAGTATAACCAACATCGTATCGGCGTTTGGTCCTGCTCTGGGCGGTACGTATGAACATGTAAACTCTCCACACAATGTCTTAACGCTTTCAAGCCGATAGGTGATGAGAATATAGAGAATCAGTCTCGTACCCAGTCGCTTCTCTCGCTTTTTAAGCGGCGCGCAATGCATCAAGGGAAGGGCGAAGTTAAAGTGCGAAGCTTTTTCTCTCTCCTTCCCATCAACCTCTTCGAGCGTAGCGTAAAAACAAGTAACGACTGGGTACGAGTATGATAGAGAATCGTCAACAAAGCGTACAATGCAGCGTATTTTAGCGTCGACCGCGGTCAAACGATAGACATATGTAAAAAACAAGAAAAGTACTTCAAAGCATAGATAAGATTCTAATTTTAATTGTTCAAAGATCGACACTTAACCGGTATTCTGATGGTTTACTAAATATTTTGGAGCTTTAATGAAAAGTTCCACATGCTTAAAAACAGGTAAATACGGACTTGTCGGCGCCATTTGCCAAAGGCATTCGGTTCCGAGTTGAGGAGCGTTTAAAAAGTAGAAATACTCACTTATTCGAGAGAATGGAAATAAATTTACACTCAGCGACTATTTTATCTATTCTTGCTCATACTTGCTTTTTAATATAAACGAAATTCCCCGAAATAGAAAGAAAAACTGTCTGAGACGTTTGACCGCGGTGAAATTTTAGCGAGCGAGCGCATTTTGATCGGGAGAGTGCCATTTTGGATTTGAACTCAAGAGAGGCTTTAGGAGAGAGAGGGAAAAAAGCAACCTAGGGAGTACAACGCTCGCCGATCAAAAACTCCTATATTGAAGGCTACCTTCAACACGAACTAAAGAGATTGGAATGGCAAGGATTTAAGTGATTAGTAATTCCTTTTCATTTATTCTTGCAGGTCTCGTAGCGGATAGTCTTGGATCGTACCCTCCAGCATTTTACATGGCGGGCATTTTCGTTGCTCTGAGTGCTGCTGTCATTGTTCTCGTTCTGTTTGTAAAACAAGATCAAGAAGTTAACGGAGAGGCAACTATGACTGAGGCCCTTATGGTCGTGGAAAAATGTACAGTCGTTTGACAATCTCTAGAATAACGATATTTGCGAGGTGCTTGCTTTCGATTTTAGGAGACGCGGTGGCCTAAAGGTTAGCACCACTGTGGAGCTGCCAGGGTCCTGCGCGACTGTGCCTGCACTCTGGCTAAGCCACTGTCTGATCTTATCAACTCCATTATAGACTCCGCTTGTGTACCCACTGACTGGAAATTGGCTGACATTTGTCCAATCTTTAAGAGGGGCGATGAATTTGACAAGGCCAGTTATAGACCAGTTTCAATCCTTGTGACACTAGACAAGGTATTTGAGAGATGCCTGGACCGTCAACTTGCTCAGCACTTCTCCAGCATCCTATCAAAGTTCCTATCAGCATACAGGAAAGGTTACAGCTGTGAGCTGGTGCTATTGCGTCTTATCGAGGATTGGAAAAGAGCGCTTGACAATAAGTGTGTAGTCGGGGCCGTAATAATGGACCTGAGCAAAGCATTTGATGTCATACCGCATGATTTGTTACTAGCAAAGCTTAAAGCTTATGGAGTGTCTTCTCATAGCTTGAATCTTTTAAGCAGCTATCTACGTGGACGAGCACAGCGTGTACGAATTCATGATGTTACTTCGCGTGTGTCCGGGGTTTCTAGGGGAGTACCACAGGGCTCGGTACTTGGTCCCCTACTCTTCAATATTTTTCTAAACGATTTGTTTTATTTTATTGATGAAGCAACTTTGTCAAACTACGCGGATGATAACCAGCTGTACTTCTGGGATGCCGACCCTAGTATTGTGGAGTCTGTTATCAATAGGGAACTGAATGTAGCGTGCGATTGGTTTCGAAAAAATAGAATGTTATTAAACCCTGAAAAGTGCAAAGCCTTGGTTCTTTCAGCAAACAAAGACACAGAGTTGACATTCTTTGCTGATGGGAAACTCGTTCCCCGCGTCAAGGAGGCTGAGCTACTGGGTGTTATTGTCGACGATTCACTCCATTTCACAAAACACGTCTTGAAGTTATGTAAGAAGATAGCAAAACAAATAGATGTGCTCAGTAGGCTAAAGAACATACTATCCTTTTCGTCCAAACTGTCTTTGTACAATTCATTTATTATGTCTTACTTTAGTTATTGCTCGTCCATCTGGCATCACTGTCTCAAGTCGGACAGCAGTAAGCTGAACAAACTTCATGAACGGGCGTTACGTTATGTCTTTAGGGACCTATCCTCGGATTATAGTAGTCTGGCCAATCGCATTGGCTATACTCTAGAAGACCGCCGCATACAAGATATGCTGTTTATAGTATTTAAGGCTATGAACGGTTCGGCACCCGAATACCTTAGGAATTTGTTTAGCATCAGAGACAATGTCAAGAACTTGCGAGGGATGAATAAAATGGTCATCCCAAAAGTCAACACCACTACATTTGGACTAAAATCTGCAAGGTACACTGCTGATAAGGCGTGGAACTCGATTCCTGACACAATGCGGACGCTGACGTCAATTAAGGCATTTAAGAAGGCAGTACGTCAGCTGACCTTCAATACATCGCAAGTCGGATAGTGTTTTTTATATATATATATAATTGTAAATAGTTTCTTAATTTTTTTGTGTTTTCTGTTTATTGCCATTTTTTTTTTTTTTTTTCTCGGCACATTAGCATACTTTTGCTAGGGGCCTAATCAGCCCCATCAAACCGAGGTTAAATAAATGTTATTATTATTATGTTGGCGCGTTTATCTCCGGATCGAGTGGCCTGGTTTCGATCCCTGCCAAGCTGGATCATTGCGTTGTGTTCTTGGGCAAGACACTTTACTCTCACAGTGCTTCTTTCCAGCCAAGTGTATAAATGGGTACAATTGCAAATGCAATATTTCGCCACGCAGCACTGATATTAGGAGCTGAAAAGTAAAGAATTACTCCTGGTAACTTAAATTACCCTCGACCTGCTCCCGTCTGGCCTTGTAGCTCAGTCGGTAGAGCAAATTAACGGTGATCTAATTGAAGGTTCCGCCAAGGTCAAGAAATTTTTCTTCGCCTTTCAGTGTGATCCTCGATTTCCTTTCTAGGACTAACGCAAAGAGGGAAATTCCTGAGTTACTTTACAGCACTTTAAACTATCTACAGTTAATTCTTTATTTTCCAGCTATAAATGGGTTCCGGGGCTTAGGTTGTCATCAATGATATGCTACTAAAAGAACGAGAAAAGCTTTCCAGTGTACATACAAAGCGTTTATTTACAATGCACTTTATTTCGTTGTTGCAGAAATGCTCCTTTGCCTCATGACAATTGAAAAATGTATGGTTTATTGTCGCCATCAAAAATCACTAGAAGTTGTAAATAAGTTTGAAAAATTATATCTATTTATTGATTAATATATTTTTTATATAAGAGAAAGCTGTTTTGTGGTCTTACATTCAAGAGACTGTTAAATTAAAAAAATTGTTACTAATAAAATAAATGTTGTTATTTGTCTTAGTCAAAATGCAGTCCTGTTCCTTTCAATTTGTCCATGAACTGTTCATCAAATGCCCTGTTCAGTTCTTCACTAAACTGACTCTTCCATCCTCCAACTTCACCCTTGCGAAGAAGACTTGGTTTTGTAGGATGCACAGAGATTGTAAAAGAGTCAGAATTTTTCTTCATTTCCGCAAAGGTGCACTGATGAGAGATTTTAGCAACTATTTCTTCTGATAGAGGTTTCTCGAGAAATTCGCTGATTCGACGAACGTTATTACAAAGGTCCTAAAAGAGAAAAAAAGTTCAAAATCGTTAACCGCTGATATGACGCACGCAAGAACACATAAGAATAATTCTTCACGAAGAAGAAGATAAGACGAGGAAAGTGATATATTATTTTTTTTTGCAATGTTTAAGATTACGAAAAAAAAGTTAGATTCTTTCATGGACTTAAGAAATAAGAGGAGCGTCTTCGGAAATCGTTCACGATCATGAGTCTCACTCTCACTGAGTCTCGATTCGTGATCGCCGATCGCCGGTAAACTTTCGGCATACTTCGGCCGCTGTTCGGAAAAAATGAAGACCGGTCGGAGAGAAAGCTGCAGAAATCGAGCCTAATGATGAAACACGGAAGCTTTATGATTAATTACAAATCAAATTGTCTATTGTACTTAAAATTATCGATAAAAGGAGAGTTGCAAAGGACTAGGACATCACAGCAACATGTATATCTCTACCTTTTTCAAGTCTTCGTATTTGAGAAACAAGATGTGTGGTTCGTTTCTGTGTTTCCACCATGGTAACACGTGATCAGACCACAAGCCAAATGCTCCTACAGAAGAACACGTTAGAAATTCAACAATAATGGAGCCCTGTAACATGAGGTGAGTGGGCTCTCTCTAGCAATCAAGCCCATGGGCAAGAGTTGGTACCAGCTAGAGAGGGATGCACAGGACAGGAGGCTATGGCGAGAGACTATTGATGGCCTATGCTCCTGAGAAGGAGTGAAAGGCTACTACTACTTATCATAAGGGAGAAGTATTGCGTGACGTCCCAATAACGCCTGCAAGGCTGTGGCCTTTCTCGTGATTCGCTAAATTGTTCACCAGCGTTGGTTTAATATTACTCAAGCCCAGTTCCCTGATGTCCTCACTTTGCCCAGGGTGAAGCGCAAGCAAGAGCCTGGAAACGAGTTATTCTGGGTGAGGGAATAATTGAGGGAATACGTTCCCGCCAAAGGCTGTTCGTTGGTCCACGCGTCACAAAATAGTGACGTCAAGAATTTGCGGGAAGGGAACGCGACGAAGGGTTCACAATCGAAACGTCTTGACCATATGTAGTTTGACAATATAAATTGCCCGTTATTTTTCTACAAATAAAAGTGGTGTAATGAGGTATCCTTACCCTTCCCTTCCAAAAACATCTTGGCAAAGAACTCCCAATTCCCATAAAAGTGACTGGCAGGTCCAAAACTGCGTACAAAGTGATAAAAAGAAACTGCAGCATCTTTGGGATTTCGCGCTATGTAAAGATACTTGCTTCTGTTAGCTTTGTTTTCACTTATCGGGATCACGTGATATGGAAGATGAGACTTGATGAAGCGGGGACTGGGCCGGGAGTTCAGCGCAACTTGCTGCTCGTCCCCAGGCCTTTCAAAGAGTTGACTTTTTTCCAGTTGATAATATCGACTCTCTACTTCTTCTTTGCTGATGTCGCCATTGTGATATATTTGCCAAACAATTTCTTGTAGCCAAGTTGTTCCTGTAAAAATACCAAGATGGATGAAAGAACGTTCTCTCTGTTTCGTTTCGTGATCCTGCCGTTTTATTTTTGTAGTTTTCTGATGTTAAGGTTTATTTTAAAGGGATGTTCTTTCGCCTTGTCACGCATCTTACCTCCTTGCCCTGTGACACTATTTGCACCCTCGTTTTAAATAGCGCTCTGGACTAATTTTTTTTGGCAGCATAACGTCACTGAGGCAGGGAGGGCACCTCGGAGGAGGGCAGGGGAACAAACTGTTGCATGCTCCTTTGTCTAGGCATTTCATTTCATGAGCCGTATATTTTTTTATTCTATTTTCAACAAGGAATTGAACTTTAGTTTTGAACGAAATGCACAAAACCTCTGGGAAGTAAGAGTGGATTCTTAGCATAACACAGTTTGTGATTTTGTCCATCTATGGTGCGATGATCCCTTATCATGCTAAGCCGTTATGGCTCGTCACGCAACCCTCCCCTCCACTAAGTAAGAAGTGTTGCGTGACGTCCCGAATAACGGCCACGATTTGCACGACTCACGCATTCCTGTGAATTGAGTACGGATGCTCGTGTGTGTGTTGACATGTGTTGGGGGGGGGGGGGGGGATGAGGGTATAAATTAAAGGGGAAAGGGTTAGGGGGTATATTAAGAGTCCTGGTCCATATACAGCACACACACACAAAAAGCATTTTGCAAATTCGGGGCAATTCATTATGCATGCAATTTCGAAGTGCGTTGCTGCTGTGTACACAGTTTGAAGAAATTGCATACATAATTAGGAATGGAAATCTTACCACACTACGTCTCGATCGAGCATTATTCACCCATCTATACAGCCTCACCTGACTTGGGATAACTAACCACATAAACGTCGTCTGATCGGGTTTCAAAACGACTCAAATCTTTTTCAAAATCTTTATCTACGTTGGGCTCGTAGAATGGAACTCGGATACCGTGAATCAGTGCCTGTCGAGGCCCAGTAAATTCTCCCTTCCGTTCTTGGACGATCGTTATCTCTGTCATTGCCGTGTCGCCACTGTCGTACAATATGTAATTGGTTGGAATTTACCGCGTAAGGACCGCTTGTGAAAATCTGTACAAATCATTGATTGCGGTCTTTCGCAACCTGGTTCCCAGGTCCCTATCCTTCCTCGGTCCACAGCCCGTGATCTGGGAACGAAGTTTCTTCGCTAAAAAGGACCAAAAGTGTGCGTTTCCCACTTGTTTCATTATTATCTTTGTGAGTCAAATCCAGGCTTGTCCCAAGGGTCTGATTCTTTCATTGCCAAAAAGATGATTCGGAGCGGGGAGGAGTCAGCCCAGGTTATCCTTCCGCTATTAAAGGCTGCGGCACGATTTTTACTTCGACATTATCATATAAGGTCATATAACATATTATAACAACGTATCTTGTACTTTAACATTTGTAGTTTTTTGGGTGATATTTTGGGATGATTTGGAGGAAAAGGATATGTAAAACCCGAGATGTAAAATTTAGAGAAATAGAAATATTTAAGTAATTTCAATATTAGAATTTAAAGTTAAAAATTAGTCGACGGACACCAAAACAGTCCCCTGACAACCTGGGGTGCTCTTGCATGGGGGTCAACTGACTGTTGGTGTTCCAATTTTTTTCTTTTTTTATCGCTTCTTTAAACCACTTAAAATCTCACTCAAGTTCACGTTTACAAAAATAACCGCCACCTTAAGCCGGGGCTTAACGGTTTTTAAAACGTATCCAACATTTGTTGTATAAATGGCACCAGTACCCAACTGTCAAAATAGTCCCTTTGAGTTTATTCATCTATCCATTTATCGGTCATAAGCAATAACAGAGCTAACACTACTTTATTGATTGATTTGATGTAAGAATATCTTTCATTTGGCTTTACATGTCAAGTTGGAACAGTACATTTGGTACACGTGATGTCAATGCAACGTAGACGCTAACGTCATCGCCGACATATCCTGTCCAAGGAGCTAGTTCCCGGGACTTAAGAGCTAGCTATGTGGACAAGTTGGTCTGTGAATAGAGTCAGTAAAATAAAGAGTGAAGTGCTGATTATTGCGAGAAAAATGCGTCTCTGTCGTAGTTTTGTTAAAATCTCCCTTTAATCTTAAACAGCAAATCTGCTGTTTTTACTATTACAGAGCCGATTTAAAAATAGTTCATCTTAGGAGGAGACTCCCGATGGTGAATTCGGAATTCGCTGTGTTCACACATTATATTCTAGCAGAGGCTATTTGGGATCGTCGATCGTCACGCGGGAGGAGTGCGTGACGAGCCATATTAAAGACGTCTGGAGGCTAATTCTATTCCGGCAATAAAGTTTTTGGATGCTATCATACATATCTTATAACTCTGAGAAATGTGACCCAGAAGCTATCCCTGTTCATCATTCAATTATTTAAGGAGCTATGTCACGGCTAGCCTGCGTTGCAGACAAACCGGGGTTTTGTTCGTCTGCAGCGCGGCATATTGTTAACAAGCTACTGCAGTCGTTTTTAGGGCTGTACAAAACTGCCTTCAACCCGAAAGAACCTTAAAATAATAATTTACTAAGACAGAATAACATAACATAAGTAATAATAAACCAAAAAGGAAGAAGGATGGTTAAAATTGATGAAGATTGAAGCAGATTGCAAACGACAAATTTGAAAAATTTCAGCGCTATCCGTGGCATAGCTCCTATAATTCCATCAGTATCCACAATGCATCAGTTCACCAGACTGATGACGGCCTTTCTTGCTGCATCGTCCATATCATCTGCTGGGATCAGCGGCATTCCACTCTCGGTAAGAATGCGTTTGGCGCTTTCCACATTTGTGCCTTTGTTTAAAAATAAAGAAACAGAGTTAGTTAGCGTTTACTTGGCGCTTGCAGGAGGCACGCTTTAGCAGCCAGACGCGAAAAAAAACACAGTTTTTCTGCAACGGAGAATGCAACTTTTCAAATGGTCAAAGTCAAGGCCCACAGTTTTTAATCAATCATGGTGCGACCTGTCTTGTCAGTAACAAACCAGTCAAAAACGACTTGTCGCAAGCGCGGGCGGCTGGCCAAAAAAGGCGGGAAAATTTTCAGTGGGTACCTAAATTGATTGAAATGTTACTTAATTAAACCCTCGAATTATTTGGAATATTAAAAAGTTAAAGAAAATTTCTCACCTTCTAACCGTACTACGACAGGGACTTTTACATTGAGTTTTTTGTAAGCCGAAGTAATTCCATTTGCTACAATGGAACAGTCGACAATACCACCAAATATATTCACTAAAATTGACTTTACCTGCAGAATTAAGTGTAGAGTCAACATCAGCTAAATAACCAAGCAATCGTTACAAGTTTTATAATAGTCTGATCCCAAAGGGGCACGTTTTTGGGTAAAATTTCGTAGGTTAGCCTGTCACCATTTTAATTCAGTTTGGGTATAGCGTTTGTTACTTTGGACCATGGGTACTTCATTTAAAAAACTATGGTTTCCAATTTCATTGTCGTTTTTTCAAACAAATTTCTTAAAATTTACTAGTTCCGCGAGTTTACCCCTTACCCTTTTTCTCAAATTCCAGGGGTTTTCAAAAAGTTGATCAAGATAATGAACTTTTCAATAGTTTTCCAGGACCCAGTATATTTTAAATTTCACAAATTCCTGTTATAGCAAAGCCTTAACCCTTTAAGCCCCGAGGTAAATGGTCTCTTTTCCTAAATCAATAAAATATTAACTGGATGCCCATGTATGATACACCATTTGAAAGGTATTGATTAGAATACTTCATAAACCATGTCAACAAATAATAAGAAAGTTATGGCCTTGAAAGAAATGGCATAAAAATGTAAAAAGAAAAAGTTTTGAAAATGTGTGTAGGCCCCCCCCCCCCCTCCCCGTATATAATGGGTATATCCCTACACTTTAGCTTATTGTGCAGCTCTCAGTGTTGTGGTTAATTTCAGTTATGTTGCATCTCACATACATATCAGGAAAAAAAGTTTTAAAAGTTATAGGGGTGGTCAATCAAGTCACAAATAGGGTGAGGAACAAATTTAAGGTTGCAAAATGGAGATCTTTCCAAGTTATGACATTATGTGCCAAATGGCACTATCAGGGCTTAACACATCTTGTCACTTACGGTTGTCACTAGAATAAAAAACAACAGTAACAACACTAAAAATAACAACAACAACAGAGTCAAGAATATCACTTACTCTAGGATCCTTTGTTACAATGTTGAAGGCCTGGAACACACCTTCCTGCTGTACCCCACCCCCAAGATCTAAGAAATTAGCTGGGGTACCCCCGTGGAGTTTGATTTCGTCCATTGTTGCCATCGCTAAGCCAGCACCATTCACTAGAAAATTAAAAAAATACTTAAGGTCATTCCTCAGTATTGCATTGGGTATCCTGTACTGCGCATAATATTTAACAATTATCCTGCGAAATCGCGCGGAATATCGCCTGATACTTAGCCGACGAGGCCGTAGGCCGAGTTGGCTAAAATCAGACGATATTCCGCAAGATTGAGCAGGATAATTGTTTTATTATTCAACAAATTGTCAACGAAACACATTTTGCAGAAAGAAAAACTGTAATTATGGACCGCTTTACAAGATTTCGGACGAATCTTCGCAACCTACGTATGTCGCAGGATATCTGTTATGTACGGATGACAGATATCGTTAACATTTTGACCATATTTGGGCAGCGCGCGCATGTGTTGAATAATAATTCACATTATTAGTGCACACACATTAAGAAAATGACAGCTTTTTCTGTATGGCTTGGCTCGCAAAAAAGGTAAATCGTTGTGTACTTGTAAACAAGTACCAGGACCTATCATTTTTTTTTTTTATTTTTCTGCGTCTAGCAATAACCTTCTTTCTATAAAATGAATATGAACAAAAAACTTATCACTTTCCCCTGATGAAGGCTTTACGAACATTTTTACAACAAATTTTTAACCAGAGTAACGTTTTTATTTCTTAATGAATCAACCACCTGGTTACAGGTCCATTTTTAAAAGAATATGAACAAGTTTCTTTAGTAGAAAAATGAATAACAAACGGAAATGTGACCTTACCAAGTTTTTGTGATAGTATTATTGCTGATATTGTAAGGAATTATAGGGGATATGGAAGGTTTTTCTGCTCCTAAGCGAATACCGGGACCCCACTTTTTTATTTCAAAATAAAGTTCTCTTGGGATGAACAACCAGTAGGCAAAGTTTGAGCGAAAATCTATTGTTAGTTCTATTCTAACCTAAACATTGGCAGAAGCTTTCTCTTGTCTGCCTCCAAGTTAAGAGAATATTTGTGAAACTTATCTTACCGAGGCAGGCAATATTTCCATCCAGACCAATATAATTGAGGTCATATTTTCCAGCTTCCACTTCTCTTGGGTCACTCTCACTTTGGTCATCCATAGCAAACACTTCTTTCTGCCTGAATTTGGCGCTGTCATCAAAGTTGAACTTGGCATCAAAACAAACAACTGAAAAATTTAAACACAGGATTGTCAACCACCTGTTCAAACACCCACTATGTCACTATGTCACAGGGATTTCTCAGATTTTTGGTCTAAACTGTTCTGAAAATGGTGATAGAAGTTTGGTCCAACCTTGGAATTTAGAAGGTTTAACAGTGCAGCTGACACTTTTCTAACGGGAGTATTCCTTTGCCCCTGGATGGAATGCCACTTCTGTTGCAGGTAGCTATCTTTTAGGCCTGGCTAAAGTAGGAAACACTGTCATGTTTATAATGAAATTTGGTTTGTATCTGATCATTAAATCGGTTCAAAAAAGTTGTTATAGCACAACTAAAGTAAAGCGCGCATTCTGATTGGTTAATTTAGCGTCTACTATTCGCCCATGGGTGCACACTGACGTATGCCTTCAACCTGAGCGCGCGCACTGATCTGATGCGACATAGCACAAGAAAGTGCCACTACTTCACGAGTTTTTACTTGTTTTCTCGATTTTCCTGTGATTTTGAAAAGCTAAACATAAGAAAAACCATTTCTCCATAATGCTGAAAGACTTTGAGGTATAATGCAAGTTTGAAATAATTCAAAACTTTGTTTTGTTTGTATTTTTCTTTTAGGTTTTCGTCAGCGTTTACGTGAGCACTACACACAGTTGTTCAAATAAGCGCGCGCACTTGACCTCAAAAAAAAAAATAATAAATCGCCTAAAAGTTGTGCTATAAAACAAATGGTAAACGTCACAGCGTGCACTATTGAGTTACAGATGCACTTGGGAGGTTTGCTAAGCACTCAAGAAGCTAGAGTCGCCCTCGGCTATCGCCTCGGGCGACTCTTACGCATCTTTCGTGCTTAGCAACCTCCCGCGTGCATCTGTAACTCAATAGTGCACGCTGTGACGTTTACCATTTGTTAAGTAAAAACATATAAAACTGAATATGCGGTAACTCTCTGTTATCTTCATCAGAGTTAAAATTGGTTCAGTTTTGCATAATAAGTCTTTTATACGCCGCCGGTCTCTAGGGATGTTCTCAATGTTAAATAAACTTGTGGAAAATGCACATGCTCATTCACACAGTTAATGTCCTGGATAGAATGTAGCGCTTCTAGGAATAGGCATTGTTGCCTATTGTTGACATTTCTTTCTAAAATTTCTACATAATCCGGATGAATGTCATGGTCTGTTGTTTCCGCGTGAAATCTTATTGCGCTTTCGTTTTTAGATCTTGTGCCAGGCTTAATATACATGCATGTTGCCCAGTTTAGCCACCATGGAAGCAATGTTGACTAAGTGTCATGTTTCCTGGGTGGCTAAATTAGAAGGAAGAAAGTGAAATGTTTTGCTGCCCCAGTGGCTAAAGGAGGAAACAATATTCTGGGAACAAAGTGTCACACGTGCATAATATGCGAACATACTGTTGCTTGTAAACATTTTAATGAGCAGCATTGGAAACAACTTAGTCAACATTGCTTCCATGGTGGCTAAACTGGGCAACATGCATGTATATTTTGGAAGCAAAATTAAATATTTTGTGTCTAAAAAGCAAAAATGTTTCTGACCTGAGGCAACAACCTTTTTTTTAATTTCAAGAAGCAAAATTGGTTTCCACAACAAATGTTTTCCATGGGGCTAAACTGGGAAACACTTGCCTCTGCAACAATGCTTTTGCAACAGTGTTTTTGAGTTTAGACAGGCCTTTAACCTGGGATGAGAGGGAGTCTTCCCCAAAGATACAACATAAAGACACTAGCTGGGCTTAGCTTGAGCTGAAAAACTCAAATCCTACTTGCTACTCAATGTAGCAACTAGAGTGATAGAAAAATGTCTGAGAATATTCTACAGTATAAATTCTTGGAATAAATAGATTTATTTTTTTACAGTACTACTCAATGTTTAAATTTTCAGGATTTACAAAGAATACCTTTGCCATCTGGTGTTTCTCCAAAAGGGTTGATTTCTACTTGTGTAGCATCAACTTTAAGAAAGAGTTCATAGAGAGCCTTTATTTGTTCTGCAGCCTGTGAAAGCAACCAAAATTCCCAGTTATAAGCCATAACAGGAATTCTTTGAAACCAATGTCCCAAGCAGCAGCAAGTCAAGGTGTGTTCAAAAAGGAGGCAGGGGGGCAGAGATGGGCCTTCAGGGGGGATGGAGTAGGTGTAAATGAGGGCTTTTCTTGCTTACATAAATTGAATGGGGGGGGGGGAAATTTCAGCTCTTCAAGAATTTTTTTTACAAGTTCACTCAACCCCTTGTGAGAGAAATGCCTCATAATTCATAAATTGATATGACACAGCCCTACAGAGATATGTGTAGTGCCTTTGGTTGGTCGTTACACAGTTATATTGGGAACCAAGGTGGGGTGGGGTGGGGAATGAAAGGGGTGAGGGTGGGGAAAAGGAATACCTGCCAATGATTCCATTTAATATCATGGGTAAGCATATGCTTCCTCCTTCTCCCCCACCCTTACTCCATCCCCCTCAATTTTTTTGCTCTGCCTTAGGCCCCAAGCCATAATGTGCCTCTCAGCTCACACTCTCAGAAAGGAAACAACTACCGTACTACATTTTCCACATGGGAGTAACAACCAGAGATGCTACATGGCTCCCTGTTGCGTTAGGTAGGCTGAGGCTTTTAGCCAGGTGGGAGTCCTGGAGTCCTTTGGACAGCCACTTTTTAGAGAAAATTAATATGAATAACTGTATACAGAGGTTTTTTTGAGCCAATTTAGATATCTTTGGATACCTTTGCACTCATAACTGCAGAAAAACACCTTACATGCTCCTCAGACCCTCCTATGGGGACAAAGTTAGGCCTGCCTTATAAAAAATTTGGACTGTCACTTTTTAAATCTTGGCTAAAGCCTGGGTAGGCTATCAGTACAGACTTTTTTTAACCCAGAACTCAGTTTTCTAGTTTGTAGGGACAAAAATGAGTGCAAGAATGGAAACCTTTGTCTCTGTCAACTTACTTGTTCTAATAGAGGTCCTTTAAATTCTAGTTTTTCTGCAAGATATCTGGCATCTTTGTCTTGGATTCCTTTGAAAATATCAACAGCCACCTGATATAAAAGGTACATGTAAAAATCAATATTAAATTACAATAGCTTACATGTCAATGTACCTAAAATGTTTTCTTATCTCTGTGGCATTGTAAATATAACATAAAAATCAAAGTTAATTTTTGTGGTACATCAAAACAATAATATGCTGATAATGGGGAGCAGGGATAGCGTAGTGGTGAGAACCCTCACCTCCCACCAATCGGGCCTGGGTTCGATTCCCGGACTTGAAGTCATATGTAGGGCGAGTTTCTTGTTGGTTCTCATCCTTGCTCCGAGGGTTTTTCTCTAGGTTCTATGGTTTCCTCCCTCCACAAAAAACCAACACTTCTAAATTCCAATTCGATTGGGAATCCGAGGGCCAGGGGTTTGTCATTCGAAAGACTGTTTTGTGCAACCCTCCTGAAACAAAGTTGATTAATTTAATTTATATATTATTTTATTTTGATGTTGTTGCCTTTTTTCATCACCTATCTGCCTGACATTGTATTAATACAGTAAGGGGGAGTTAAAAGTAGATCAGCGTGGAATAAGACTGTTAATGTTATCATACCTTGTGTATATGTTCTGGTGTGCTCTCGGCAACTTCTTCAATATCCATACCACCTTTTGGACTCCCAACAATCACAGGCCCCTGGTAATCTCTGTCCATTAAAATGGCCAGGTATGTCTCACGCGCGATATCATAACTCTCTGCAACCATTACCTGAACAAAAGATATTAAACATTTGATATATAAATGTAACTAATAGATAAAGTGTAATGTATTCTTCAAACAAAACAGTCAAATAAAATATATATAAAGAAAGTTTAGGAAAAACTTTATTACTAGTGATAGTACAAGAATACAAAAAAAATACAAAATAATACAAAAAGTCAATCACACATATTATTTCATGGTATTGTGAAGCAGGTGCAAATTGAAAAGAGGACCAGATGACAATGTGCATGCCTAAAATGTAAAATATGTTGTTCCAGAAAAAATCCATACCCCCCCCCCCACGGAAGTGTTTTTTGGTTAGAATCCCCTAGACCCCTCTGGAAATTCCAGTTAGGGACCATTTATTTTTTAGAAGGGGGAGAGGGCCGGAGGAATCTTGGGGGGGGGGGGGGGTCACTAATTTTTTACAGTGGCAAAAGGGGAGGGTCATCATTATTTTCGGTTTGGAAAAGGGGGGTTGCGTAGAAAAACACTTCATTTTAATCCAGATCAAAATCCTTTATTTTCAATAAACATTAACTAAGACCAAAGTAAAACATGTTTATATGTTATAAAGTACTTACAAAAATTGTTCTTTACATTTTTCTTTCATTATTAAATATGTTCTTTCAACAAAATAACAACATTGTTATGAAACAGTTCTATTGTTGCATAAATAATAAAATTACACCAGTTACAAGTAGTGTACAAATTCAAATTTAAAAATTATTACTCTCCAACATAAACTGGAAGAATCAAACAAACAATAAGCATCAAACTAGAATATATAGTTATATATAAATCACAACTGGTAAATGTAACTATAACTGTATAGGAATGGCTCTTCCACTGGCATCCCTATCATCTCCACTATCAGAACTCTGATCACTTTCAACATCTTCTCTGACAGGTAAGTAATCTAGAATGAACTTTCTAGCCTCATCTGTTATAAAATGATCCTCTGCTTCCAGGATGTCTGACAAAATCTTTACCTCTCTCTTTGCTAATCCCTCTAATTCCTCAATGATCAGATCTCCCTTATCTACCCTCATAGTAAGACCCATAACCTCTTCTGTGCCAACGTCTGGTGCAATCTTTTGAAAAACTACTCCTACCATTTTCTAATCTGATTACCTTCCTTCTTCTTGCTTTCCTGTCATTTTGCTTACGCTTTCTGGATTTTTATGTACCAGCTTTTAAAACTAGACCCTTGAATGTGTTCTTTACCTCTTGATCCCTTTCACTGAGACTAGTAATAAATGAAGAAACCTCCCTTGACATGGTGTTTAATTTTTCAATTGTAGCTACATCATGGTGAACTGACTTCCCAGGGCAGAGTTTTCTACCAGTTTTATCAAACAGACTTTCGTCAAAGACTCGTAGTTCATCTTTGAGCTGGTTAACATCATCCTTAAGTTCAGTTAACTTTGCAATATTCTCTGATAAAACCCTTACATCACCAGGCTTTGGAAGATATGAAGCGTCTAAATACTTTCCACAAGCAGCCAAATTGTCCCCTCTAGCAAAGTCAAGCTGCTTCTGCATTAATCTCACCTTTATTGTAGTCTCGTATTGTCTGCTTCTTTCTTCCATGAATAGCTTTCGAAATGCTCCAACAGAAGAACAAAAGGGCCAAACAGCCTTGTAAAATTTTGGTAAAATTTCCATGTATGCTTCGGTATGTTCACCTTTTGGATGTGGAATATAACCAAGGGATTTTTTTTTCATGGTTCGGGGCCAAGGGCTTTATCAGTCCACTTTAGGAAGTTTGGGAACTTTTTATCTTGCTTTAAACCAGTTTCTGCTGGCCCAGTTGCTTCTTTGGTCTTGCGTAATGCTAAAGCCACTTTTTTTTTAGGTGCACGTGTGTGTGTGTGTGTGTGTGTGTGGGGGGGGGGGTCGCAAGATTTAATATTGCACTTTAGGGGAGGGCCTTCCTTTTTTTACTCTACTACAGGGGAGGGCCAAAAAGTTTCAACTGAATACACACAGGGATTCCTCCGCCCCCCCCCCACCCTTCTAAAAAATGAATGGTCCCTTAAGCTCTTTACTTTCCTTTAAAATTTTTGGCTTTTGAGACCCCCCTCCCCCTCGGAATTTCCAATGACCTTCAGTTCCTTGGGGTGGGTATATGATATTTTCTGGAAATACACAATGTAAATTTTTACCTTTTTTACCAGTACTCCCTCTGGAGGTGTTTGTTTGGTTGTTAGATTGTATCCCACCATTTGTTCTGTTAGTTGGCCAATTTTTTCTGGACTGTGCAATAAAATAAAAGATAAAAAACATATTATTTACTGAATAATACCAAATATATCTATAAATCTCAAGGAAAAAATATTTAATTTAACCGTGTTCCGAAAGATAACCACATGTGGTAAAAAGCTGACCAACTAGCCACCACTATTTACTAGTTTTGAAAATTATCAAAGATTGTCCCAAATATTGCTGATTTCTGAAAACAATAGAAATTCTAACTTCTATTGGCTATAAAAAAATACAGTTATAGCATAACAATGGATAAGCTTATCCATAAAATAGTGACTTACTCTGTTGACAAATGAACACCACCCTTCAGACCACTTGTGAATGTTCCTTTTCCTCTACCACCAGCAAGGATCTGTGCCTTTAGAACAAACTCTTTTGCATCTGCATTTCAAAAACATTTTAGGTTATACATGGGCTGATATTCAGGAGGGCCTTATAATTGAAAGGATTTTTGCATCTGAAATTGGGGCGGGCGGGATATGGCTTACTTTCAGGGGGAGGGCTTTTTTGCAATTTTATGATACTATTCAATTCTCAGTTGATTGTTATCAGTTTTGAAATATTGGTTGATTATAAATAATAATTAAATTATTGATAACAATGGACCAGTCACAGTCACTAAGTGGTTTAATATTTGAATAGAACACTTGGACTGTAACTTAAAAGTGATATTGATTTTCCACCCATGATGAAATGTACATTACGAATTTATATGAGCATGAAACATACCATTTAAATGTGGGGTCTGACTAAATCGCAGGGCTGCAAATAATTTTTTTCACTTGAAAGGACATATGTCCTACTAAGACACCATCTTGGTCGGACAAAACAAAATTGTGGTCAGACATCACCTAAAACCAAAGGCCACTTACAAGTTATCACTTATGATTTATGATCAAAAATTGTCCGGACATCATGTCCGACCACAATTCGGATTTCATCAGACATGAGCAAATTTTGGACGGCCAATGTCCAATGACCGACTGTTATTTGCAGCCCTGAAATCGGGTAATAATTTACTTTAATTTTCATCACAGACATTTTTTTGGATATTGACTTACTTAATTCCTTGGCAATTTCAACTGCCTCTTTAGCATTTTCTGCAACTTTAAATCTCTGCACATGAACGCCATTGTCAGCCATTAATTTCTTGCTCTGAAATTCTTGGAGATTCAGCCATCTGACTGGGATAACACTAACTGCACCTGCCTGCAAGGGAAGTAGTTGTTCTCATTCATCCAGCACGACGGTCTCATTGAGCGTATTACAATCATAAATAATAAAGATGGTAAATTTTAAGTTTGGCGATAAATGATAAAGATGAAATATTCATTATGTCATGGGTGTGGGACAAAGAAAAAATCTGAGTCCCGGATGGGAATTGAATCCATGGCCTCCCAGATAACAGTTGGGCGCTCTAACCAACTGAGCTACAAGAGACTCGTGGTGAGCTGGGCCATTTTCTAGGTTTATATGTGACATGCGTCCTGCATACTGCCAGGATCAGCAATTTTGAAAGCGTCAAGTGTGTGATAAATAATAATCAATATGTTATTATGTTTATGGCCTTAATTATGTATGTTATGTACTTGCCATCAGCTTCCCCTGAGGGGAGGGGGCACATATGGGGGGGGGGGTGGGGGGGGAAGGGGGAAAAAAAAAAGGGGGGGAGACCCCCCCCCACCCCCGCTCCGCCGTCCATGATATAGGGAAATTGTGGACTTTGTGGGGACTTTGCAGATAAAGACCATTCAGGGACTTAGATTTATAACAACCCAATTCGCGAGGAAATGTGGGGACTTTTTTAAAGTGAGGGAAGATTGGGATAGAGTCTGGTTTTTGCTTGCTGCTTGATTTAAAGATATGTTAATGAACTTGTAGAAAATGTAGAAAATGACATTGTAATAGACAGTACAATGCTCTTTTACCTCTATAATAATTATGAAACATTCAATTGTGACCTCAGCTTATACAATTGGGTTATTCCAGAAAAAACACCCCCCGCCCCCCGACAGATGGCAAGAATTTTTGACCCCCTCTTCTGACTGGATTTCCCAGACTGCTAGTGCCCCCCTCCCGCCTGGATTTCCAAGCTCAAGGACCCCTCCCCTCCATTGTCCTTGGCAATGCTTGTAAAGAAACAACTAGACTGCCTCCTGCCAGTTGGGATTTTTAACCATGTTATGTTCATTTAAAATATTTTAAAATTTAAAATATGTTCATTTAAATGTAACTATGATTGCAAAATGGCTAAGACAGTGAAGTTGACTTGCTACTGGAACCTTGGTTAGAAAAGAGTCTCCTACAGGCAGGGAAATACAGAAATATTACTGGAACTATAAAATACACAATAAGCTAAGTACCCAGATCAGCCTGAGCCAGGGGGGGGGGAGGGCGAGGTGGTGGCCTGGGGTGGGGGTGGTCCAATATATGTACCTGCAGCTATAAATATTATTTTCTAACACCTCAAAACATTTCAAGAAGACATCAAGAAATCTTGTGAGATGACTTTATCCCAAATCAGAAAACGTAAGATCTGAATGCCTTACACTACTTAAAACATCACGGAGAAAAAAATAAAGTAAACAATCAGCTTATAACATTGTACACCCCCTCCAAATATCAGCTGGTGAAATATCTAGACCTGTTTATTTATAATTTGATGCTGAACGCGATTACTTCTGCTTGGTGTAAAGCTGCTAATGAGTGATAAAGTGATTAGAATCCGTAAAACCAGTTGCAACATGAGCAAGAATTGTGTGTTATGTCAACACCACGCTGCAATTAAAGGACTTGCCACGAAATGCGTGGCAAGTCCTTTAATTTCAGCGTGGTGTTAACATTTCTTAGCTCACTTATAAACTTCGTTACACGCTAAAAAACTAAGCTCAGTCCAGCAAAAAAGTACCAGAAATAAACTAGAAATAACGTTCAACTTACTTGTGGCGATCGAAGCCCAAATCTGTTTGTTATCCCAGCGCATTTTCTGCAAACAGAAGACAAACTTCCAGCGCGCGATAAGGCCGCCATCTTGGATTTCGAAAGAACGATCGAGGAGGCATGCGTTGGAAATGAACCTGCTGAAACTTTGTGTCGTATCGCGGGCGCTTAAGGCCATTGCGAAGTGGAAAAGGGCATCGGATCGGATAGAGATTGTTCCTAGAAATCCCATCAAAAACTCCAAGACAGTTTTTACACGTCCAGATTTGGAGAAAGCTACAAACATTTTCGAAGGGCACTTGAGGAAACCGAGAATTTCTATTGTACACGGTGGAACTTCATAAGAAAACTTGTGTGACCTTGAAGGTTGAAGCGGCTTATAATTTTATACACAGCAAACAATTAGATATCTTTCACAGAACGTTATTACAAGGCTTATAACATGATGATGCTATAACAAGCATGTATGCACATACCGATGGTGGACTAGATAGACCGTTATTCGGAGAAGCAAGACCCAGGGTAGGTAGATATTAATTTATTAAAATTGAATTGTTTGCCATTTTAATACGCGCGTTTCAGTGTATTTTGATCACGAGTTCAGCATTACGTTACGTAAAATATCAACTACAACTTTTAACATCAAATGCCAACACCTTTTACTGCAAACGATGTAAAAACAATTTTCAGTTTCAGTTATTCATTCATAGAATTAACGATCGTAACAAGTTATTTCAAAGTAAACAAAATGTATTTCAAAAGTACATGTCTATGTTGCAACTTCTATTGTTATTAAGCTGTTAATAATTTTTTGTTAAAGTTATAAAATATTCCAGTGAAATGTACAGCGCAGATGTTTGGTTTTGTTTGCTGGTTATACATTTGTTATTTCGTTTTTTTTTTTACTGCAGGATCGGTACTTGAATTATTTTATTGGAGGAGCGACGGTCTTGTTAGTGTGTGTAAGTACACGTTCGACATTCTTATGTTCTATGTATGGATTCTATACGTCACGCGATTCATGCAATGGCGAGCGTCTCCTGCGAAATGCCAAATTTACAGTTTGTAAAGCTGGTGTCAAATTTTAATGCTCAGCGCAAAAATATTTTTTCATACAATCTGTGATTTCCACTTTAAAAACATTTTGAAAAGTTTGCAGAAAGTTTACTGGCAGATTGCAACACCACCCTCTAAAGGAAATCTTAAGTTTAATTCAAACACAGATACATCAAATGGTTCATCCTACCTGAAGTGCAAAATAATATTTATTGGTGGATCCAGGAAGTTGATATTGGGGAGGTACAAACTTTGATTCAGAAACACTGTTAAAACTTTAATTAAGCCAATTACTTCTAGCTACTCCCCCACAACTTCCCTGCCACCCCTCCCAAGTTGCAGTTTAGATTTACAAGTATGAAATATTTATAAGTTAAAAAGAATAATTGCAAATTTTTTTTCGGCAGAAATACCAATTTTGTTGAGTTTTGACCAGTTCTCAGTAAGATTTGGTGAAAAAAATCGTTTAGCTTATAGCCGAATAAATATGGTACATGTATATTAATATTTAAATCTTTTGCAGGAGACATTGATCAGCTCCTTGGTGTTCCCACATTTCCCTCCCACAGCAATCAACGTGTTTCTTGCCTTTATTATTGCATTAATATGTATATCAGAACTCACTTTGGTAAGTTCATTCTGTTTAAAAGTTACATCCCTATTTTATCCTCAAATTATGCTCCTGATGCTGGGGAAGCTGCTTGCAGGCTAATGCTGGGTTTGCTTTAGGAATGAGAAGTGCAAAAGGTTGGAAATTGAGCCTAGGGGGTTGCCCAGGCTTGTCTTGGGTTGAAAGGTTAGAGTTACCTTTGAATAATGGTCACAAAAAGTTTTTTTGCAAAGTCAAGGGAGATTTGAAGGACATGGATGTTTATAGCATTCCATTCCAGTGTGTGTGAAGAGGTCGGGACAGATCTAGAGGGAGGGTGCAGAGAGTGCACCTCCCCCCCCCCTGAGATGGCCTGCGGCTTTCTAATACAACTGGTATTCTGCAAAAAAAGTCAGTTACGCCATTCCTTAGTGGTTCACCCCCTCCTAAGAGAAATCCTGCATCCGTCCCTTAGAGGATTGATACAAGTACCACTCAGTAAGAGTAACTGAACTCCCACATTCCATAAATTTGCATGGAATGCGTGAAAATGACAATGTTTATTTCCTGGCCATTGAAGTATTGCTACTCCCCCTGGATGAGAACTAGTCCATAGCAGGTTATTACCACCCTCCCCTCCCCTGATTACCCTCCACCTCTCCCTAAAACGTTATTCCTGTCAGTAATAATCTGCATTCATTTCACAGATATATTGGTACAGACAAGGAGATGTCGATCCCAAGTTCCGAAAGATGATCTACTTCAATTCACTTACAACAATTTTGCTATGCATATGTGCAAATGTATACTTTCACAAGAAATACCATGATAATGATTGTCCAAAGACTTAATGTGAGCGTGCAAAACCTAGAGATATTTATTTTATGCAAAATTACAATTTCAATGCATCAATAACACTTTCTACTGTTTTATGAGACCTTATAAAATTAATAATTCAGGGCCATACCTAGGATTTTTGTCTGCGGGGGCAAGTTTTCCTGGCGGGGGCAACTGGTTTTTTTTTTTAGTTTAGTTTTTCTTTTTTTCTTTTGTTTTCTTAGTTTTTTACATTCCCTGGCGGGGGCAACTGCCCCCTCCCCCTCCCCCCGCTAGGTACGGCCCTGAATTTTGCTTTTTTACACTACCAATGCCTTGGGAATAATGCACCAACTCTTTCATTCCCATAAGCCAACCTCAAGTCAATGTTATTTTAATTTTTTAGCCTGTGGATAAGACGTTAGTGTGTGGCCATTCAAAATAATGCTTTCATATGGTACAGTTTAGTTAATATGCTGTACAAGGTGGTTCTAACGTTTAAGTCAGCCTGTGGAACAAACCCTGGTGTGACAATTCAAATGAAAGCTAGCACTATTGAGCAGAAGTTGTTGTTTGCAAAAATTAAATTTAAACATTTTTAAACTTTGAACTTGGAGTGAAAGGGTTTACATACATTTGAGGCTTTTATTAAAACAAAATAATGCTCCTGTGGGGCTATTCAACAATTTTTTATCCACCGTATCCTCCAAGAAGTTGTACAGTATTTCTGTGTAAAAAAGTTATGGAAGGTATTGCAACAAAGATCAAAGAAAAATCTTTTGCATTAACATGCATGAAATTAAACAGAAACCAAATTAATTTTTTTTATGGCAGCTATTTTTATACCTTCAATAGTTATGAACTTATTACATGTAGTATGAAAAGACCAGAAATTTTTGGAAACCACTGAAGATGCTGATGTAGAAATTGTGGATAGAAATTAAAGTTTATTACAAATAATGGCTTGTATTTTGGAGGCTTAGTACAGTCAACTTCCTCTATAACGGACACCATCAGGGCCATAATTTGGTGTCTGTAATAGAGGAAGTCCATACTAGCGGGAATTATAATTATTTTCAGTAATTCTTATTTGCCAGGACTTCAACTCCTGTCCGTAATAATGGGGTGTCCATAACAGCGAGGTATCCCCAAGGTGGGAGTTGACTGTATCCTTAAAGAGATTTTAAAAAGAAGTATGTTAACCCTGTCACTGCAAGATTGTTATAAAAGATTGAGGTAATAATATTGTAATTTGCACTAGCAGGATTAATTTAATAAAATTTACATGCAAACGCCAATTTAAACTTCAAATGTCAAGGTGGAAATAAAATTATCAAAGGACTAAATAATACAATGACTTTTGTATGTATGAATATTGTTTTAAAACTGTCAGTTATATCTTTTTCTATGAAAGTCTTACGAAAAAGATGGCAAAATTGGTAAGACTGAATGAAAAAACCATCACCACCACCAACAACAAAACAGTTGTACATCTTGAAAACATCAAGTCCAAAGAATGACTTTATTTTTGCTAGGGAAAATGTTGTCTACATTAGATGTGCACTGTTTACAAAAGCATAAATAACATTCTGTGTCCTAACATCTTACATGGGAGAAACGTTCTTGTCTCTTTGTAAGAAATAACTCAGTGAGCCTTCATCTTGCTACATGTTTATGACTCGGCTGAGTTTTTGGATTCTGTTTAACAGCAGATCTCCTTGTTTTATGGTGGCCTGAAAGAGAGTAAATCATAGTGTCATGAAAAAGAGGAATTAAATTGCAGGTTTAATGTGTTAATTAAATTTCACAAAGTTAACCAAAAAAATAGTACT
Organism: Oculina patagonica; assembly: GCF_052425735.1. Classification (NCBI taxonomy): domain Eukaryota; kingdom Metazoa; phylum Cnidaria; class Anthozoa; order Scleractinia; family Oculinidae; genus Oculina; species Oculina patagonica. The sequence continues at coordinate 2,017,179 of NC_135767.1, read as the reverse complement.
AGCAGGGTTCGTATGGGTCCTGGAAAACCTGGAAAGTCCTGGAACTTTATTGTGGCACTTTCCAGGACTGCAAAGTCCTGGAAAAAGACTACCGGACCTGGAAATCTGCTAAACTCAAGTAACAACTGAATTCTCAGAACTAACATAAGAAATGTATGGCAGACAGTAAAGAGAAAGAATAATGAGATCTTGGAAGTGAAAGGGTTAATGTGAATTTGTTGGAGTGTTGGAAATTAAAATCAATCTGAGTCCTTGAAAAGTCCTGGAAAATTGTTTGTGAAAAAGGGTACAAACCCTGTACTAGTGCAAGTGCAAGCTGCTGTTGGTAAAGGTTAAGATACACTAATGCCTGCCCCCCAAAAATAATAAGGAGATTTCTATTTTGTTTTTATGGCTTGGCTGAATACAGTCAACTCTCGCCTTGCGGACACCCCGCTATTGCGGACACTCGCTATTACGGACAAAATCCAGATCCCCAGCGAAGAGGTTGACTGGAAATGACTCCGCTATACGGACTCTCGCTATTAGGGACACTAAACGACGCCCCGGGCTTGTCCGCTATAACGAGAGTTGACTGTAGTTTAGTTTACATACCTGGTACTGCCAATTTTTATGATCTGGCCTGCAAACAAAAACATATTTATTGTTTTTAGCTGGAAATATTTTCAGAACATTGCATGCTCTCATTGGCTACTTCAAGTTCAGCATCTAACAATAAAACTGTTTCCTGCCAAAAGACACTGAGAGGGCAACATTGCAAAAAAAAAAACAACAACAACATGCTAATGCTTGTGAAAAAAAGAACACAGTGCCATGTTCCATCTATTTTTTAACATGAAAGACTTTTTTTTTTTTTTTTTTTTTTTTTCTTTCTTTTCCCCCTTATAAAAAAAAAAAAAACCCTATTCTGTATAAAACTTAAACCATTTAGAGCTGAGGCCTGTTCAGTGAACAACAAACAAGTACCTGTTGGTTTCAACAACTCCTCCAACCTTGTCAATTTTACAGTTCAATCTTCCTGCTGCAATAAACCGTGAAAGCTCTCTGAAAGACACAACAGATAATGTAAATGATTTTACTCTGTCAAAGCTGTGCTCTTAAAATAATTGCAGAGTGCCCGTTCTCCTTTCCTGTAAGAAATCTTGGGTGCCCAGCTCTTAAAAGCTTTCATGAGACAAAAGTTATACAGGTCACCCAAAGACAAAAGTAAGTCACCTGTGGCAGCCGGGCTCAGCTAGAGCACAGCTCTGTCTGTGCCATGAAATCCATGGTTGATTTCTAATAGATGTCAGTTGGCGTCATACATAATAGTAGTCAAGCATCGGGGTCCTAAAACTAGGATGACCAGAGTTGGGGAGCCCTAAAATTTTCTATGTGAAGCCAAGAGCTCCATAACTTGGTTGCTTGGAGCCCTTTACTGCCAAGCAGGGAGCCTAGAGAATGTTTGCCACAGAGCCCGGAGCCTCATTTTGGGGGGCCCGGAACCCTGGAGCCCAGCTTTTGTGGGTCTAGAGCCCTAGAGCCCTTAACCCCTTTGGGACCCTGAAACTTGTAGACTAGTGAGTAATTTAAAATTATAAAAAAAATGTCTTACTTGTCAATGAACTCCTCACTAACTCCAAAAGCATTAGCCATGTACTGTAATGTTAGACTGCGGTAAGACTCCAACAGCTGAGTATAGCCATGAATTCTCATCTCCCTGACATAGTATCTACAGTGTGGAGCCAGAAATCGATCCTGCTTGAAAAAGTCCTCAAACTTTGCTGCAAAGGGTAAGGGAATAAAACACACACAATCAAAACCACTCACTTTACCTCTGAACAAGAAAATACCGCACAAATAAAATAATAAAAAAAAAAAAAAAAAACCCAATACATGTTGTGGTTCCATTTTAACCTTGGTACAATTTGGTGTTTTCCTTTGTTCTGGTGGAAGGTAATATATGATAATGAATATAAAACAAAGGAAAACACCAGATTGCATCAAGAGCAAAATTAAACAACAACATGTACATGTACATACATGAATGTGTAATAAATGTATTACTTTAATTTTCAGGATTTTATGTTCACCCAAATGCAGTTCTTATTTCAGAGGCCTTCCAGGGGGGTTTCTGACCTTTTCAGTCGTTTCCAACCCACCTATCTCCTATTTGGTGAGGAAAACGTTGTTGCTGTCGCAAATATACACCCTTTCAGTGCTAGTTTCTGTCGGCTGTCGGTGCTCTGGAAGAGAATTGTTGCTACATTTTTAGCTATTTTGGAGCAATGTCACTTGTCGCCAAAACCCCTTGGAAGGCCTCATTTCAGATAATGAAAAATTCATGTGTCAAAACCATGAAGAATTGCACATCATTTTTTTATACATTTTGAAAGGGGGAAAAAATTGATCCCAATCTTCACCCTCTTTAAATTTAAGCTTGATACTGAAGCAGTAATCTTTCACTTACCCAATGCCACAAAGAATTCTGCATAGTGACAGTTGTAAAAAGACAAAAGAAACTGGCTTGTAACAGGAAGCTGATGAAGAACTTCAAGGATTTCTGCGCCATTAACAACCTAAGAAAAAGAGTATCACCAATAGTAAGAAAAGCGCTTACCGTATTAAGTTGAATAAGCGCCACAGCGCTTATTAATTTTCTCGCACCTCAAAGTGCGGCGCTTATTCGAGGGGCAGCGCTTATTACCGGTAACTTTTTTGTCCCAAATGCGGTGCTTATTGCGAGGCGGCACTTGTTCAAGTAAATACAGTATTATGAGTTTCATCTGCAGAAGTACTGGCCGGTGATAGTTTTGCTAATTAATGAGAAACCATAAGAATTTGAACTCCAGAATGATAATCAAGCAAGTCCTTCAATGGTTATTGAAAAGTACATGCGTTGGAATCTTGATCAAAAGATTTTGGCTTGAAAGCTAAGCCAGGATCATTGTGTTGCGGCTGCTCCTCAGTAAGGCACTTTACATTTATTAAATGAACTGACACATTGTTGAGACAATGTGGCAAATGCTAAAGGTAACCAGTGATGGCTTAGCCTCCCATGCTGGGGAAGATGCAACACTTCTACAAACTATAATTTCAAGACCAGAGTCAAGTACCAGCACCGATGTCATAGCAATCAGGGACTTCTTCTTCGACTCCTGGGATTACAACTTACAGTGTTTAAATCTCTAATCGTTAGCTACAACCCACCTTGGTTCTGAGGTCAACCCTTTCTAATGCAATCATGCTTGCAAGGACTGTGTATGTGACAAATGTCTTGTAGTCCATCAGTTCATATGATGTAAAGGTAGAAATACTATCCAGGAAATTATTAGCTGCCGACTTGAAGTCTCGGATAGATAAAAAGTAAATTCCTTGGTACACTTTGAGCCTGTTGCGGCGATCCCAGTCTCCACCCTCTTCAATTAACCTGTTACACAAAAAATAATGTTCACTTGGTTAATTTATTAACCATGGGCATTATGCCTTGGGGCTTCAAGTTACACTGTCTTGAAGTCTATGATTATTGTCTCTTTTCACTCAGGTGTGTAATGTACAGTTGAACCTCTAATACCGACACTGAAGGGACAGAGCAAAGTGTCCTTATTAGAGAGGTGTCGGTATTATAAAGGTCACCACTATGACGTCACTTTTGACTTCATTGACAGCTTGTAGTATTAAGTAACTCGAAATGTCGTGCAAGGCAATGCTGCAGGTAAAAAATTAACACCAAGCCCAAATTTGAAAACGTCTAGGATGAATAAATGGTTATGTTGTTGTTTTTGTAACCACAAACAAGAAATCGCATTACGAACACAAAACATCATTGCCTGATATCACCGGAGTGTCCATTATTAGATTTAGTGTCCGTTGTCCATATTAGAGAGGTTCCGTATTACAGAGGTTTTTCTAAAGAAAATATATATTGAGTTTTGTTGGGACATCGAAGATTGTCCACAATAGAGAGGTGTCTGTATGGAGAGGTTCAACTACACTGGTGAAATGTCAAAGAAACTTACGTTTTGGCTTTGTCTATACTCCTTGTTATCAAATCATTGTCCAGATAAAACAATCCAATGCGAATCTGATAGAAAATTATATCCAGCTTGTATCCAAGTGCTACAGCTTTGTCGTAAGCTAGGCGGAATACGCTCAAGGCTTTTTCCTGAGAAGAGAAAAAGAAAAAACATTTCAAGTTGTCATGACAAATATTATTTTATATACATAATACAAGTAACTGAGCTGAAGTACAGTCAAACTTCCTGTAAGTGGTCTCCTTTGGGGACCAGAAAAGTTTCCGCTAAGGGTGTCTGCTTATAGGAGGTTAAAAGTGTACATGTAGTGCATGTATGTGGCTAAGTGTCCACTTGTGGAAGGTGTCTTCCCTACAGGAGGTGTTTAGGTTTGACTGTACATTGTACAACTGCCATATAAAACATTTGTGTCTGCCTACATTTTCAAGATTTTAGTTTTCAGTTTAGTTTGTTTAGTACTTATCAAATGGAGTGTACATTATTACTTATATGCAAAGCTCTCTTGAGTCATATCCCCATATCTCCTGGCGCCTTTCAGTTTTTTTTGCAAGCTTTAGCATTACTCACAAGAATTCCAGTCAATAACCTCATTATAGGAAATTAATGTTTCATGAATTTCAAAGATTTGGGTCAATTTAAGTCATGTTAATTTTTGTTAACATTAATTTCTGTGGCGTTAATTTCCATGACCTAAATTTCCAAGGGTGGAAATCAGCTGATATCATTAAAGCTATGAAGAAAGCTCAAAAAGGTCAGATTTGGGAAAGTACTAGAACATTGTTTCCGTTAAACATTATACATGTTGAAATGAACTTGTTCCTGTTGTCTCAACAATTTTTTTCTTTCTGTTCGTTGCATTAATTTCCTTCATTTTGAAATGTAAACCCCCCCCCCCTCTCTCTCAAAAGTATCCCAGTCACATATCTTTTTCTCTTCCCCTGACACTTCAGAAAACCAGAAGCACAACTGGCCAGAGTTGTTTTCTATACTATACCTTATCACCAATCTTACAGAGGTATTCAGCTTTAGCATACAGAGCATCTCTGATTTCTGTTTCTCCTAAGTTTTCCTCTGCATCTTTAAGTGTTTCTTCAAATTTCTTGAATGTCTCTTCATTGTTGGACTGCATTTTTGCCAGCAGTGAGTTGTCTACAGGCCACTTAAGCTCGGTACAAAGCTCTTCATAGAATGGTGCCATGTCTAAAAGAATAATTTTTTTACTTTCAATAGTCAGTATGTACAAAACAATGGTAAGGTTTAGTATGTTCCAATCCTTAGAACCAGAGAAGCTCGTGGTTGAGCTGTAACAGCAACTAGCGTAAAGAGTATTACTGAGGCCTTCCAAGGGGTTTCTGTTGTCAAATTGTCCCTTGTTTCCAACCCACTCGTCGCCTATTTGGTGAGGGAAATGTCGCTGTCGCAAATTTACACCCTTTCAATGCTAGTTTCTGTCAGCTGTCAGTGCTCTGGAACAAGATTGTCACTACATTTTTAGCTATTTTGGAGCAATGTCGCCTGTGGCCAAAACCGCTTAGAAGGCCTTATTACTATTCCCCCTGGATGGGATGCTAGTCCATTGCAGGGTTACCCCTGCCCCCATTCCCTCAAACATTTTTGTCATAGTTCACCAGTACTCATTTGTACTCCTGGGCCAGTATAGAAAGGCACTGTGAGAGTAAAACACATCACAATGACCCTAGGCCACCGTGTCCCATAAAATAAGACTCAAGTTTGAGTTGAATTTGTTTTCTGGTACGGGCTACGTTATATATACTTAGTTTGTTGATTTTGATTGGGCATTTTTGAAAGTTTGCGAATTTAAATTATAATTGTCAAACTGGTATCTGTATTATTCTAAACTGAATCAATCGAAAGAAAATCGAGGAATGAAAATAAAATCCATAAAACTCCAACACGCGGGCTGACACATGACTAAGCACAAAGTGGAACAGTCCATACCGTTTTCTTTGATAGCGTCCAAAAGACTTTTCTTCGCTTCTTCCTTGTTTTTCCCATCTGGATTCGTTAAAGTAAAACGAAAGGCTGCTAGTTCAAGGTTAGGATTTTTTGGTAAACCTTCTTCTTCGAGATTTTCAACCGGCATTTTGATCGCATAAAAGAAGTTTCAAACACAAAATGTCTTCCCTAATCTTTTGACGGATACTTAGTAACCCGGCCTCAAGGCCTTAGCGGCCTGGCATGTGACGACTGCATGCTTTTCGGCTAGGGCAGGGTGGGGAAGGTTGTGGGGGGGAAATAACCCTTGAAAAATTCTTTTAGAAGGCTGACTTTAAATGGGGAAAGAAGATTTATATCGGGTCAGGAATGGATGACGGGATCAAATGTTTCTTCGGTAGCTAGTAGTGATAGATGGGCTTTCCATACAGTTTTGAAGCTTTTTGAGTAGCTGAAGTTTCCTAAAGAAGAAGCTAAAAATAGCTTTAAACAGAGTGGTTAATGTTTAACCATTTATTTCGTTAACAAGAAAGCCTGGCTGAGACTTAATAGACGGATCCAGTAGCGTTATATGCCCTTTTGTTGTTGTTCAACAAGAAGTGCATTATGTTGAAGCGTGACATCCGATATACGATACTCTGCCTTCAGTACTGGGAAAGGCTGCTTTGATCGTTTTTGATCGTTTTTGATCACTTGGCGGCTTGTTTGCAGGCTACATCTCCCTCTTCCCTTCCCCAGCGCAGCCAGGCCAACACGATTATTCGCGACCCGCCCGCGGCGAATATTTTTGGTCGCAGAGGTCACGAATCAGTCAAGCATGTATGCATATTTGTCAAAAGCACTAGCATTTTAACACGCGCGCTTCAGCAAGCCGAGCTTGTTTACGTTTTGCTGTTTCCTTTGCACCGAAAGTATAATTTTTTGCAACTTTTTTTGAAGTTAGTTGCGAAGCAAACCTTCAAATGACTAGCCCTCAATCAATAAAGCTTTCTACTACGGAGGAAAGCTCGTTTAAGAACGCCGATGGGCAGAAAATTTTCACAAAATATTGGAGACCCAGCGAGAAACAACCCAGGTATGAGAATTTATATATGATAGGCACAATAATAGTGGCTTTTTAACAAGCGGTTAATAATAATCTCTCGGGATGACGATACCGTTAAATTTTGTTAATTAGTCAATACTTAACAAGTCCAATTCCACAAAGCTGTTTAATATAAAGCTAAGGCCTATCAGCCTTCCGCGACTAGCTTTGGAACATGGGCAGGGATTTGCAAAACAAATTAACTTATATGGTAATCAAAATTGTAGTATATGTATGCGGAATTGAAAAGGGATCTCATCAGGAAAAATATTTCGGCCTTTAAGCCTGGTTTTCACTAGCGACGCAGCCACAAGCGCCATGATAACAGCTCTTATTTCTCCGTGAAAAAGGCCTCGACTCAATCAAAAGCACAAGCGCATTTGGATGCTTGTGCTTGCGGCAACCACAAGCGCAAGGGTCAAAATTTGTCCTTTTTGCGTGATTGCGCTTGTGCTTGCGTCGCTAGCGAAAACCAGGCTTTAGTCATTGAATGCACGCAAGATAACAGATAAGCTTTTAAACAGGTGTGTTAAAAGTTTATCTGAAGCTGAATTTGTAAATTAATTTGTGTTTTATTTCCTACCAGAACTGTTTTCCCGCACTGCAAGAGCAAATTGCAAAATGAGCTTTTATAATATTGACTTTTTTCGACGTAAGCATTGTTCGAATTAAAGCTGTTTTAGTTAAACATTTTAGAATAATCAAAGTGCCCGTTGGGCTGTCTCGTGTTTCAGATCAGTAAAGTAGCACCCGTTGCTAACAATCATATAAGCTCAGAAAAACCATCACCGGATTCTACAATATTAATTCTCAAATTTCATTCTCAAGCATTTGCAACAGCCTGTGCTATACGAGCATCGCACCATGTGCCCTTTCTACACATTCTACTCAAATAGTCAAACCAAGACTGCCCTTCCAAAAACTCAACAAAATCTTCGCAATGATTTCTAAGGTATTCAACAACTGCAAAACGCACTATCTAAAACGCACTACGATTTGCTACTTTCATACTTAAAGGAGAAGTTCACTCCAGAATGGCCATTTATTTTCTTTACGCCAATAAAAAGTTTATACAAAGATATTGTATTCACCAAAATTTCAGCCTGTAACGTGCGCTATAACCCTACAAAATCTTTCTCTGCAGTAGCCCGAACCTCGACCACTGAACGCCGCCATCTTGGAGCTGATAATGTATGCGTGACGTCAAAGAGCTCAGCCTGAAGTTTGGCGGGAAAATTAAATAGTCGAAACTCCTTGTTTCTTTGTAGTGGCTTTTGTTTGCCAAAATCCCTGTTTGTGCAGCTCCGTGTTGCTCAAACAGAGCTCCAGGAGAAACAAAAATCTTTTCAACGTCTTTCAATATCTAAAAGAAAATTGCTCAAGAATGGCTTATAAGAATGGACAAATATTTGTGTGTTCCGAAAACTATACGGAAGACTGCTTCGAAGAAGATCACGTCTCCTACGTGAAAATACCCACACACAAAAAAAGAAAGAGCCAGACGCAATACCAACCAATGATACGTTTATGTTATTTCACTTTTAACTTACGTAATTTCAGGGAGGATTTTTTATCAACCAGAGAAACTCTTCTTGATCAAATATAAGATCGCAACTCCCAAGTGAGCTTTATGTCATTTTTTGTAGTTGACTGACTGAGCTAGAAATGTTTGAATTATTTCATTTTAGATCAAGCAAAATTTTAACTTTACTTATTACTTGTTTGTATCTTTTTCTCTGTCTTTTCCCTTCTATATTTATTTACATAAACAACCCAGTCATAGCATTTTAACAACTTAGCCCGTTTTGTTATTTCTATTATGAGAAGCTAGTTTTTTTTGCCCATTTAAGCAATTTTTGTTCATGCTGTATTTATATATTTTTTTTCTGGCAAATAAAATGGTTGTTTTTGTTGTTGATTAAACGTAGGTCCCCGATTAAACGCCGGGTCAAAACTGCTAACTTTTAATTAAACGCCGGGGGCGTTTATTTGTGGTCGAGCAAATCAGTAAATATATTCTCTTAAATAGCACTGCTACGACAAACTGGTACGGGTTGCTACTTTGGTATTTTTTTATAATGTTCAAGGAAACGTCTGGCTTAAAATAACTGGGATGGATGCTGAAAACAAAATGAAACAGCAATGTTCGCGTTCGTGTTGTCATGACTGACGCACTGTCGGTTTATAACAGTGGAGGAGGACGTTTATAACCGGGGAGGACGTTGGCGACATTGCCGTTTATGGACTCATTGGTTGTTTATATTCTGTTTGTAACAAATCTTGATTGCAACATGCACGTGCCGTATGCAATACTGTTACTTTGGTAATAATCATCCTCGGAGACCCAGGAACAGTTTGTCGGGCGGGACGACGAGAAAAATCGTAGTTCTCGAAGGATAAATAATAATAAATCAACCTGAAAAAATTACAGATAATTGCACTTCTTTAATAAACACCGGACCCCGATTAAAAACCGGCTTCAAATAAACGTCAGGTTTACCAGGGCAAGTTTGAAATAAACGGCGGGGGTGTTTGATTGGGAAAATACGGTAAGCAAAATGACTATCCTCTATTTTTTCCTTATTCTTTCGCCTCCTTTCGCTTGCATGTCGTTTGAATGGAGTTACAGAAGGAGATTTCTTAAAAATGGTTAGTATTGTGTCTGGCTTTTTCTTTCTTTTGTGGTTATTTCCACGCAGGAGACTGTATCTGTGATCTACTTTGAAGCAGTCTTCCACATAGTTTTCGGAACACACAAATATTTGTGTCCGCTTTTTAGCAATTGTTCTTTTAATTATCGGAAGATGGTGAAAAGAAACACCTCTTTTTGAATTTCTTGGAGCTCTGTTTGAGCAGAATGGAGCTGCACAAACAGGCATTTTGACAAACAAAGGCAATACAAAGAAACAAGGAGTTTCGAGTATTTAAATTTTCCCGCCAAACTTCAGGCTGAGCTCTTTGACGTCACGCATACATTATCAGCTCCAAGATGGCGGCGCTCAGTGGTCGAGTTTTGGGTACTTCAGAGAAAGATTTCGTAGGGTTATAGCGCACGTTGGAGGCTGAAATTTTGGTGAATAACATATCTTTGTATAAACTTATAAATGGCGTAAAGAAAATAAATGGCCATTCTGGAGTGAACTTCTCCTTTAATTACTTACTTCCCTATTCGCCATCGGCGCTCAGGGCAGCAAATGACTTGCTACCGAGTCAAATATCTGGTGACTAACACTTCGAAAAACGAAAACAGTCTCCATTTCCACCACAATCATAGACTGCAGCTAGTCGTATCTTTTGCGAACGCATGTAACACACTCGGTCTTTGTATAACAGGCCCGTAGGGAGGGGGGTGCGATGGGTGCGTTCGCACCCCCCCCCCCCACGAGCCTTGGAAGTCCGCTCATTGTGAAAAAATATATATATATATATATTAAAATAAATAAATAAATAAATAAATAATTAAATAAATAAATAAAGGGAAATGGTATTTCTGTACTTCGACTATTTACATTCAATATGGTCCTTTGGGTTGAAGATCCACCATTTGAAGATTCGTGTGGTATATTTTAGACCAAATTGTGTGATTATAGGTTAAATTCAACGATACATTCTACCTAATGTCCTTCATAGTCGAACCATTCCAAGTGCCATTCGAAGTGCCATTCCCAGGCGCTACCAAAAGAGAGGAGACTGGGTACTTGTTGGGCTCGGAAACACCCAAGGACAGTACTAAAAGATCAACAAACCGACTCTGGCTGATTTATGTAATAACCATTTTGACACTAAAATGAAGAGACCTATCTTTTTCCTGTTTTCCTTCTATGTGCTGCTGTCATTTTTAGCTAAATAAATTGTAAACTACGTTTTTGAGGTTCTGTTTCGAAAAATGTGATTTGAATTTAAAATGTACTAGAATTATTGTCGTCGTTTTCTTCACTTTTACCTGCCTTTTTTCGTGCCACAGTCGCTCATACGCACCCCCCATGAAAAATCCTGGTTACGGGCCTGTATAATATCTTAGTACGACAGCGAGAGGTCTGGCGCCAATGTAAAACTGTGAGTGGGACTGGGGAGAGACGCTAAAAGTTTTTTCTCGCCTCGCAGGCTCACAACGTTCGGCGCATTGCGCCTTTCAACGACTTAAGAGAACAAACGACTGTTTTGCAGTCTACCACAATCACAAGGAACAAGACCAACTGCACGTAATCTATTTCTAAGTTGTGAAAACGAAGTACAATCATAACATTCCCTGTTATTCACCGTCATGTTTTCACCGAAATTAACAATAGGCCATAGGACCAGGAATCTTTTCAATACACCACACATAAATAACATTTTATAAAATACAGAAAATTTTTTATCATAACTAAATTTCCAAAACCTATATGCATTATTCCAGAATGAAGAAAATGTAAAACTTCTATATTTTCATCCTTCCCATCACCCACCGCTCGCGCTTCGCGCTCGCTCAAAATCCCTGCCTCTCTCCAAAACTCTCCAAAATCCGTGCGGCCTTGGAAAAGCCTGTGAAGGAGGCAGACGCATTCTGATTAGGTTAGAATGGGACATCTTTCATCAGCCCCTTGAAATTGCCTGGATGGGGGAAGGGATATGGGACGGAGATAATGTAATCTCTGGTTTTTCTTTCTACGTCATCTGCCACTTGACATTAATTGCTCAGATAAGGCAGGAATGATGGCGGAGAGGGATTTTAACTACATACGTAATACGCATTTTGCATGGGTCTAACTCGATAATGAATCCTCACTTAGACAACAAAACAAAATAGAACCGGGCAATAAGAAATGACTAGTACAAGATATAAACGAAAGAGACAAGTTATATTTTACGAGTTTTTAGTATTAGAAAGAAAACAGACATTTGCTTAGATGATATCGGGAACAGGAATTTTGTTTACCTTAGCGTAATACGCATTTTTTCATTTTGTATGAACCATTTAACTCAACAAGAAATCCTCTCTTAGACCACAGAGCAAAATAGAACCAGACAATTAGAAAGGGCTTGTACAAGATATAAGTTAAAGAGACAAGTTATATTTTATGCGGTTTAGTGTAAGAAAGGAAACAGACATCAAAGCGGTGTAAATAAGCAAGCAGCCTTTGACCTTACTGGCGGCCCAAAGTATCGTATTCGTATATCGGTTGTCACGCAAAAAAGGAAATAACGCTACTAGGCACGTCAATAAAGCCACAGGGCTTCTTGTTTGTGTCTTTCTTACTGCGACGAGTTGACCTTTAGCATGTGTCTTAGTGAATGGGGGAATTCAGGGAATTTTGAACTGTTTTCCAAAATGGTTTAGTGTAATACTCGAATTGAACACACGCAAGGAAAAAAATGTTCAAGGGATCTACAAGTTGTTTTTTAACTAGTTTAATCAGCGCAAATTTCAACTTGCACCAGCTAGTAAAGGCACACATCTGGTTCGACTATTACGGTCTATTACATCTTTGAAATCCGAATCTAATCAAAGATTGAAACGACAAAAAAAGTTTTTTTTTCTGACATATTGTCGACATACCTACAGTTCTGTATGATTCTGTAAGGAGCAATCCTGTTTAAGAACAAAGCCGAAGATGAGATACCACATCAATATTTCTGTTTGCGTGATAACTTCACTTAATATTCTCCTTTTGACACATTATTTGACATATCTGAAAACTGCTCTGACGTCAACAACCCTCGACCCTAACACGCGCCAAAATGGTTTTCTTGTAACGCAAACAGAAATTTGACAACAGCTTTATCTTCAAATTCATACTTTAACAATACCCACCGCAAATATAATATCAAAACACAAACCTACCGTAAAGATAAATTCATTTTCCATGTAATAAACTACCTATTTAAGCAACATATGTGAGATAAAATCTCCTTATCAGATTTGGCGGTATTACTAAAGATAGTACTTCATGTAATATATTACATTATACACATACCTCATAATGCAAACATTTACACTATATGTCTCACACGTGTAAATAAGCACTTTTAAAACTCGACAAGAGAAAACGCGCAATACGAAGAACAGCATCCCGATGCATCTTATCAGCAAAATGTATCTATGTAAATATGGCTATTTCTTACCTTGTTTCCTTGCTACTTTATCACTTCGTTACCTTACGAGAGGTCTTACACAAAGCACTATTGTGAGCTACCAAGTCTACTCGGATAATCTCGTGTTACGTCACGGTCACGTCGTTCACGACGTGACCGCGACGTAACACGAGACAAAAATAAGCGATAAAAGTAAAGAACAACGTTTCGCTGTCTTCATGACAGCATTTTCAAGTTCAATGCAAATGTAAAGTGCGATGGCTATTTATGAATATGACTTTATAATAGAGCGTGGGGAATGTAGTAAAGTATTTTGAATGTAATTAGAGGTACATCCCTACCTCGAATTACATTCAAAATACTTTACTACATTCCTCACGCTCTATTATAAAATCATATTCATAAATAGCCATCGCACCAAATACCTTTCTAGCTAGTTGAGCGCAGCGAGCACATACAGCTCTATTACATGTAAATTCGAGAAAGGTTGTCGGCAAAAAGCACAAAAGTGCACGCGACAAGACTGAAAGGTAGTATGGGTAGAAGTAAAAAGCTTCTGCACGTGCTGAATACTAATAAGAAGGCGACATGACAAACGCAAATTTGCACGTTTTCTCTCTCGTCAGACATGTGGAAACAAGGTACTTTTAGCCACTCTGAACTCAAAGGCATACGAAAGTAAAAGCAAAGCTACAGAAAAAGGCCTTCAGAGGGGAAAAACAAAATCTTCACGTGCAAAAATACAAACTTGTACATTTCCGCTAGGCCAATATGCAAAATTACAGTGAATACCCAGACCACCTTTCGGTCTTGTCGCGTGCACTTTCGTGCTTTTTCCGACAACCTTTCTCGAATGACTCGAACTAGCTGTAAAATATGAAATTAACGCATTTTTGCCGCAAAACGCATTTCCTGGGCCGATGGAGTTGATTATGAAGTGACAAGTACAAATTATGTTAATTATACCGCTATTAGTTGGAGCTTTTAATATATGGTCATATATTTCACGGGTGTTTAACAAAATAATTAAACGTTACGTTTCCTTAACACTGTTTTTTAATTTAGCGTAAAAAAAGTAACAAAAACAAAATGTAGCAATTTTAATGCAAGGAAATCGCTATAAAACCCTATAACCGACAAAACAAAACCAACAAAAATCTCTTTTCGCACTTTTCAATGGTTTCTAGTCTTGTGATGTGAAGGTAACGTTTTGATTCCAACATTTCAGGTGTTTATCGACTCACGTATTTCACAAATATTGGTGAAAGGTAACATTTTGACGACATAGGCCCCAAGTTGGGTGAGGTTTTGAATCGAAATTGTCCGCTCCGCCCCCCCCCCCCAAAAAAAAGAAAACCTACCCTACATTGGCCCAAGGGGAGGGCACTGTATGTTACTATACCTCCAGAACGGCCTCTTATTTCCCTCCAAGGGACCAGAAGTTAATAGGAAGTTTGAAAGAATGAACTGGATGGTTTAAACGTTCTTTTTTTTTTTTTCAAAAAGGGCATTGGTCTTCATATGTCATGGCTTTGGAGGACACTGTTCACGTTATGAAAAACTTGGAAGTGCTTTGGCAGATCAGGGCTACTTAGCATTCAGTCATGATCACGGTATGATTAATCTTCCCCACCCTTTAAAGACGGAATTTGATGTTGTGTCACTCATAAACACAAAGCCAGGTGGCTCCAGAATTTTTCAAAGGGGGTTGCTGTCATTATTATTTTAGCTCCAGGGTTTTAGGGGTAGGGGGTAGATGTTACCAACTATTTTAACTTCATGTAAGCTAAAGTCATCAGCATTTTTTCCTTTTACTCAGTGTTATTTGTCCCTATTGCTCTGGTGGTTTAAGGGGGATGGCTAGCCCACCCCCCTCGTGGATTTCCCCCCCCTGACACCAGAAAATTTGAGCAACTAAATTGCAGGCTAGTAGGAACAAAAATGATGATAGGCCGGCCTTATTGGCCAATATTTCGACTAGCAGTACTAGTCTTCTACAGGGCCAGAGTAGGAGTATTAATAATATATTTACCAGAAAAATTGATATGGGTAATCACTGATATGATATGATATGGCAACTTTATTTTAACACGGTATTTCCATCAGCCTTTCTAAAAAACTTTAACCTACCACAAAACAAAAAAATACCAGGAAAACAGATTGCAAACCTTTTAAAGAGCAGAAAAAAACACTATTTGAAAACATTTACAGCGTAGTTACTGTGTTTTCAGGAAATCTTATTGATTTTTCAGTTGGCCATGGCCGCAGTGAAGGTGAAAGAGTCCAGGTGTCAGATGCTGGCTGTTATGTCAGAGATGTTTTTCAACACATTGATCAAGTCACTGCAATCAACACTGGAATACCAGTGTTCATTTTTGGTCATTCTATGGTAAGACAGTGTACAGCACTGCAATTGTTGATTTTTTTTTTCAGAACAGTTAACAAATTACCACATTTTTCTACTTTTCAGGGAGGGTCAATTGCCATTGTGTCTGTCATAGAGAGACCTGATTTCTTCGCTGGTGCAATTTTTAGTGCAGCAAATGTGATAGTTGATCCAGCTGTGGCCACCACCTGTACGGTAATTAACACTTGTTTTTTCTAGACTTTTTCTCTCTGTGGAAGACGCATATTGCCTCTCTTCACCCAGGTGTATAAATGTGTACCGGCAAATTTAATGGTGGGGATAACTTGGCGATGGACTAGCATCCAATCCAGGGGAAGTAGAAATACTCCTAGCAGCTTAATGCCACAGAAACCAGGATAAGCTCTGGTCTGATGAGCCACTTGGCTCGACAGCAGGCTTTACCTTACCCTTTCTCTTGAATAACCACATGTTGCCCAATTCTTAAATTCTTCTTATTTTTTTCTTTGTCCCATGCTCGTGTCATTGTTGAACAATTTACTACACTAAACAGAAACTTGTTAAAAACCCCAGCTGGTGAAAGGCCGACCAGTATACAAAACATCTGTAGAGGACTTGAATGGCCGATTCCCTCTATGGCGCGTGCCTGCAGGGAATCATGGTAGTTGTATTCATCGTTGCTAAGTCTCGTGCATCAAACCATGCAAGCGTGCCATAGAGGGAATCGGCCATTAGGAGCCACCAAATACAAATCCAGCTGGTGGTAGGAAGGAGGATTTGAACGTACCACAAGCTCAACTTGTAGGTGAAGTTTACCAAACCATGGCCAGGCCAGTGCTGCTTTCTAAACAGGAAGCTAATGAAAGAAAATAAAAATAGTTAAAAATAAAATCAGATCATATGTTCACTGGTCAGGGTCACGGTGTTGTGGTTTTTGAGCAAATAAAACATTTTACTCTCTTTCACAATGTAATTATTTTGTATGACAATTTGTCCCTGGCAAATTATCAAAATGTAAATCTGTGTTCAGCTTCATAAATGATTTCTTTCCAAGGGCCATCACATGCAATGTGTTGCTCTATATTTTGATCAAAAATGCAAAGCAATAATAATAAATTTATTGTTTATATAACAGGTGTTTTTAGCAAAAATAGCTGCATGGATTGCACCATCATATCAAGTCTTGCCACCCATTGATCCCTCACTTATGAGCCGTGATACTGAACAAGTGAGTCCAAGAACATGGTCTATACTTCTAGTAAATGAGGCCTTCCAAGGGGGTTTTCTGATGTTGCTTTGCAACTTGTTTCCAACCCACTTGTTGCCTATTTGCTGAAAGAAACGGTGTGGCTGTCGCAAATATATGTGCTAGTTTCTGTCAGCTGTTGGTTCT
Source organism: Oculina patagonica (assembly GCF_052425735.1). Lineage (NCBI taxonomy): Eukaryota > Metazoa > Cnidaria > Anthozoa > Scleractinia > Oculinidae > Oculina > Oculina patagonica. The sequence goes on along the minus strand of NC_135767.1, from coordinate 2,000,293 downwards.
CTGGAACAAGATAGTCGCTACATTTTTGGCTATTTTGGAGCAATGTCACCTGTCACCAAAACCCTTGGAAGGCCTCGTGAATGTTATAACGATTAAATGCCAGTGAAAACTACGTCCCAAAGTCACACTGTCAGTCAGGCTAAGGTCTGACCAAACTGAACAGTAAACAAACAAAACAACAAAAAATGCAATGACAACTATTGCAGAGTACTGTACAGTACTTGTAACATAACGAAATATCATCATTTCATACTCCAGGAAAAATTAAAATTAAAGCAAAAAGTATAAAAAACCATCAAAATCTGTACAAAAAATATTGAACATGATTTTCTCTTCAAGGTGAAAAAGTTTGCTAATGATCCACTGAACTGGCATGGGGGAAGGAAAGCCAGATGGGCCAATGCTATGTTAGAGGCCCTGGATAAAATTCAAGGCAAGATTTCTACAATAAAAACACCATTCTTAGTTGCCAATGGTGATGCCGATCAGCTTACGAAAATGGACAGCCCAAGATTCTTGTATGAGAATGCTCCAAGTAGTGACAAAACATTCAAGGTAAGATTTCTAGCAACTTATACAATAGACATTGTAGGTCTGCAACACATGTATAGGGACAGATGATCTACAGCATGCAGGCAAAGAGATAGACAATGCAAATAAAGGCTTACAGAATGCGACTCAAATTTTAATAAGGCAAGTTATCATATGATCATGATACATCGTCATGTTGGTGTGAGCTGGGCAGCAAGAGAACTTTTTTCAACTATTCTCAAAAAGCTATCTGGTCCTGCATGAGTGAGAAATTACTGTCAAAGCAATTCAACCATGAATGCAGGGAAAATCTCTGCTTCAATGATTTTGTTGCTACCAGTCCGATACAAGATAAAACCACAAAAAAATCTGAAAGGTTGCCATTTTTACTTGGAAACACAAACATGAAAGGAGCTATGTCACGGAATTTACAGTCATTTTTCTGATTACTCTCAAATTGAAGGGAACCTCAAAATAATAGTTTTCTAACGCAGGAAAACTCCAACGGAGTAATAAAAACTTAAAAATAAACAATGAAGGTTTCGACTGCTGAAGATTAAGATGGATTACAAATGACAAACTTGAAAAAATTGGCCAATTTTTCAAGATGTATTGATTACTCTAGATTACTTTAGCTAATACAAATTTGTAATAATTATACTCTTTTCCATTTTAGAGTTTTGGCATAACTAGTGAATGATAATTTTAAAAAAAAATTCTCTTGATCGACCTATATGGTAATGAATATCGTTTTAAATGTCAGAATGTATAGACATTCTAGTTTCTTAAATTCCTCTGACAGACTGGACTGTTCATGTGCCTCCCACTTTACACTGGCATCCATGCAGTTCCCTTGTGATTTTTTTTTTTTGCTGTGCTCAACAGTCGAAGAAAATTACAAGAAAATAGAGGGTCACTAACAGACAATATACAATGTCAGAATTGTTTACCAAGGCTTACATGTTATAGTTTAACTCTTCCTCTTTAACTCTTTGGTTCCTAGGTGTACAAAGACTGCCGCCATGAGCTATTGAATGAGCTGGAAGAGAGTGCTGAGATGTTTGTGAAGGATATTCTTGACTGGATCAAACAACGATTGCCATAGTTTTACTGGCGAAATGAAATTATAGTAGAATCTAGCCTGAATTTCAGATGTCTTCCTCTGGTCCCTTACTCCCGAGAAGAGACGTCTGAACAAAATAGCCGCTAGTGCTGTCCAGTGACATCACTACCCGAAAACTGGGTAGCGATTTTGATTGGTTGATTTAAAAATCTTCGCATAATTATGAGAAATTATGAGTGAACTTCAACATAGTGTTCAGTATTTGAGTTGTAATGATTGAATCTAAAACTGTTTCAATTTACCTACCTGGCAGGTTTTAATTTAGCGGTGTTCATCGCTTTGACATGCAGTGATTTTCCACATTAAATTTTCTCGTTTTGCCAACTAGCCGCTCGACACTTTAATATGTAGCTATATGTCCAACAAGTGATTTCTGATATTCTTGTACTGAATTCCTTTTCTTGCTGCCTTTGTAACCATCTAAATGGATTCATTCAAATTTTTAAAGCAAATCAAGTACTGAGAGTGTATAATCTTGTTCGCGGCATAAGCTAAAGCTTACTAGGAAATATTAAATTTTGAACATACTCTGACCTCTTAATTCATAGTTTATTCCAATTAACTAACCATTAGGACACCATGTCCCATATAAGAGTCAAGTTTGCATGTCGCCTTAATCAAGCAAAGGCATATTGATTATTTTATATAATAAAACGCAAAGAATGATAATAAAATCCATAAACTCCAACACGCGTAATAATGCACCTATCAATGGTTTGCCCCAGGATGGGGGGGGGGGGGGCAACCCCAGGGGAATTTGAAATTTTTTGGAATCCAGAGTTGAATTCCCCACCCCTGGGCACCTAGTGAATGTCAAATTTCACATATCTCCTCTTAAATTTCTAACCCAGCAGAGCAGGAGGGCATTTTGCGTGCGCATGCGTCGATATGGGCTAGTGCACACGACAGAGAAGTTCTGCTATCGATTGTTTACATATTTTCCACAATTTATGGCCTAATTTCTAGCTCAAAATAAAACGTGTTTTAAGTTTTATTTGCTATATACGATACTAAGAGTCATTGCTTTATCTTCTGACAACAACAAGCATAGTTTGGTGTCGGCGTGCCGTTTATCTGATCGACTTTGGCTATGTGTATTAAACATTGCGCGTGGACAAAATGGCGACCGAATGTCGAGAACCTAAACACCATGCCCATGTTTTTAATAGCCTGAAGATCTAAACGGACAAAGCGCTACGGCTACTTGGTACTAAAATATAAAACAGCAGTTTTAACTATACGATGTTATAATCAAGTATCCCGGGTTTGAGCGAGTGGTCATGATTTTGTTCAGATTTGTCATAAAACTGCAATTTAATAGTTCTCACGATGCGAAAATCTCAAAATCTAGCCTTGATCTCCAGCGTCTACCGATGATATATGGAGCCTGAAGTACTTAAACTATCGTCAAATGCTCCGAAGGTAGCTTTAAAAAATGGTCAATTGTGGTAATTGTTAGCTTTCTTTAACGTACGTTCTTGCTGGTTTATTCTAACAGAGAAACAATCGTTTGTGATTATTTCCTTTAACTTGAGCATTGGACAAAATAACTTCACATTTCGATGATACCACAATTATTCCGTTGAACAAGAAAAGAATTACTGCGATCGGTCTTAATTTTAAAGTGTTATGGTAATTCTTTGCTGGTAGACTATTTGTTTACATTTCACTATGTTAATTAGTACATTTTTGGCTCCTTTATCAAAATCTAGCCTTGATCACCAGTCAAAAAATAGCATGAAACGAACAAGCGATATATATATTTTTCAGAAACGTTCTAATAACTGCTGCATAAAATGTCTTAAGAAATAATTTTTAACTATAAACAATGTTATTTTCAATTTTTCATTCAACGTTTATTTCTTTAAGATTGATGTTCATTCTGTTATAACGACTGTTTTACTTCTGTGTCGCCTAAATGTGTTTTAAAGAACTGCAGTTCTTGTTCCAGGAAACCCTGTTTGCCAGTCGAGGGCAAGTTGGCTTTGCTTTAGAGTCATCAGTGAGCTGCATTATCATGTGCAGAACACTCAAACATGTCTTTCCCCTCAGGGAAAACCCTTTTCTTTGGTGGCCGTCCCTTTAGGCAAAAAATCTCCCGACAAGCTATAATATTGCTCGCACTCTGCCTGTATTACAGCAATTGATTTGATGTGAAGTTTTGATCCTAATATAACACACTCCAGCACACGGATAAATGTTTTTCTCTTTTTACGGCCTGTTTGATTTTTGTCGGTGAAGGCTTTCATACCTGTCCCACATATTTTCCCATTATTTGCAACAACGATCCTGAAGCAGGCCAGAAAATCTGCTTTATAAGAGCCTTGCCACACACAAAACACTTTTTCTTAGCGAAATTTACGTCTATATTAAATTATGTGACGATAAACAGTACAAAAAACAAAGTTTGAATCTTCCGCGCCATTTTTATTCCCAATATCACGCGGTCTTTGTACAGCGGTTGCACGCATGCGCACGCAAAATGCCCTCCTGCTACCCAGCAGACCATTTTAGATGTCAAAATCCCTACCCTGGGAGAACTTACGATGTCAAATTCCCGTGGGTTGCCCCCCCCCCAAACCATTGATAGGTGCACAATGACACATGAGAGCCATACCATTTTGTATCCACACCCCCCCCCCTTATTGATGAGGTAAGTCTACCCCCTAAGAAAAAAATATCTAATTGCCAACAGTATACCCTCCTTCAGAAATAACCCGATATTTCAAAACCCCTTCAGAAAAAAAAACTTTTCCCTAACTCCTTCAGAAATATTCGAAAGATCAAAGAATGCCGACAGTGCTACCCGCTCAGAAATGACTTTCAAAGCCCCTTTAGAAAATCTCATCTATACTAGGGGGGAGGATATAAAATATGCAATGGCCCAGACTAAGAACAATAACATGAAACAGAACATACCGTTTTCTGTGAAAGCGTCCAAAAGACTTTTTTTTTTTTGCTTCTTCCTTGTCTTTCCCATATGGATTCGTTGAAGTAAGACACCAGGCTGCTAGTTCAAGGCATTCTGAACGATTCTGAACGAAAATCTCTGAACCGGCAGTTTGTTTGCATAACAGAAGGTGTTTACCATTTACAAAAAATTTCCGGAAATTCCGGATGGGATGTAAATGGAACACGACTTTTTCGGTTCGTTCCACTGGAAAATTCCCGAAATAAACGGTCAACCTGAAAAGGTAGTCCCGTTTTCCCGGTGGAAACTTCCCAATGGAAATTCGTGTTCCATTTACAGATTTCTCGTCTTTCTGACTAGTTCCAAGCCTTTTTCACAGCCGGGTCTCACGGCTCCTCAACTAAAATGGCGGGTCAGTCTTATGTAAGTTCTTCATGGTTGAGTTTTCAGGGTTTAAGTGTTTAAACGAGTGCTCTACTCAAGTATTTGCATTAGTCCTACAAAATATACTGCATCACGATAAATGGTAGGTAAAATTTGTTCCTGAAGCCAAGCCTTCTTTGGGCAAAGCAAGTATATTAAATTCATCGATCGAATATGCTGACAAAGAACATTCAAAAAAGCGTTACTATTGTGGTACAGGTAGCGTCTTATGAAAGTTGCAGCCGCTGCAAGGATACTAATTACCCCATAATCTTTTGAATTTATCAGATTTTCCTCGCCAACTATAAACTTTATGATTTCATTCATCACGGCACTTGAGTATAAACATCTTTCGCGGACGATTCGAGAGAGCAACAGAAACAAAACAGAGAGGAGCCTGTGAGCGAATGAGACCTGTCTAAATGGAACGCACTTTTCCCAACGGAAATTCCCAACGGAAATTTTCCGAAATTTTTTGTAAATGGTAAACACCCAGAAGTTTCTCCAAATTTGGTGACGGATACTTGGTAACCTGGCCTCATAGCGTAAGCGGCCGGCCTGGCACGTGACGACTACATGCATTTCGACTAGGGTAGGGTGGGGAAGGCCGAGCGGGGGTGGGGCGTATTATACCCCTCTTCTCTTTTCTTTGACCAGTAAAAACCCTTTAAAATATCATTTTAGACGGCTGACTTTGAATGGGGAGAGAAGTTTTATACTAAGCGGGCCAGGAATAGATGAAGGGGTCAGATGTTTCTCTGGTAGCCAGCATAGTAGCGATGTGGGGGGGGGGGGGGGGCTTTCAACACAGTTTTGTCAGGTTTGAAGCTTTTCAGGTGCCTGCAATTTGCTAAATAATTTTGTTATGCTAGTAGAGGGTAATGGATTTAAGGCATAAATGATTTTTAACAATATTTATATTTTTGGGCTTTTCCCCGTCTTCTCCCTTCCCTACCCCCGCTAGGCCAGCACGATTTTTCCCGCCAAATGTTTTCGGACGCAGTGGAGCAGGTCACGACACCTCTGCGATCAAACACCAGAAATTTGCATGTGTGCATGCATCATAAATGAGTTGTTTTGTAAAAAGCGCTAGCATTTTAACACGCTTCAGCAAGCCGAGCTTGTTATGTTTTGCTGTTTCTTTTGTACCGAAAGTATCTGCAGTTTATGTTAAAGTTAGTTGCGAGCCAAAAGTTCACATGACTAGCCACCAATCAATAAAACTTTCTACTACGGAGGAAGGCTCGTTTAAAAACGTCGATGGGCGAAAAATTTTCACAAAATATTGGAGACCCAGCGAGAAGCAACCCAGGTAAGAAACTTAATTTACGTACATGATAATCACAATATTAGTGGCTTTTTTACAAGCGGTAATACTATTGGAATGACCGTCGAATTTTGTCAATAAGTCTTACTTAACAAGTCCGATTCCACAAAACTGATTAAAGCTTTGGCCTATCAGCCTTCCGCGATTAACTTTACGACAGTGAAAAATTATATTGTAATCAAAATTGTAGTATGCAGATTAAGAACGGCGATCGAGAAAAATATTTCGGCGTTTAGTAACCGAATGCACGCAAGATTGAAGATAACAGATGAGCTTTGAGTTTGAAAGGTTTATCTGAAGCGGAATTTGTTAATTTCTGTTTTATTTCCTACCAAAACTGTTTTCTCGCAAATTATGGTAGAGCAAATTACAAAATAACCTTTACATATTCACATTTTCCACATAAGCAATGTTGACTCTTATAAATGCTATTAACCTTTCTAGTTGAGTGCAGCGAGCACATATGTAGTCAAGTTAACACAGTTTTGTTTAAAAACGCATTTCCTGGGCAATGAACACTGAAAAGCTTATTTTAAGCTGTTCGTGATTTTTGATTAGATCAAGCGACAAGTGCAAATTATGTAAATTTTACCGCTTTTAGTTGGGGCTTTATATTTCACGGGATATTTAAATAATTAAACATTACCTAAACAGTGTTTTTTTTTATTTAGCGTAAAAAAGAAACAAAAACAAAATGTAGCAATTTTAATTTACGGATATCACTATAAAAGCCGATAACCGACAAACCCAATAAAAGCCTAGTTTCGAACTTTTCAATGGTTTCTAGTCTCGTGGCGATGGCCGCCCCGGGCGAAGGAACTTTTACACACGCCCCAGAAGGGCGAGTTTTTGAATTGAAATTGTCCGTTTCCTAAGTGTCCGTGCCCCCCCCCCTCCCGCCCCCCAAGAAAAAAACAAAACTGTCCTACTTTGGCTCAAGTGGAGGGCCCCGGGGGGTACTCCCTATAATGGCCTATACGGGGCGGCTCCGGCCGAGAGGGTACCTTTTTAATGCTTCAGGTATATTAAGGGTAGGGATTTCACAAGTTCAGGTATATGAAAGGGTAGGGATGTCGACCGGTCAGTTTGGTATTTTAAAGGGCCTTCAATTTAAATATTTCGAACAGATGCACCTTATGGCTGTATCATTAAAAAAAAATTTTAAACGCTACAAAAATGACATCAAGACTTCCTGTTTTAGGCATGTCATGTCTTTTCGGTATATGAAAGGGGTACCTTTTTTCAGTAAAAGGTATACGAATGGGGTGCCTTTTCTGTTAAAATAGTATATAAGAGGGTGAAGGCTTGGACTTCGGGGAGGAGCCTCCCCATACAAAACTTTTTTTGAGGAGCCCCCCCCCCCCCTCCTGACCACCAGAGCTGCCTTTTATTTCCCTCCAAGGGGCCGGAAGTTGGGAAGTTTGAAAGAATGTGCTGGATGATTTACAAGTTCTCTTTTTTTCCAAACAGCGCATTGGTGTTCATATGTCATGGCTTTGGAGAACATTGTTCACGTTATGAAAGACTAGGAAGTGCTTTGGCGGATCAGGGCTACTTAGCATTCAGTCATGACCACGGTATGCATATGATAAACCCTCCCTACACCACCCCCCTCTTCAAAGTCAAGGAATCTGACTAAGACCAACATTCGTTAGGGGAGGGGGTAAGTGTCACACACAACACCAAAAAATCCTTATGGGTAATAACAAACCTACTACAAAACAAAATGCAAACCTTGGCCTCCTGGTTATTTGATATTATTTCAAGGACAGGAGAAACCTCGTTGAAGGTCATTGTGTTGTTCAGGAAAATTTCCATACCCCTCCCATGGAAGGTTTTTTGGTTTGAATCCCCCACCCCTCTGGAAATTTCAGTTAAGCCCACACTTTTCTTTAAAATTTTGCTTTTAAGACCCCCAACCCCTTCTAGAATTTCCAATGATCTTCTGTAGGGTGGGAATGGGTGTTTTCTAGAACTGCACATTTATAGGAAATCTTATCGTTTTTTTCAGTTGGTCATGGCCGCAGTGATGGTGAAAGAGTCCAGGTGTCAAACTTTGACTGTTACGTCAGAGATGTTTTTCAACACATTGATCAAGTCACTGCAATCAACTCTGGAATACCAGTGTTCATGTTAGGTCACTCTATGGTAAGTCAGTGCACAGCATTGTATTTTTTTTATATTTTTTATACAGGACAGTTGATGATGATGATGATGATAATGATGATGATGATAAAATTTTATTTAAGTTTAAAAATTCCCACATTTTTCTACTTTTCCAGGGAGGGACAATTGCCATTCTATCTGTCATGGAGAGACCTGATTTCTTCACGGGTGCAATTTTTAGCGCACCAAGTGTGACAGCTGATCCAGATGTGGCCACCACCTATACGGTAATTAACATTAACACTTGTTTTCCCTTGAACAACCACATGGTTTCCCAAGTCTTAAAATAAATAAATAAATAAATAAATAAATTACTTATTCAAGGGTAAAGTATTTAGCACTACTGCATAAATTGAGGAAAACTAAGTATTAAAAAAAATATAAATAAACAGCTGAAACTTGTTACAAAATCCCAGCCGGTGAAAGGCCGATCACTAAGTAAAAGCACAGAGGAGTTCAAAAAATCCATCTTGTGGCAGGGAGGAGAAATTGTACCCCTGACCTCCAGATTACAAGTCCAGCACCAAAACCACTACGCTATGGCACTTCTGCTTTCTAAGTTACAAGAAGTTAATGAAAAGAAAATTGACCATGTGAAAGTTAAAAATAAAGTCAGATGACAGGATCATTGGTCGGGGTCACAGTGTAGTGGTTTTTGAGCAAATAAAGCTTGTTACTCTCTTTCACAATGTAATAATTATTATGACAATTTGTCCCTGGCAAATTATCTTAAATTAATGTAAATCAGTGCCCAACTTCATAAATGATTTGATTCTTTCTCTGTGCTACCTCATGGTATTTGTGTCACTATTTTAATCACAGGTGCAATGCAATAACTTCTTGTTTATACAACTACAGGTGTTCTTGGGGAAAATAGCTGCATGTATTGCACCATCATATCAAGTTTTGCCACCTCTTGATGCCTCATTTATAAGCCGTGATACTGAACAAGTGAGTCCAAGAACATAATCTATACTTCTTGTATTTTTTAAACAAGTTTATATAATTTACATTACACGTGTGTTAAATGCCAGTGATCACTAGGTCCTAACCCTGTACGTCATGCTAAGGTTCTGACCAAACAGAACTGTAAACAAACAAACAAACAAGAAAGAAAAAAACAACAACAAATGCAATGACAAGTGTTGTAAAGGGCCGTGCAACATTAAATGACAAGATGTCAAAAATTAATATCGTCATTTCATACTCTATGAAAATTTTAAATCGAAGCTTAAAGTATCACTTTTAAAAAACCAACAAAACTTGTACAAGAAATGTACTGAAAATTACTTTCTCTTTAAGGTTAAAAAGTACGTTAATGATCCACTGAACTGGCACGAGGGAATGAAAGCCAGGTGGGCCAATGCTATGTTAGAGGCAATGGAAAAAATTCAGAGCAAGAGTTCTACAATTAAAACGCCTTTCTTAGTTGCCCATGGTGATGCCGATCAGATTGTGAAGATTGACAGCTCAAGATTCTTGTATGAGAATGCTTCAAGCAGCGAGAAAACATTCAAGGTAAGACTTCTAGCAGCTTAGATCATAGATTCCAACGGTCTGCAATGCGTGCAAAGAGATAGATGATCTATAGCATGCAGGCTAAGAGACAATGTAAATGAAGTCTTACAGAATGTGACTTAAACTTGAATATAGTATGTTATCATATGATCCCAATAATTTATTTAATAGTCTGGAAAAAGCCATCTGTCCTTGCACATACCAGCATTCATTGTCAAAACAATTACACCATCAATGCTAGAAAAATCTCCACTGATCCAGTACAAGATAATTTAACTGCAACAAATAAATCTGAAAATCTTATTCTAGCTAAAGAATTTATTATAAACTCTTTCTCATTTCAGTGTTTTGGTGTAAATAGTAAATGATAAGTAATGTTGAAGATTTTATCTTGATCAACTAAAATGAAATATTGTGCCTGAACGTGAAGATATATACTAGTCCTCTTTTGTTCACGTGCCTCCTGTTTTGCATTGGCATCCAGTTCTCTAGTGATTCTATTTCTGCATTATAACCAAATTAAATTTAAAAAAATAGAGGGCTGTATGTGAACAGTCTACTGTATAGACAATGATAAATTATATTGTTTATGAAAGCTTACATGTTATACTGTAGTTTAACTCTCAATCTTTAACTCTTTGCTTCATAGGTGTACAAAGACTGCCGACATGAGATATTGAATGAGCTGGAAGACAGTGCTGAGATGTTCCTGAAGGATATTCTAGACTGGATCAAGCAAAGATTGCCATAGTTTACTGATAGTACCACATTAATCTGTTTAAAGCAACACAACAGATTTCTAGTATTTTCCTACAGTCTAACCCATTTTCTAGAGTACTTTATGTCATTATATGAAGGGACAGAAATTTTTACTAGCAGGGAATTGTCTTGTTAACTTTTTTATGCCAAAGACTGATAGTGGTTTTTACATCCCCCCCCCCCCAAAAAAAAAAAAAAAAATGAAAGTAAAGGGTGAGGAAGTATCCACTATCATATACTTCCAGTTTACGTCACTCATAGACCATTATATAACAACTTTGCCAGAAAGACAACAAATAACTTCTTGTAATTAAGGAATCACCTTTTCTTTCCCTAATAATGTTTCTTCACATCAATAAAAACAAGTATAAAATATTCTACTTCTAAATACAATGCTATGACTCGACTTAATTTGTGTCTATACAATGAAGTCAGTTATTATAAGTATCGATTAAAAACTTTTCTAAATAGCACAATATCATTAAAAACTGGGTGAACTGCATCGTTAAAGTTTAAATGTACAGTAAATCAGGATGAATTCTGTTTCTGACTTTGAGATCACATTAAACATGATTTTATTTCCTTAGAGTTTGTTTGTCATCATTTGTGCACAAAAATGCTAAGTAACACTTTGCTTTGAGCAGATATAACTTTCACATTTTATAATACACCTGACAAAAATATACCTGACATGAATTTTACTGCTGTTCCGTGAAAGTTGCCCAACGAAACAAGAAAGTGTACACAACTATGCTGGAAGGCATTTAGGGTAGTGGCATTTTACCATGATTGCTTGATCAACGTTCACGGTGCTTATAAGGCACTATAGAAGGAAAAAGGATGAATTGGTACATTCACAGTTTCTCTTTTCTCTGTAATTAAATGCCATAAACTCTAATCAAGCATCGGTAAACTGCCACTACCCGTTACACCATTTGGCAATTGTCACATACACTTAATTGCTTTTGTAGGACAGCCTTATACTTAAAACAGCTGTATAAATTGAAGGACCAAGAGCAAAAAGAACACATCGAGTTTTGGCGAAATGCAACATTGTCACAAACAACTCCAAATTTCGCACGCAAGTTCGTTTACGTGTGCTCAACACTGCCCTGTATTAAATTTGGCTGGTCTTTCCTTCGTTTTCGAAAAATTACACATGCAAAAAGACAAGGTTTTTGCTGGCGGCATAATAAGGAATTTTCTTTGACAAACGATAAACAAAGGAACCCTTTTGTTCCTTAAAACAATGAAACCAGCAAACGTTTTAAGGATCAAACTATAACTCAAACAACTCTAACCCTAAGGTTAGGGTTAACGTTCCAAGTTAGGGTTTAAGCGCTTAACCCTAAGTATGGTGGCCCAGCATTATCATAGTAAAATATGTTAGGTCTTGCAAAGAAAAGCGTAAGAAATGTGAAGAAACGAAAAATAAAAGCAATCAAAATAGAAAAAAAATGAAAAAAAGTATAATTAATATAAGTATAATTAATATGATTAAAAAAAATAAATCAAATAATTTAAGCACAAAAAATATTTTAAAAAAATTGATTACAAAAAATAAAATAAAAATAATTTAAGCACAAAAAATATTTTAAAAAAATTTACAATCGAAAAAAAAGAAAAAGAGGAAAAAAACATTTAAAAATCATTGTTAAAAACAACATTGAAAATCAACATTAAAAATCGACATTGGAAATCAACATTAAAAATAGACATTGAAAATACAACATTGAAAATCAACATTGGAAATCAACATAGGAATTGAAAAAACGTTATTTCCACGTGGCCCATCGTTATCATAGACCAGGATGCTTTGCATGCATATAAAACATATTTCATCCATAAGAGAGCCCCAGAAGTCATTAGAAGCTCCTGATACACCAGGGTTTTCTGGACAGTACTTGATATGTGCAGTAGGTGATAACTAAAGTGTACATATTGTGAGCACCAGAGAGGAAAACGCAAAGGAAACAATTCATTGTTCATAAGCCAAAGCAGTGGCCCATCGTTCTCGTAGCCCGTGATGACTTTAATCAGCGGACTTCAGCCAGCCCGCTTCAGCGGAGCTTGAGATCCTTGAGACCTGCCATATCGAAAAGAAATCGCCTGAGAAATCCAAAGACTATGTGCGGCGTCCAAAATGAGTAGAATTCGACACCAGCACATCGCACGAGCTTACCGGATAGCCAAAGTGTTCCGCGCAAAACCGTACAAAAACGAAACATACGTACAAAACCGAAGCATGTCAACGAAGCTGTTGAAAAAAAAATAGAAAGGCCTGAAAAGTTACTGGTTTCATAAGAAAAAGAAAGAAAGAAAATGAAAAGCCCACAACAAGGGGTATTTTCAGTTGGTCACCCATCCAAGTACTAACCCCGTACAACGGGGCTTAACTTCGGCGATCGGACAAGAACCGTTGCCTTCCATGTGGTATCAGTAAGATGTAAATCAGCTCATAAAAGTTAAGACCAGTTTTAGTAGGAAAGTACCGAATTTTCCAAAAGATCCATTTAAACCAGGTATTTCTTTTTCTCTATTTGCATGACTCTTATAACCCTTTGTCTCTTTGACACTGATACCACAAGGAAAGCATTGGTTTTCGTCTGATCGCTGAAGTTAAGCCCTGTTCGGCAGGGTTAGTACTTGGATCGGTGACCAACTGAAAATACCCCTTGTTGTGGGCTTGTCATTTTCTTTCTTTCTTTTTCTTACGAACCAGTAACTTTTCAGGCCCTTCTATTTTTTTTTTCAACAGCTTTGTTGACATGCTTCGGTTTTGTACGTTTCATTATCTTGATTGGGGCGAGGAAGTCCGAAGGGCAGTCGCCGGCTTCTCCTTGAAATTCTCACTCGAAATAAACTCGAAATCCTGGCTCTAGATCGACCTCAAAGGAGTAAGAAAATGTGGTGCCCTTTTTTTGTGGGATACCATTTACTGTTGGTTTGCTTCTTTGTTTCTTTGCCTAGTTTTACGTAATTTTCACTAATTAAGTCTAGAGATCAAATAAGCCATTTACCGATGTTGCGGCCTATTGTGTGTGAAAAAAGAAAAAAAAATGGTTCCAGGTACTGCTGTCTGCAGGTCTGCAAAGTGAGAATTTGTTAATTTAATTTTCTTCATAGCAACAAATTAATTAAGTTATGTAAAAGAAAAAAAAATTCATTACGCCGATTCTCATTACGCCGTTCCGCGTTCCGCCGTTACTCTGATTACTAACAACCCTAAAGGGTTACGGCACCAAGCGACATCATTGACCCCATCATTGTGCAAAGGTTGACAGCAGAACCTGAAAACAAGCAAACGTTTCGCCCGGTACAACCGAGAGAATTCGTCAAGTTTTCCAGGGATGATTTAACCCTTGAAAACCTGAAGATTGCTTGCGTGGAACACTTTGGCTATCCGGTAAGCTCGTGCGATGTGCTGGTGTCGAATTCTACTCATTTTGGACGCCGCACGTAGTCTTTGGATTTCTCAGGCGATTTCTTTTCGAATTCTACTCATTTTGGACGCCGCACGTAGTCTTTGGATTTCTCAGGCGATTTCTTTTCTTGCCATAAGCTTTCACTCCAGTTTGCTTGCAGTTAGCTTTCACTGCAGTCTGCTTGCAGTTAGCTGTTTTTTGTTGTTTGGGGCAACACTATTTTGATAAGTTTTCTCGATAAAGCGCCTGCACAACACTCAACTTCTGTGACACACGCGCCATTGATCCGATTTAAGGAACGCCAAGTAAATGGCATGGCGAGCGTGCTCAGCAAAATCACATTCTGCTGGTTTTCCAATTACATCTTGCTTTTGCTTTCAGTAAAGCGCTGTTTGCTCTCCCATCTCCAATCCTTACACTATTACATCACACAAGACCCTGCGCGCGTAATCAAGACAAGATCGCAAGCACTTTTTGACCGATCCATACATGCATATCTAATGAGGTAGCGAAAACAAATTTGCGATGGGAGGTAGCGCTCCGGGCACTCACAAATATCTTATAAGTCTAAAACCAGGTCACTTCTCGGCAACTTTGTCGCGGCAGCATCCAAGCGGACACTGCAAAACTCGCATTGACAAAGTTCCTGGCAAGAAACTCTCGTTTTAGGCTTTTATTCTGCCAGGCTCAAAGCTACCTTGGTTTGTGCAACATTGTTCTGGAGCGCTAAACAGCGCTGTTGTACAAAACAAAGGCAGGAACATCCCTCAGTTCTTCGAGCGATGCTTTTAACTTACGGGTATTCAGACTTAATGATGTCCTTCAACCACCTGGCAGCCGCACTTACGCTAAAACTAACCAAAGGCTTTGATTTTCAGGAACAAACGGCCATTTTTTTTCTCTTTCCTCTCACGTGACACCTATCAGGTGACATCGCGTCACAATGTGATATCCAGTCCTTTTCTTAAAGCGAATCCTCAACATGGCGGCTAGAAACTAAAAGCATGGCTCTGACACGTTTTTCAACCTCCCCGGACAGTTAAATAACGCTAGAAGGAAAGACTTACATGTGATGTGTCGAAAAACTCATACTGCTGGCTGACTGTGGAGAACGTAAGCTTTGCAAAACGCCTTTGTTCTTTGCATACATAATTTGTGAACAACGAAGCTAGATCCAGCGAATTTGAATACAGATCAATGTTTAGCACACGGAAACGAACTTGCGTGAGAAATTTGGAGTTGTTTGTGACAATTTTCAATTTGGCCAAAACTCAATGTGTTCTTCTTGCTCTCGGTCCTTAAATTAGCAGTTTTCAATTGAGTGTCATAAAACTGACACCAAAGATATCACTCTGGCCAATCACAAAGGAAAACAGACATTAAAATGAACCAATCAAAACTCAAAGTTAAAAAACATAGATGACGTGAAGTGCAGGAAAACATGTGCGGTTGGTGTTGGCTTTACTTCTGATTGGATGAAAAATTGGCCCAAGTTTCTTAGACCAATCACTTAAGCATAGTAATGCAAAACCAAAACAAATTGCTTTTGATACCCAAGTGAAAACTGCTCTATAGACAAGTTCCCATTACATTGTATATATCCCTTGATAACTATAATGCCTGTTACCAAGGGTAACCCTCCTCTATCACTTGACGTGATAGCCTGAGAAGTTGGTTTCCTCATGGCCAAACTTGCTTGGGTTAAGGGTGTGGGTATGACTGGCCACACCGTGACAGATAGTCACACTTACACCCCAGAGGGCAGGTTAGGATGCCACGTTTAATCATTCTCTGCAAGAAAAAGAAACTGTTCTTCAATTTTCCCGAACTCTCATCGACTATGAGTATCATCAGCATGCAGTAAAATGGAACCTCTCTATGGGTACGTACGGTCTTCGTTTTCTTCGCAATTTTTTTCAAATCTTTCAGATCTTTGTTTTTCGGATTGAAACGGTTTGAACGTTTATTCAATGTATTTTTGTTGTTTTCAGCCTTGCAATAGCTTCATGTGGTTTTGCGGCAGTAATTGTAAACCACTGTTGTCCAAATTCTTAGTGAAATGTGGCCAAATACCAAAATTCAGAAATTACAGATATTTTCTTTAGTGATTATGAGTTTTGACAGTTTTATATCTGAGTGTTCAATTTGATCACGCGAATTTTGGCCAATTTCAAATCTTCGCTTCAACCTTAAGATCTTCGTTTTTTCCGCAGTGATCTTTGAGTCTTCGATTTCTTCAGAAATAAAAATGTTGAATGGCCTCGTAATTTTACGATTGCTGTTTAACCTGGAAAAAAAAACTTTACGATTTCTCATAAATGGAAAAGGAAAGTCATCATATCGATAGAAATAAAGTTTGTGTGTCCAAAAAGTTGTATTTATGCATCTGAGATGTGGGATGCGCAGGTAGATGGATCACTGCCAACACTGACAGACATTATAGTCATCGAAATTGACTGACATGTGACTGACATTAACTGACATGTCACATTACAAACACTGACTGACATAACATGTCATTGACAATTACTGACCTTACATGCCACAGACATTGACATGTGTCACCGACACTGACTAACATACATGTAACATGTCATCAACATTGACTGACCTTGTGTTGATTATTCACCCTCGTCTGGAACTCTTGGCTATCAGGTTTCAGTCCTGACTGATAGTTCCAAAATGAGCCAGCACCAACTATAGCTCGTGGCCAGATCTGAAAATTTATTTAACAGGAAAATCACATATTGAATGTAAAGTATAGGGGTGACTATTGGGGTCATTTTGGCTATTGCGATAGTATTGCAATAGTCAAAGTACTATCGCAATACTATTGCGATAGTAGTAACACTTTTGCGATACTATTGCGATAATACTGTAACAAATTATATTATTGACTTTATTGCATTGTTATCATTTCTTTCTCCAAGAGGGGGGTGGAGTTAATATTCAAACCACCATTTTGAACGCGGATAAGGCCCTGGAGACGAGACGTCCGTGAAGTTTGCTTTTATGGCTTGTTATACAGTACGGATTCTGATTATTTTCACCTCATTTGTGTTTATTCCAATGCCAAATGGCTTTCAGTGTACACTACATGACGTAGTAGAGCGTTGAAAACTTTTGGTGACATTTTATCTGGAGTGTGACAAGATACCACTGACTGAGTTAATGAAGGCGCGCATGTTAAAGTACGGTGTCGACATTCGAATGATCTACGATGTTTTTGACTTCGAGGAAGGAATTAAACATTCTGAATCCTGCCATTTTGCCTTGTAAACTTCAGTACAATACAAGAAAGCAAAGATTGAAAGCAAATTTATTGGTGTAAATGTTATGGCTAAGTTGAAACTGAAAAAGGAAGTTGCCTGTCTGAAGCTGCCAAAGCAATTTTGTTCAATTGAAAACCATAATTATAAGAGGTTTTCCAAGGTTTTTTGACAGGTAAACCACCTTGAAACAATGTTGAAATTGTCTTAGAACCTAGTTAAAGCGAGTATTTCTTCTTTCTTTTCTTGAATTGTGCGATTCTGTACGAAATATGCGATTTTTGATTAATTATGTCAAAATGTGCCATTTGAGATCGATTGTGCAAAATCGCACCATCCGCATAATATCAGAAGGCCTGTCTTATTGTCAATTAAACAGATCGAGAACTCACCATGCCAGTGGCTGATTCAGTAAACTGTGAATCAGCCTCTGGTCCATACATCCACCAGGCAGTAGGTTTAGCTCTTTTGTATAAACAGCACTGAGCAACAAAGCAGTATGCATCTGTCCAAAATGCCATCTCACCACCAAGAAGCCATGTCTGTTCATCTAGATTTAACTATAATCAAATGAAAAAATAACATTTTTTGTTACACTGTATATCAAATTAATGTTACTTATAAAGGACTGTAACTTTCAGGTTTCGTACCCTTTTTCACAGACAATTTTTCAGGATTTTTCAAGGACCTGTTTTGATTTTTCCAGGACTCCAAAATTTACATTTACCCTTTTACTCCCAAGATATCAATATTATTTCTCCTTACTGTTTGAGCATTTCTTGTAATGTTAGTTCTGAGAATTCAGTTGTTACTTGAGTTTAACAAATTTCCAGAACTTTCCAGGACCAGTAGTCTTTTTCCAGGACTGGAAAGTGCTATAATAAAATTCCAGGACTTTATTTTAAGATTCTTAATTTTTCAGCGCCTTCTTATTTATCATCTCTTATTTCTCTTAGGCTCCCCTCCAAATATAATTTTATTAATTCTAGCGATAAACTTTTACTTAGCTATCCACGTTTTAAATCAAAAGCCACACTAGGTGACCGTTCTTTTACCTGTGCTGCACCGAAACTTTGGAACGCGCTTCCATTTGACATAAGAAGTGCCAGCACTGATAGTATTTTTAAAGCTAAGCTAAAAACACACCTTTTTCGTCGTGCATTTTTATCATAGTTGTTTTTAAATTATATTCTACTTTTAATTATTGTAATTTTAGCTTTTTAAAATCATTGTAAGTTTACTCTTAATTTGTAATTTTAGTTTTTAGCTTTTTTATTCCGTTTTTAATCTTGTAATGCGCATTTGAACATTTTGTATATGAAATTTGCGCAATATAAATGTTATTATTATTATTATTATTATTATTATTATTATTATTATTATTATTATTATTATTATTATTATTATTATTATTATTATTCTAGGACCCATCTGAACCCTGTGTAAGGCATGGTGGCCTAAATGGTTTGTGTGTGCTGGACTGTGGATCAAGTAGCCTGTACAATCTATCCCTGACAGAGGTCATTGACTTATGGAGGGGGACATGGGGGTTTGCGGTGAACTGCTCATTTTTTTATGCGGTGTTGCGGTGAATAAAATTAAATCTTGCGGTGTTGCGGTGATCTCAAACCCTACGGTGTGCGATGTTTGTGTTTTTTAATCTACGGTGTTCGGTGAAACAAAATTATTAGCGGTATAACAGTTTTTTGTTTAACACTTGCATAACTACATTTAGCCTTTGCCGCTCGCTTTGCTCTCGTTACCCCACTCGCTTCGCACGCGGAACCCCACTCGGGAGCCTGTTCGCAGGCTAAACTACATTTATCTCTGTTATCTTCGTTAAATATTGTCTATTTAATCTTTAACCCAATCCTTATACGTTTTTATTGATAAGTAACTTGATTATATTGCGGTGACGGTGTTTCATCAAATTTTCTTGCAGTGATGCGGTGTTTATGTATTATTTTTTGCGGTGTTGCGGTGTTCAGGGTCCCCCCGTGTGCCCCTCCTTATGTGTTGTTTGTGTTCTTGGGCAAGACACTTTTCTCTCAAAGTACCTCTCAGCAACCAGGTGTATAAATGGGTACCAGCAAATTAAATACTGGTAAATTTAATGGTTGGGGGCACTTCATGCTTTTTCATAAATATTATTTATACATCCTATCGTTGTAATGAGCAATAGTTACCCCTGCTGAGATGTCTGTCCATTGTTTACTCATATCCGAATAGAGATTGAGGTAAAAGTGGTCTGACAGTGAGTTTATTCTGAAAAAAGAAAAACAGCACAGATTAGATTCAACATGCACATGTATGCATCAGCAATACCATCATGTTGGAAATGACTTATATTACAGTGACTGTCATAATTTTGTTAGCTGTCCATCAACTACATGTCGTCAGTCTGTCAGACAGTCAGTCAGTCAGTCAGCCAGCCAGCCAGCCAGTCAGTCAGTCAGTCAGTCAGTCAGTCAGTCAATCAGCCAGCTAGACAGCCAGTCGGTCAGTCAGTCAGTCAGCCAGCTAGACAGCCAGTCAGTCAGTCAGTCAGTCAGCTGGCCAGATAACCAACAATACCTAGTAGTAATAATAAAATTTTATTATTAATTTATTTTTTCCTGCTTACACTTGAAATCCTTTATCAATAAGAGTTTTCAGTGTTATATCTTTCCATGCCTGTAGTACGGTTCCATTCACTGCCTAGAAATTAGACCAGACAATACATCTTACTTCAAATTTGAAACAGTTGAGTGAAACTTTGTCAATTAATATTTAACTAGACCGGCCCCCAGCTTAGGTGATGGCAACAGATCAACCTCTTTACAATGGCCTTTAGACAAAGTATATTTCAGGCTTGAAAAAAGTTTGAATTCTAGCTTTCACTTTGGACAAGCAGAAACATTGGACAAGAAGCTCTCAAATTTTGCTTGGCTAGGACAATTGCATGCTTGTCTTAGTTTAATACTATTTTTTTTTTTAATTAAGACTGTGTTGTTCCAGAAAAAAATCCATATCCCTGGTTTGAATCCCCCCACCCCTCTGGAAATTCCATTTAAGCTCCATACTTTCCTTTATTTAAAAAAATTGACTTTCGAGAGCCCCCACTTGGGTGGGTATGAATATTTTCTGGAACTGCACATTTTGTCATCAGATGACTTGACTGGGCCATTGTCCTTCAGGCAAGTGAGCACAAAAAGTTACTTGCCTGGCAAGATTTACATGTCCCAGATGACTGAACAGGGTTTCTTTTTGAGCCCTAAAATTGCAGTATTGTAGATAGAGGTGGGCATTGTAGGAAGCTTTTAATAATAATAAAAAGTGTATGGATTGGCGCACATTTGGGACAAGAAAATCCTGACTGTTGAATCTAAGGTGGCCATAAATGGCAGTTTGACTGTATTGGTTTGTAAACAGCACTTACAGCAGAGGTTGAGGTTAGTGCTTCCTGCCAAGCATATGGTATTTTGCCCTTTTGTAGAACAAATTCCAGTAGTTCCCGTTCCAGTTCTCTGGTTTCTGTACAGTAAAAACTCACATATAAGAACCTTGTGATTAAGAACCTGTTAGGCTAAAATTTTCCAATTAGAACCCCTTTACATAAGAACTTGTTTTAGCCTAAAATTTGAAATAGGCTCTCACATATATCCATTTACAATGTTGCATTTAAACTTACTTTCCAGAGTACACACAGATGTTGTTATCACTTCATCTAAGCCCAGGTGAAAGTACTGATCAGGAAACAGACTCATCATTTCTTCAAGAATACTTTTCATTGTACTGACCGTAACTCCCTGAGAAGCAAAAAGACAATAATCAGAGGCAGCGGAGCATTTCGAAACATGGGAGGGGGATCTCATCATACACCAAGCCAAGCACATACTCTTATCTTTCTGGAGCCTTTGTGAGTATAATTTAAAGCTACAGTTTGCAAGACAGAAAAATCTACTTATCCTGGACAACCAGGTGGAGCTCTCTTGAGCCTGGCTCTATCCAATGAGGCATTTACACCCGCTTTCAGTGTTACGTGCATAGCTATCTTTCTACATCCATCTTTCGACATCATCTTTCAACATCGTCTTTCGACGTGCTGTTTGAAATGAGCCAATCAAAACCTATACATACCATTGTTGGTTTCATGCAAATGTGCGAAAAGGTCAGAAGGTCATGCTAGTGGGCTGTGATTGGCGGATTTCGATCCGTGTTGTTTGTTTAGCACGTCGAAAGATGGATGTCGACAGAAAGCCGGTATGCACGTAACACTGAAAGCGGGTGTAAATGGGTACTGGCAAATTAAACATGGGGGGAGGTCCTGTGATGGACTAGCATTCCACCCCAGGGGGGGTACTCCGGCTTGTAAATGACGGGGATGATCAAATAGAGGCAAAACTCAGGACCCAAAAAAATCCCTAAAGTCTTCCGACATTACCCAAAAAAATCCCTGGACCAAAAATAACCCCCCAAAAAATCCCTTGTCAAATTACCCCTAAATTGCCAGGAGGGGCAATAACATAACACAAAGAACACTCGTTTTGTTTATTCATGATACCATTAATACGCCAAGGCCGTGCCAAGGCCCTTTAGTTCCTTTTTAATACCCAAAAAAATGCTCTATCTAAATCAAGTCACCCAAAAAAATACTTGCCAAATTTTCCAACCCAAAAAAATCCCGGAATCGAAAATTTCAAACCCAAAAAAATCCTTTGATCATCCCCGTCATCAACAAGCCAGAGTACCCCCCCCCCCCTGGGAAGTCAACGTACAACTGAGGTGACATTTTGAATTAGCCACAACTTGACTTGTAAACTTTCATGAAAATTTAAACATGTTCAAACTTCACAATTTTGTTAGTCAAAGAATGCACAAAAATGAACAAGCTAAGAATGCAAGAGCATGTGGGTTTACATAAACAAGTGTTGGAGATCTCATTAACTCGCATAACTTTGGTTTTGAACACCTTACTTGTCTCAATTAATGAAACTTTAACTCACCTCTGGATCATTATAGAGCTCAAGAAATCCTGTCCTATTGCAGAACCGTAGTCCTTTGGTCTTGTTTTCCAGGCCTACCATTCCAAGGACATGGAAACTGAAAATCAAAAAGAATTTTATTCACACACTCATAATTTATCACAACAACTCTTTAAAGGCTAAAAAATTAAATTCAGTGTATATAATTTGAACCTCTTATAATCAGATGAGGGTTGTGAAGAAAATTAATGAGAAATAAAAGACAAATTTTAACTTAGTAATTAAGTGATATCTTTGAATAGTACCTTATTATAGGAAAAAAAACGCTTCATGAAATTAACGTGAAATTCAAAAATTCCACAATTTAAGTCGCATTAATTTTTGTTAATGTAATTTCTGTGCCGTTAATTACGTAAAGTGTTAATTTCCATGACCTTAATTTCCATTATTTAGGCCCCAATTTTTCAATACAGTCCAGCCATTCTTAACTCCTAGGAAAAGGCATTATTTCATCAGGGTGAAAATCTGCCGGTAGCACTGAAACTGTGGAGAATGCTCTCCAGCGGTCAGATTCCTTCACTTAACCTGACATTTTTTATTATATGTCTAGTGTTGAAAAAACTTGTTCCTGTTGTCTCAACAAGATTTCTTTTCTTTGTGTTCGTCGCGTTAATTTCCTTCATTTTGAAATGTCACCCCCTCTTTTGCGTTAATTTTCTTTATTGGGAAGTAATTTCTCCTTCAAAACGCATTACCGTATTTTCTCGGTTATAAGACGCACTCGGTTATAAGACGCACCCTAAACTTGGCAACTTTGTCATGTCAAGTTTCCAAACTAAAAATTTTGCGAAAACACTCGGTTATAAGACGCACCATGAGTTTGGGAGTTAAAAAGATGCAGTCATCAATTTAAGGACAGTTCTCCATACAGAATTTGAATGTTTGAATGTTGTTCATACTCCTTGGCACAATTTTCGAGTAAAGAGGTGAGATTTCTTGCTGTTATAAGACGTAAATTCGCTCGAGGTAAACATCTTTCCATCCTTCATGCTTCGATCTTGGCTGCTTAGTAACCTGGCAGATGTGTAGTTACCAGTGACCACTGAGTTTGTAGCTTGGTTACCAAGTACCCAAGCATGCTTCGTCTCACTTCGCACCACAGGCAGACCACCCTATGTGTTCGTAGTTAATTATTGTTGTTGACATGAGACGAACAAAAGAAATTTTGAAATCTATAAGGGCTACTGAAATAAAGCTCTGGAAATTAAATATCTACACTACATTTCGCTCTAAATATCTCAATGAAGTTGAATGAAACGTTTATCGACTCAATTGTTGCATTTCTTCGCCTGCGCGGGCCGTTTTAAGCGCCTTTTTAACTGATTTATTACCGACCTTCGGCCGGCTAAATCAGTTAAAAAGGCGCTTAAAACGGCCCGCGCAGGCGAAGAAATGCAACAATTGAGTCGATAAACGTTTCATTCAACTTCATTGAGATATTTAGAGCGAAATGTAGTTTAGATATTTAATTTCCAGAGCTTTATTTCAGTAGCCCTTATTGATTTCAAAATTTCTTTTGTTCGTCTCATGTCAACAACAATAATTAACTACGAACACATAGGGTGGTCTGCCTGTGTTCGCACTTTGTTTATCGAGTGTTTTTCAAAGATTCTCAGGCTTTTTTTGGTGTTTTCCTTGTCTTCTAAAGTCATTTATCAACTTTCCACGATGAGAAAGGTTTGTTTAATATAAGTATGCTTGATTTTCTTTGTCTGTTTCAACATAAATGCCGACAAAAGCAGTTGTTACCAAAACTTGTCAACTCATCAATACCGCGATAATAAACTTCACGTTGAAACTTGCTGTTTCTTGTTCTAGAAGTGTGAAATATTATAAAAGTGAATGACCAACACCAAGAGTTTTCTTTTTTCTTATTTTAACTGCAAGTTTCGGTAAAATGGCGGCCATAAGATTTTGTTGGGCGAAAATACTCGGCTATAAGACGCACCCCAATTTTGGCAAAAACTTCCTTAGAAAAAACAGATTTTCCTTGAAAAAACCGTGCGCCTTATAACCGAGAAAATACGGTAATTTAAGTCGCGTTAATTTTAAAATTATACCTTAATTAACTCCAGCGTTAATTTCCTAAAATCGCGAAATTAAAGTGACGCGAACAATAAGTGTCGCGAACATAACATGACGCGAATATTAAGTGACTCGCATGTCAGTAATCAATGTAAATGGATGTTGTCGTTAATTGACTCACTTGTAGACATTGTGAGAACTGCTCTGTTGTTGCTATTGCCGATATTAAGTCCCCTGCTGCGTTTTTGTTAATTTTGACGTTATTGCTTCAATGAAGTCGTTTTATATAATTCAAAGGCATACATGTCAAAATATATTGCCAAGAAAATGTAAATTGTGTCTCACTCAAAAACGCGAAATTAAAGTGATTCAAAATACAAAATTTTCGCAAAATCGCGAAATTTAAGTGTCGCGAAATATGTGCACCTCAAAATCGCGAAATTAACGTGTCGCGAAAATTTCATGTAATAAGGTAACTTACGCTGATTCTACTTCTGGGATGACCCTTATTCCTCTGTCACCAGCATAGGATACCAAAGATTTGACTTGTTCTTGGGAGTAAAATTCACTTTGATTATTTCTTAAATCTGGATAGCTGAAAAATAAATATAAAAATTACATAAAAGGTAAAGTCTGCTTCGAGCCTAGTGGCCCATACAGGCCGGAGCTTATCCCGGTTTCCGTAGCATTAAGCGACTAGGAGTATTGCTACTCCCCCCTGGATGGGATGCTAGTCCATCGCAGGGTTACCCCCCAGCAGTAAATTCGCCGGTACCCATTTATACACCTGGGTGGAGAGAGGCACTGCGAGAGTTAAGTGTCTGTCCCAAGAACACAACGCAGCGCCCCGGCCAGGCCTCGAACCCGGGCCGTTCGACTCGGAGGCGAGCGCGCTAACCATTAGGCCACCGCGCCTCCCACAATAAAAATTACATGATTGTAAACAATTAAGGATTTATTTCATACTCTTTGCTTTTTTATTGATTTATGCATCTTTGATACAACATCTTTGAAGGAGGCAGCATGGCCTCTGAGTGGCTAGGGCACTAGACTTGTAATCCAGGGGTCCCTGGTTCAAATCCACCTCCCTGCCACTAAATGGATTTGTCTTCGGTTTTCCCAAATTTAACTCCTCCATACTTTGTTAATAGCCAACTGGATAGCCTCCTGCCAGTTGGGGTTTTTAACATGTTCATGTATGATTTGCAATATTTGTTTATTTATTTACAGTGTCCATGCACAATTAGCACAACAGTGCTAAATAGATTGACACTCAAATAAAGTTATTTTTAATTATTATTTTAACAGGATTTGAAGGCTATAAGACTTAAAAAGAAGATAAAGAATAGAATGCTAAACTGGTGTGGCAAGAGAATAGAAATTTTCTGGAGTAACATGATACATAAACTCACAAAACTGCATACTCACAGTTTACTCTCGACGCTGAATCGACAAAAGTCTACAAAGTGGAAATGAAGCACATTTAACTTCACAGAGCTCATGCCATTCAGGATGTTGTACAGAAGTTCAAGAGGAAAATACCTTCGCCTAAAACACAATAAAATATCTAACTCTTTATTAATGACACAAATTGAGTATGTCAAAACTGACAAAAATACCCTGGCATGTTTAATGGTCACTAGCTGGGCATCAAAAAATGCCAGGTCTACAAGCCATTTCAATGAGAAATACGGTATAACTGTTGTTATCTACAATCTTGGACAATAGTAAGATTGACCACTAACTTTCTTAGTATAATGCCACTCCCAGGGGGGTACTCCGACTTGTAAATGACGGGGATGATCGAATGGAGGCAAAACTCAGGACCCCAAAAAATCCCTAAGTCTTCCGACATTACCCCAAAAAATCCCTGGACCAAAAATAACCCCCCAAAAAATCCTTGTCAAATTACCCCTAAATTGCCAGGAGGGGCAATAATATAACACAAAGAAAAACCATAAAAAATTGAACACTTGTGTTTGTTTATTCAAGGTTGCAGTGTTCTCCCTAGGATTTTGGGAAGGCCAGGTGGTATTCTGACTCTGATTTTTAAATGCTGTTAAAACCTGATTTGCGGAACTTGTTCCCCCCACGTTACTATCACTTTTCTGTCTTTTTTCCAGAGTAAAATTTACTAATTTTAGTTTCTTTTCTGAGCAACCCAAATCGGCTGAGTTCGCCATTCTTTATACGAACACGAGAACTTCATTTAGTATTCCATGTACGACACCTTGAAGTGCTGTTGTGTTTCTGTAGCAATTCGATAAAGCTAAGGTAGCTGCTGCTCAACAAAACGAATGCATCACACTCACAGATTTAAACACATTAATACAAGGGTAAATGACTTTTATAACGATATTAAAGGGCGAAAACACAGTAAAAAAGTGATTTTGTCTTTGCTTATGAAAAGGAATTCCCGTTCCAGATCTCAAACAGTAGGGTTATGTTGTGTTACATCTCAATTTTTAAGCCAGGCGGCAACGATTTTCCTGTGAATCAAGCTAGGCGGCCCGCCTGGCCTTAGATACCTAGGGAGAACACTGGGTTGGAAACTAAAATTTCGGAGCACTCGCCATCTGGGCGAGTGACCTTCAAATTGCACTCGCCCAGATCAGTTTTCACTCGCCAGGTCTCCTCCATTAAAAACGGAAAAATTAGCCCCCCTCCCCCACGAATAATAAAATGTACAACTTAAATTTTTAAGCACGTTTGATACTCACTGAGCCACCGTAGTGGTCGATCACGATACAGACTGCAATCTAAGCCTATTTCTTAAATGAAAAGTCGCCGAAAATAGACCTTACTCCACAATAAAAATGGAAGCACACTTCCATCAAAAGTTGAAACACAGTTTAATCTGATATGTATTCCTAAATACCTGTAGTTTGCAAGCAAATAGCTTTGATGGAGATTTCAAAATGTTGGTAAGCTATCAGCTTATGGACAGTGTAAGTAAAGGTTCCGCTTATTTTGAATAATATATTGAAAATCGTACTCGCCAAACCAGACGTGATTCGTGATCCGTGATTCGTACTCGCCCGACAGTTTTCACACTTGCCTGGGCGAGTGGGTGAGCGCTAATTTCCAACCCTGTTTATTTGTCATACCATAAATACGCCAAAGCCGCGCCAAGGTTTTTTAGTTCATTTTTAATACCCAAAAGAATTCCCCTATTTAACTGCGCTGCGCAGTTCTTGCTCTGCAAGCGGTTTTTTTTTTTCTCAGTGACCAGACTGATGCCCCGCTCGGCCGGGCTCGGGTCACGCAAGGTTTAAAAGCTAGAAAAAACTTACCAATGGGAAATTTTCAAATGCTTTGGTCTTAATAAGCATGTTTAGCATGAAATGTCCGATTTTGAAGCGTTTTACTCAAAGAAATTTCTAAATTTTCATGCGTCAAAAGAAAAATATATTTCAGCCGGCCAAAATCTGTGAATAAATACAATTACGTTGGTGTAAAAGAATGTGCTGACATGACAAGTTTCACTTTCGATCGGCTAGACCTCGAGTCACGTAATTTTTCAAAGCTATTATCAGCTTCCTTTAAAATCTTTGCGAAGCCATTAATCTTTCCTTACAAAATTCAGTGTGAAGTATTTTGAAAAGTTTGAATCGAAGAAAATACTAAAATTTCACGCTTTAAACAAATACGCTTTAGCGGGCAAGAATTTACATTTATTTACATTACGTTTGTGTCCTGGAATGTGCTGGCGTTAGCAAATTTTTACTCCACTGATCGGCAAGAATCACGCAATGCTCTGAAAGGTTTAAATCTGCCACAAACGGAAACTAAACAAATCCTCTGGTCTAAACTTAGCATGTTAAGTGTGAAATGTTTGACTTTTTAGCGTTATTTTTTTTTTTTTGGAGCTGTGTCATCTAGAGGATTTCTGAAATCTGATGGAAAACCACTGAGACAAACCCTGACTTGCAAGGGTTACGTCATTGCTAAATTAATTCCCCGGGGAATTCCCATTCAGGAAAACACAGGTCTAGTGTTTTTCTCAAATTTGATTTACCGGTAATTATTTGCTCCAATATTCCATTTTCGGAGCTGGTTATTCAATCTTTAAACGGTAATTCAAGACAACACTGGATGCTGATTTAAAAGGTTTTTTTGTTTCACGGATCAGGATCGTGGGAATTAAATTTGGCCAGCATTAGCATATAAGAAAAATATTTAATTTCGGATAAAACTAGTCAACCATGAAATGTCACGCAAGGTGTTTTCCTACCATCTTGTTTGTCAGTCACAACATTGTTCGACGCAGGTAAAGGGGATAAGGGGGGGGCGCATTTTTTGTTCCCCCCACATGGCTCCCCTAAAGTGCTCACGAGACCCACCACCAACCCAAAAAAATCCCAGAATTGAAAATTTCAAACCCAAAAAAATCCTTCGATCATCCCCGTCATTTACAAGCCGGAGTACCCCCCCCCCCCCCTGGGATGCCTGCCACTTACTGCTAGTAAAACTTTTAATGTAGTAAGAAATAAAATATTCAAGACATAAAACTTACCCAGCATCTAACATAAGACCTCTGTGTACATAATGGGGCTGGTCATCAATATTCACTGCACTGTTGATTAAACTGCCATTCTCAATAAGCTGAGTAAATGTTTCCATTCCATATCTGTATACAATAAATGAAAACAAACAAACATTGCCACATTGCATGTAACAATTTCAGAGGTGCATTGGGTACATGGTGCAAATAACAATTATTCCACGAGCGCGCGTTGGATATGGGATGGTAGAACGCGCCGAGTTGGCTGTAACGATCTCATATCCAACAAGCGCGAGTGGAATAATTGTTTATTAAAAACGCCCAAAGAATTGCAATATTTGAGCTCCTCAGCTGTTTTCGTTGACACGTTTTGGCTACCATATTTGTGGCCAACAGTACATGAGCTTATATACCATTGCCTGTTAATCAATCAAAACGCAGTCCTGAATTGCAATATACCATAATTTTGCTAGTTTTTAATAATGCTCAATGTTACAACATGAGTCCCGGCCTTGAAATTTTTGACAATGTTATGCACCTATCAATGTTAAGCCCGAGCGGGGGGGGGGGGGGGTCGGGCTAACCACGGGAATTTGATCGTGAGGTAGGTCCCCAGGGTAGGGATTTTGATCGTACGTGATGGCCCCAGAGTTGGAACTTTGGTCATATTTGAAGGTTTGAAGGGACATCTGACCACCTTTCATGGGGATTTTGACCAATTATTTTGTCCCGGGGGTGGGGAATTTGACATTTTTTTATAGAAAATGTCAAAATCCCCACCCCTTGCCCGACCCCCCCCCCCTCGGGCTTAACATTGATAGGTGCATTATTGCCACTAATATGCAACAGGGAACATAATTCAGCGCTCAAACTGCAACTGGATATAAAAAAAACCATATGGGGAGGCATTGCTCGCCCCCAGTGGTATCCCTGGTGGCGACGTGACCGACATTACCCCCTCACACACACACACACCCCCCCACCACCACACCCTGTCCATCACCCCATGAACCCTCCTTGTTCCAGGAGGGGGGGGCGGGGGGGGTTAAAACAATTATAGACATTATATACAACCCTGATATGAGGCATGCACTTACAATGCGCCATACGGTGTTTTAGCTTCTATATGAGCCTGCCCATCTTTTATTTCCAAGATGTACCAATAAGATGTGTCGACACCAAGACTTTCATCGTCGCTGCGAACTTCCAACACAAGTTCATTCAGAGTGTCATTGCTTTCAAGAAGACGTGCCATCTTGTTTTCACCAACTTGCTGCAGTATTATCTCCAGATACCGTGTTATTCCTCGTTTAAGGACGCCTGAGTTTGAAGAAGTCTTGAAAACGAAAGCTGGAGAAATCGGAAGAGGCGGCCCTGATGCAGAAATAGAGGCGGGAACAGGCCATAGTGTGTTAGGGACGCTGTCAGATGATTCACGAGCAGAACAGACGCACAAAATAACAAAGGAAACAAACAACAAGCTGTAGAACCTCGACATCTTGGAAGATTCTGCAGAAATCATGGCTAGTTGTTGACAAACTATGCGCGTGACCCGCACGAAAGGAAAGATTGTCAAACAGGCGAATTTCCGACAACAATCGGAAACTCAGATAAAGAATCGGAGATGTTCGTGTTTTGTTCGGGATTTCCGAAGCTACGCCGATAATCTTTCTAGTGCCAGGTTACAAACCCTATAAGGCTTGGTTACCCTATTTGGCTGACTCAACCCTACATTCGTACAAAGATTTCGCAGAAAAGAGATCAAAACAGCGAGAAAACAGTCTTTTTACTATGACTGTCCAGTGGACTCTTGCCGCCGGCTTTCTGTACGCCGAGATTGGTGTTCTTCTGTTGTTCTGCCTACCTTTTATTTCTGCTAAAAGGTACGTTCTTGCAAATTAAACGCGTTTTAGAAAACAGATCTCTCATCAAAAACATGTACTATGTACTCTATTCAACGTCTTGTGCAATGAATGACGATTTTAAAATCATTTTATATTTTGCATTTTAGGTGGAACACAATTTTCAACTCCAGGATCGTGGCAACTTTATTTGAATATGGGAACTTCTATTTCAACGTGGTTGTAATAGTGATGGCACTTCTTCTAGCGGGTAAAAACCATAAGCTTTCATTTTATTTATTTTTGACATCCACACTCCATGCACGTAGTACTAACTTGCGTAGAAAAAAAGCTCACAATTAAGTTCTCCTGCAATATTTTGAAACATATACTTTAATATAAGTAACATTTTTTAGATCTATAAGAAAGTAGATTTCGTTTCACTTTGGTTCCTTCGTGAATTTATCTGTTTGTTGCTTCCGGTATATTTTGTAACAGTCGCCTTTAGCTGTTCAAGGTTCGCAGGATCAAAGTCTTCTTTCTTGTTCAAAAGAGAATGATCGTACACAGGGAAAAAATAAATAAGTTAAGATGCATGAAGTCCATCATCTCAAAGCAATTTTGCAGATTTTTTTTTAAATTTTATTGAAATGTTTTTCTTTTACCTGCCCTTTTCAATTTCAGCTTTAGGGTGAGTCATCAGTTACTATTTATAGCAAGGATATGCTTTGTTAGGAATGTTTGTTGCATTCAGTGAGCTGATGCAACTTTATAATAGACCAGTTGCAGTTTTTTCATAATTCTGGAAAAGTTGCAAACATGATTTGTACATTATGTGTAAGAATCGGATGTTGAATAATCCACATATTTAATTTTCTGGAATACCATAGAATTTTGTTGTATAGTTTATGTCCCCACCTCACCCCCTCTGATAAGCCACTCTTGCTTTTTTAGGACCATAAGTCTGCTAACCCAAAAAAGGTGTTGTTTTTTTTTCAAACTCATCGGTTATTCTCAAAGGAAAAGAAACTTATAGGTCATTAATGTTTAATGAGCATGTATAAATTGGATACAGAGTTTCCCTGTTTTATCAGATCTATTAAAGTTTAACAAGACTGCTTTTTCATCCCTCAATTCATCATGTTTTGTTACAGCTTTATTAATAGGGTTTTAGATTAGATAGTTCCCTTGCTACACACATGTTAACAGCCAAAATAATAATAATAATAATAATAAAACATTTTTATAGCGCCTATCCAGGTCTGCTCTAAGCGCTTTACAAATCTATAAAAATTCGTTAAAATTAGCTGAATAAATCTTAAAAATTAAAAATGTACATTAAAAGTAATAAAAAGTAAGAATCGCTAAGAGTAATAAGTTGTTTTAAAAAGATAAGTTTTGAGTTTTGATTTAAAAGAACTTAAATTGTCACATGAGCGGATAAAAAAGAGGTAGACTGTTCCAGAGTTCAGGCGACGAAACAGCAAAAGCTCGAGACCCATACGACTTAAGGTGGAATTTGACAGGGTTAAGGCGTGAAGAGTGTGACGATCGGAGGGTTCTTGAAGGTTGGTAGTGCGTTAACAAATCTTGAATGTAGATAGGAGATTGTTGATGGAGAGCTTTGAAGGTAAGTAGCAGAATCTTAAATTTAATGCATTCAGAAACAGGAAGCCAGTGTAGTTCTTTCAATATCGGAGTGATGTGGTCGTATTTTCGGGAACAGGTGATGTCGAGCAGCGGCGTTCTGAACAGACTGGAGCTTTTTTAAGGCATACTTCGGCACATTGTATAAAAGAGAGTTGCAGCGGTCGAGTTTGGAAGACACAAAAGCATGGACCAAGATCTCGGTTGTTTTCGTGGATAAGTACTTCCTTATACGGGAGATGTTTCGGAGATGATAAGAGGCTGCTTTACAAATGGAACTGATATGCGGAAGCATAGTCATATTGCTGTCAAATATTACACCATGTTTCTAGCAAATTTAGATGGCTGAATTATGTCTTGACCAAAACGGATTGGAGGTAGAGACTGCTGTAGGTTGTGTTTTGAGTAAAGGAAGAGAAGTTCAGTCTTGTCCTTATTCAGCTTTAGCTTGTTGAGAGACATCCACTTGTCAAGATCAGACAATAAACATTGTGGGGTTTGGGGCAGCAGGTACATAAAGGGGTTTAATATCACAGCTTAAATTATTGTGTGGTTCCAGAAAATGTCCATACTCCCCCCACAGAAGGGATTGGAAATTCCTGGGGGTGGGAAGGGGTCTCGAAGGCCAAAAACTTTAAGGAAATGCATGAACTAGAAGCTTTATTGGAATTTCCAGAGGGGGGGTGGGGAGGGGGTCTTGGGGAAAAATTCCTTCTGTGAGGGAGGTATAGATAATTTATGGAACTACACTTTTTCATTCAGTATCTCTAAGGGAAAACAATGGATGAATCCCTTCTCACAAACAATTGCTAAAACTAATGTCTTGTGCTCTTTGCAGATTCCATTCGGGAAACCAGAAAGTACAGTAAAGTTGACACAACACCTCATGCAGACAGCTTACACCACAACCCACAAGCTGAATTGATGATGCAAATGAAGCTATTCCGTGCCCAGCGAAACCTCTACATCTCTGGATTTTCCCTGTTCCTTTTAATGTAAGCTGCCTTGATTATTAAAACAAATGCTCATTTATATTGGGGGGGGAGGGGTGAAAACGTGGGAGTAAAGCAGGTAGGAACGCTATAGGAAACAGGAGAAGAGAGGAAAAGAAGTGTGATTCCCAGGGTGACAGGAAACAGGATAAATGGGGAATTTTTTGCAATATTGGGAACCAGGTGGGATCCAGTAAAAAAAGGGTGGGGACCAGAGTAAAAGGTACAGGATGTTCAGATTGCCACTGCCCTCCCCCCCCCCCCTATTTATGGTGTCCATCTGGTATTCAGTGTGTTAGGGTCTAATAACAAACACCCAGTTGCTCAAGAAAAAAAAGAGTACCTTTACATCATATCATATTGGAAATGCAAAAATAAAAAAAGACTGTCTATCATCTGTGAGTTATTAACATGAAAAAGTTTGCTAAACATTTAAAATCATTTCTTTTGACAGAGTGTTGCGCCGCGTTGTAAGACTTCTTTCCCGATATTCAGTTCTTGAAGCCTCTAATGAGGCCAGTCTGCGTCAGGCTCAAAATGTCTCAGAGGAATGCAAAAGGTTGATGGATGAAAACGACAAACTTAAAAAGGTAATGTTGAAAGGTATGTAAGGTGGGTGTTGTAATGAATTTTGTTACATGCATCACCATCATGGCTGCTTATACTCCCTGATGTTACTACTATGTTGAAGTTAAGGGTCTAAAAATTACTCTGTGCACTAATTACTAAGAGAAAGTCATGAGATTTACACCCAGTTTTAGTGTTACGTGCTAAACAAACAAGATGGATAGGAATCCACCAATCACAGCCCACTAGCATGACCTTCTGAACTTATGGGCCTATTTGCATGAAACAAACACCGGTATATGCATCGGTTTTGATTGGCTCATTTCAAACAGCACGTAAAAAGACGATGTCCATAATTTATAGCTGCCATGCAGGTAACACTGAAAGTGGCCATGTGTTATGTTAACAGGCCGTAGAAGACGCAGGAGGCAAACCAGAGGAAGTGACAGAAGATGAGGACAAAGTTAACCAAGAGTTGAAAGAGTTGAGGGAGTCTTTGGATGAGAAATCCAAAAAGCTCACAGAAAGGACTGAAGGTGCTGCTAAGTATGACATTTTTAATCCGGGGATCTTATTGTTGTACAGAATGTGTTTTTATTCTCCAGACCTGAAACAGTGTTTTGGATAACATGGGATTCAGCATCATATTTGCTCTATTAAATGTAGTTTTGTTTTTGAACCCAAAAATGCAATGTCTCATATTAATCCTACAATACAGCCAGCTATTAAAGCCAGTAGGCTAATAGAAGCTAGATCATGCTGATTTTGATGCACGTAAAGAAATAATGGTCTTAAAATCAATTGAAACAAGTTTCTTAATAAAGGTGTACAGTATGATGAGCTGTAGAACAGGAAAAGTAAAACTGACATAGCCCCTTTAAACGTAATTTTTTCTGGGCCTGAGGTGCAGTGACCTAGTGGTTAGCATCTTGAACACTTTACTCTTGCAATGCCTGTCCTCCCAGGTGTGTAAATGGGTACTGATGAATCTTGGGGGGGGGGGGGTAAAAATACTCCTACCGGTAGTTGCTGACTGTTACAGAAACCAGGATAAGCTCAAGTGGTACGGGCCACTAAACCCTGATAGAGATTTTATTTTTTAATCAAGAGCCATTTAAAAAACCATCCGGTTTAGATTTTTTAACCATGTGTGGTGTGCTTTCACCCACAGAGCTTGAGAAAACAAAGAAGGATTTGGCTGCCTTGAAAGAGCAAGCTGCTGGACTGACACGAGAATATGACAGGCTGTTGGAGGAGCACTCTAAAGCACAGGTGGGTGGAGAGGGTAGGGGCTTATTTTTTTCTATTATTTGAAGACTTTAGCTCAAGAGGTTCTTATCTTCCTCTCCCCTCCCCCCCCCACCCCCTCCACCCCCGAACAAAAAGGAATAGTAGTAGGAAGAAAGGATTGGAAAAGATAAGCTTGAAATTAAATAAAATTGGCTGTTATCAAAAGCACATACTGGTAGCCATTTTTGTATAACTCTGCAATGGGCGCCAAAAGTCCTTGAGACAGTTGGTTGAAATTAATACTAATTTAACATTCCCATTTTCCCACCTTAAATCTGGTGCAGCTTGTGAACCACTCCCCCTCCCCCTTTTCAATGTTGTACACAAACGAGGCAAGTCTTGCAGATAGCAAATCCAACATTGTTTCGGGGGGAGGGGGTAATATCAAAGGGGTGAGGGGTAAAATTTGTCCAAGGTTCTCAAAAAGTGCTGAGTGTCTCAACACTTTTGGCGCCCAATGTAGTCACACACTGCACTTTAGGACCACAACCTCTAGATTAGATCAGCAAACTTGTTCTACCAACTGAGCTACGAGGCCAGATGAGAGCAGGTCTGGGTGGGTGGTAATTTGTGGCAAGGTAGACATTAATATCATCTTTTGTATCTGTTCTTTTTATTTATTTCTCTGATAGGCTCAGTTGGAGAAAGACGAGACTCAAACAGGAGAAGAGAAAAAAGACAACTAAAGACAAGTCAACACCCTTGTGTGCAAGATTGAGTTATTTCCCTGATTTGAACAGCTTTTACTAAAAAATAATAGTAGTTTCAATAAGTGAAGTTATTATTTTATGTTTTAGTTCCAAATAAGATCTACGGAGTGGAGGTTATACCATCAATACAGTATTTCCCAAAGTGTGCTCACTGATATCATTGTTCAAATTATATATTGACGGAAATGATCATAATTCTATTTGCCATAGTCACTTTCAGATGTACCAGTATGACTATAATTTACATATTAAGTTATATCATTAAGTGGTAGCCTGCGTTGCAGACGAACAAAACCCTGTATACTGGTGTTTTGTTCGTCTGAAAGGCAGGCTATTAAGTGGCTGCAAATCAAAACATTATGTGCAAACGTGGAATGCGTGATACACATGCCATTTTTTGCTTGTGAAAAAAGATGCTGCAGGGTTTTTGGTCAGAATAAATTTTGCTGCCAGTTCGTTGCTTGTTGAGTTGCATTTGCAGTGAAATTTATAGCCTAAGCACAAGCATGTAATGTTGAAAATGTTGTTTTCTTTTATTATTATTTGGTGTATTTTGTTTGTATTTTTATGTCAAAAGTAGGTGCATTTTGCCATTGTTTGCAATCCATGAGGAAAATAATGAAACTACACATCCATTTTTGAGTAAGGTTTAAATGTGGTCTCTGAGCAATAAGTGTGAAGAAAAACAGTAGTTTAATAGTTTGACAAATCGCTAAATTAAGTTGCAGCTACAAATAATAATAGTTCTAGCTACAACTTAATTTAGCGATTTGTCAAAATAGTGATCTGAAGGTAACAAACCCTTTAATAAATAAACAATTGATAAACTTTTTAAATACCCAAATTGTAGATTGCGTGGTATTCTTGGTAAAAAAAAAAATAAAAGTTAGCAAAGTTCTAAGATGTTGCCTTCCTGTGTGGTTCTTTGCAGATATGCAAATGAGAATAAAAATATTGCACTGCAGCAAAATCCCGACATGGCCTCCTCCGCAGCCAACTCTGGTGCTGAGGGGAGACTAGGGACTAATGAAAGGGGACTGAACGAGCAAGACAAGGAACAAAACATTTTTTCGCTGGGGAATGGGGAGAGATGAAAGCACGCCGGGCCAAAGCTTACACATATTTTACATTTTTCCGACATTGTTTTTATTTTTGAAACGCCCGCGCTTTGCGCGAAACCACTGATTTATTTAGTGCGTTCGAGGTGTCAGAACTAATCTCTAGCTGAATATGTAAGCTCATCATTAAATTCAACGATAATGAAACGTGAAAAACTCGCCGTGATGTTTCACGTTCGATTCTTTGGACACCCGGGGGGGACTCCCATACTAAAGGGACGGAGATACTCGTCGGAAATTTTGAAAAGAGACCAATCTGGGCGTGGCTCAAGCTATTTTAGATCCCTAAAA
Source organism: Oculina patagonica (assembly GCF_052425735.1). NCBI lineage: Eukaryota > Metazoa > Cnidaria > Anthozoa > Scleractinia > Oculinidae > Oculina > Oculina patagonica. The sequence continues at coordinate 1,962,832 of NC_135767.1, read as the reverse complement.
GATACCAAAATTCAAAAAAGAGCATTTATTTTTGTATATTTCTTCGTGTGTAACCCTAAACGAGACCATTATGGCTAAAAATATTGGCATTTTGCCTGGAACACCCAAAGCGAGACCAAAAATCTGGTTGATTATAAGGGCCGATTCGCACAGCGGACAAGTTTGAAATGTCATGACATTTTTGACAAAACCAAAATTGTCACGACAAGTCAGAGACAACTTGAAGAGACAAAAGGTATTACTGGCAACACTGTACATTTCTCAGCACGGCCGTCTTGGGCAAACATCAAATGTGCAGTACCACGCGGTAAAAAAATCTAAAACAATTCGCATTTTCAAAGTACGCAGAAAGAAGGCAAGGCCGAGAAGCGTAATCATTGTAAAAACCAAGTTTTGGTTTATTACAAGAAATTTGATTTTATAAATACAATATTTCGGCTCTATTACAGAGTCATATATAGTCTAGTGATGTTAATTTTAAAAGAGGAACTTAAATATCTAAGGCGTGTTGATGTTACGTAATAAAGTATAGAAATATTGGTAATCAGGGAAATAGTTCTAACTCTCTGGAGGCTTTGAGTCCTCTTGATGCTAGGCTTAAGATTCTTGATATGAAAGGCTTCTAGGAACGCTAATTGCGACCAATTGTAATTGTAATCAATTATCTCGACGTTGCTATAAACTGCGTTAAGAATATGGTCTTTAAAACTAACACACGGCGTTGTATGGTCATTAAAACAATCAGGTAATCCATCAAAGCTGACTAATTCATTGAAGCCCTTGCAATTAGCAAGATGGTGATACATAGGTTGTTCAGGCCTTGTGGCGTGCTCATTGACACCCTAAAGTCCCGAACGCGAAAACATCTTCTGCGTATCTACAGGGATTGCTTCACGAGTGTCATGTTCGCGTCTCCACGCTGTTAGTTAGCTAGCTTCGTGTGCTAAGTTCAAACGCATAATGGAGGTCGGAGCAGTCTACAGATGGCTGAAAAGCAACGGTTACAATGACCTTGCAGACTGTTTAAAGCAGCGGCACCTGGTAAGTTGATTTGACAAGATTTCCACTGACAGCCCCATACATTTATGATGCACAAAATGTTCTGACTGACTCGTTCTTTACATAATTTTTTGTGATAGTGATCCGGGATAGTGATAAACTGATAGCAGAATAGTATGAAATGGTTGCATACATTCCGTATTTACTCGATTAAAGGCGGCGCCGATTTTTAAATTTTTAGTGTTTCCGATAAGGCGGCGTGATCTCAACTATTAAATTGCGGTCGTTTCGCCTACGGGTGGATTCGCTAACGACCATGCCCAGTCCGCTAACGTCTTAGGTCGATTCGCCTACGTCTAAAGTCGATTCTTTAACTAGTTTGCACCCACCTTTTTGGCTTCTGAGAAATCGCTAACGTAGTCACCCTTTGCCATCGTTTTTCTCTCACTTGAAAGTTGTACAAAAGCGTGTGAAACATTTGGGGATAAATGGGTTAAAACATTTCGTTGAAAGTTTTGGCCTGGCTTAGAACTAAATATTTGAGTCAAAAGCATTAGCTTCATAACATATGTAACAGCTTTGTTTCAAGATCTTACACTGGATCCGCCACGTGCAAACGCTCGAGCTATGGAAAATTCAAACTTTTGATCTCCCTCGCCAATTTCCCACTCACTTCAAAATGATTGCAACTGAATTAAACTGAGGGGTCACGCAGAATTTGCGAGAAAAATCGAACATGATTATAGTAATTTGCGAGAGGAAACGAAAGCAGATAAATGATAAATTAAGACTTTTGAACTACAAAGTTTGCTATATTTCAAATACTTATTTTTGTTGATGTAATTCGTTTTGAACGTGAAGTTGAGAATTGCCGGCTTATTTTCTATATTTTTTATCTAGGCCTGTTGCCCGAATTCTAAGCATTTTGCCCGAAACATTTTTGGTCTTTTCTGGTCAGTTCAGCATCTTCTTGTATTCTTAGTATTTACGATTAAAAAATTCCGGCGAAACGCGAGTTTACGCCGGCCATTTCGTTTTTGTTTGGATCACGCATTATTCACAACATACACAGGGCTGTTCCGACCAAGGGCCACATGCTGTACACTGTATCTGTAACTTCTAGATCTTTTAAAGCTTAGATGTTTGTGCTGGCAATTAAGATGTTTCCTAAGGAATATTTATAACCTAATGTTGACACATTTTGGTTGAAAAAGTTGGTTACACTGAAGCTAAAATATACCTTACAACTGAGTTGTTTAAACACTGTTGAGCATTTTTTGTAGCAAACCAGAAACCCATAAGGGTTTTCTGAGCAAACTAAATACATTGTATACAAACTATGGCTGTTTAGCTTGATTAGATCCTGTGTTTAGTGATAAGCATATAATTTCTTTAATTTCTGCAATCAAAAGGCTGACATTATGAAAGAAGCCCTTGCTGCGTTTGAGAACTACGCAAGCGACGACTCTGCAGATGAAGCAGATGAATCTACAGTGCTGACAGTGAACTTTTGTCATGACGAAACACGGAAAAAGGAAAAGAGGAAAAAGGAGAAAGGAGAGAAAGAAAAGCCGAAGCCGAGGCAGAGGAGGAAGTTACATCTCTCGCGAGTGAAGATTCTGACGAACCAAAGAATTCGAAGAAGCAGAAGAATAAGAAGAAAAAGAAAACTGATGAGGAATAAGTAATGTACATCCATGAAGTAAAAAAAAAAAACAGTCAGTAGTTTGTTTGACAAATAGCTAAATTTAATTGCAGCTAAAATCTTAAGGTAATAAATTCTTTTATAAATAAACTATTGATAAACTTTTTGGTATTCTTGGTTAAAAAAATAAAAAAATAAAAGTTAGCAAAGTTGTAAGGTGTTGGGGGGAGGAAAAGAAATCGCGCTGAGCCTGTGTTGAAGAACACAAGTGCGCGGGGCGGGAACCTGTTGGCCCCCACCCCCACCCCCTCAGAGCAAATAGGTCATCCCATACCATGAGCTGAACCATATGCTACTGTGGAGTTTGTGTTACATGTTTGTTTGTTAGTTTGTTACAGTATGTTCAGAGTTTTGATATTTATTTGAAGACTTACATGGAAGACCTTAGCATTCTGTAAAATTCTCACAAACACGAGCACCAGCAGTTTTGCAAAATTTAACCGACAACAAGCCAGTCAAGTGATCCACTCAGACTTCCAGTCTAATTACAGTGGAACGTACGATCAAGTGTTCCTTTTAAGACATCACATTTACACTGATGAAGGGGTTTCCCCGAAACGTCTGTTTAAAAAAAAAACTATTTTGCACTCCAAGAACACTTATTGAACACTTATTGTAACAATTGAGTGCTACGCAGCAAAACTCTTTTTATGTGACATTTAATTACAGTGGAACCCCGATATAACGATATGCCAAGGGAGCAGTAAAATTATATCGTTATTATAACGATATGGCCGTAAAATAACCGGAAATATCGTTGTATCAGGGTAAACCGAACATATACTTTTTAACTGGATAAAGAGACTTAGAATACAGTATCATTTTCTTATATCATCGTATAAAGCTCAGTGTTGTCAGAAACGTTAGAGATTACTCTATTACTGTTATGTTATTGTAGTAAATTCAAGGTTTTGCTTTAATTGTGACTGTACTGATAATATCGTTATATCGAGGACGATTTTACGCTCGGTCCGCTAAATTCTCATCGTTATATCGGGAATATCGTTATATCGAGGATCGTTATATCGGGGGAACACCATAACAACCACAGAGAGGGTTTGTAGCTAGCCTGAGGGTATCAATTTCGAATTTTGGTTTCACTTAGAGTGTTCCAGGCATAATGCCAAGATTTTAACTTAAGGTCTTGTTTAGGTTTGCACGCAAAGAAATGTGGAAATATGAACCATATTGATTTTTTTTTGAAAAAAAAAAAGGTATCTTTGAGGGGTCTAAAAAGCCTGGGTCACGCCCAGATTGGTCTCTTTCCGACGATCATCCCCGTCTGTTTCATATGACAGTCCCCTCCTCTTGGGCTGGAAGCCTGTCGTGCAACAGGACATATCAAAAATAATGTTTAATAATTTTATTTACTTTAGCATAGTTTACACTTTATTACATTGTAGACGAAAAGAATCGATAAACAAATTCGGGTTTCATGGTAGATCATTCATTACTCAACACATTGAGTTGTACACGTGCAAAGTTGATCCCAGTCTATCGAAACAGAAAACACCTCACGGTCAAGCCATCGTTCGTAATTGTTCTTGAACTCGCCGCTCAATTCAATCTTTTCACCCAAAACGCTCAAAACGTCGTTGTCCACGGGTTGATACTCGTCGTCTTCACCGTTTTCTCCCTGACGATCGTAATTCTCTATTCCATATCGACGGTTGTTGAAGCGATCTACGCAAGTACGTAAGGCATTTTCTTCTCCTTGGAAATCCCATGGGCGCGCGTCAAGATCTGTCGACATAAACAAAAACAACGTTCTACTTAACAAATGCTACGACTATACATACGTTTTTCTACTAGAGAACATTAGGAACGAATAATAAGACAGTACAATTTTGCCTACGATTATCGTATGCGACAGGCTTACGCCATGACTTCAACACGAATCGCGTTGTGTGAACAGACCTCAGAGACAGACCACGTATAAATGGTCATGTCGTAAGCCTGTCGAAAGCTTGTCGCATGCGAGAAAGTCGGGAGTTTCGAAAAAAGAGAGTTCGAGAAAACGGGATTCTACTGATCTTCAACTTTTACGTAATTAAGTTTGACCAATCACAGGCCAGAAAATGAACCAATGACAACTGATCGTATGCTCACCGTTCCCATAAGCCCAGTCGTCATTCAACCGATGACGTACTTTCTGATAAATCGCTGACATTGTCTTCATGTTGCTCTTTCGCCAATTCCTCCCTAAGTACTTTGTTTGTGCCTTCAGCAACTGAGGGAAAAACAACAATTCCTCAATTGAAATGAAAGACTGGCAGTTTCACAGCAGTTTTTAAGAGCTTCGCACGTTTACAAATGGTTTGCTTTAAGCCTTCTGTCAACCTCAATATTAAAAGCAGTCACTCGTTTTTCACGAGCATCGTGCTTGACCGAACGCCACTGTGCAAATAGTTTCAGTTAAACGATATATAATTTATCACGTTTGTCGTTCGTACGTAATTCGCCTCAATTTTCTCTGTAAGACATCGATATTCTTGCTTTTATTTTTGGTTCATTTTTTCTTTTCTGGTGTTTTTCTATTTAAGTAAACTATTATTTCGGGTTTCCGATGATTTAAAGGTGGTAATAACAGTTAGGCCCGGTTCAGACCCCGATCTTTTCATGAGCCGAACCAAATTCCTTGAATTAAGTACATGAAAAGATCGGCGTCTGAATCAAATTAGAACGGCTATTTCAATTTGGAACGGCTCACCCGTTCTTCCCGCCTGGCTTGGCCGAGAATTTCGCCTGTGGAACGCTTTTGGAACGGCTTTGATTCAGACGCCGTACTTTTCATGTGCCGATCCTAATTCATAAATTATTATAATGTATTTTGACAAACTTTGATTGGTTTTATTGGAACTGTATTAGGAACGGCCTCGGAACGGCCAAAAAGTACGGCGTCTGAATCAAGAGGCGTACTTTTGTCAATTTGGGTCGGTCCAAATTCGAATTGAGTTCGGCTCATGAAAAGTACGGCGTCTGAACCGGGCCTTACATACCTTCGTGGACAATAAACTAGTAACGTGAAATAAACTAACCTTGAGTACATAGAGCTGAAGAAGTTCATGTTTTACTTTCAACACGCGCTTCAAGATCGGAGCGGACTTGAACACAACAAGCATCTGAAAACAGGACCCTTGTTAACAATGCTTGACTAACACGGAGCTGGGGAGGGGGGTGGTGCACTGCTGCAAACCGGTACCGCACGCTTCAAAGTTTGATATAGGACAAGAAAACGAGAACCTTTAATACTACAAACGGTTAAAAACCAGCACATTTTGATTTACCATTGTTCGCGAGTGTTTCCATTTTGTGAGTTTTTGAAGAATGCGCACCAGGTTGATACACGAAAATAGGTTTCTCCAACAACAAGCTTCTTGATCAGCGTTTTCCTGTGAAAAGAAGTACAATGCACCATCGTAAAGCGACGCTTACACACAAAAGCATATCATAAGAGTCAAAGAACGTGGCAACGGTATAATGCATGTAAAGAAATATTTTAAGTAAAAGTACTTCTCGACATTTACTTACCAAGCTTTCGGCGGTTAGTTCCAGCGGATCACCCAAGATACAAGCAGGGAAGTCGAGTTGAGGTATCCTAGTAAAGAAAACAATAACTGTTTTGAAGTGAATCCTTTTTTTTCCCTCGGATTGTAGAGTAGCTTATAATATAGCTGATATCTACCAGCATTTGGATAGTACAACGGTACAACGGGAACTTCGTTCCCTACTTTTTACGATGGGTGTGTGGGTTCTTTAAAAACGTCCCCTGCTTCCTGACCAGAACAGTGAAGATGAAGGAGACGGGGCCTACGCCGGTTTATCGTCCTTATTCGAGAAGACTAGAACGTCTAACCATTTGCAGATGTCATTGCAAAGGCAGCATATTTTCTTAAGTTATTTTAAGACCCTGAGTGTTGGTTCTGTCTAACGCGGTCTTGGACTAGAACCCGAGTCTTCCCGCACGGTAGCGGCAGCGCTCTACCAACTAGCCTGTTCCAGGCTCTCGGTAGTTATGGGAGAGCGAATAACGCGCGCGGGTGAGAGAGGAAAAAATGAGGCGGTTCACTCGCCTTCGTCCCCCCTCGTTTTTTTCTCGCTCGCCCGCGTTTTTCGCTTTCCCCTTCAACTACCGAGAGCCTGGAACAGGCTATCTACCAACTGAACTAAAGGTCGGCGGTACGACTAGAAAGGGAATTTTAAGTTGGAGATATCTGTGTTGAATGTTTAATTTCTCCTTGTAAAATCAATACACGTCGTGCAAACAGGAAATGAGAGTATACGAAATTGTCCACTAGGGGATATTGTCCTGATGTAACAAGAAATTCTCCTAACTAGCGTAGAAAGAGATGTATGAAAAAGGTAAGGAGAATTAAGATATTGACCTTGGTAAGGGTCTAACGCTCAGTATACTTACGTGTTCTTGGCAGCGACGAAAGCGGAAATATTTTGATTCAGATACTTCAGAATAAGAGGAATACAGTTGGCAAATACGAGGTGTTGGCTCATATACTCAAACTGGTGACAAAAAGTAAAAAGAAAATCTTAGAAATATCTTTTGCCAGGTGAATTACTAGTACAACTTCCTACAAAGCTCGAGAGAAGAGGACCAAAAATCACCGAACATTGCCCGAAGACTTCAAGTCATCGGAGATTTCCGAAGATCAACCGAGCTCTTCCGAAGCGTACCCCAAATCGCCCGAAGCCAGGCGACTTACTACAACGACTTCCTACATAGCTCGAGTGAGAGCTCAAAAAATCACCGAACATCGCCCGAAGACTTCCTGTCATCGGAGATTCCCTAAGGTCAACCAAGTTCTTACGAAGGTTACCTAAAAACGCTCTAAGATTTCCTTAGCTCTGATCATGGGGTTATTCCGAAATATTTTAAAATCTTCCGAAGCTAATTTCTATCTCACCTGAAAAACATGACTCAGCTTGAAGTGTTTTAGCAAAAGAAAGAGAAACGCTGATATCGCCTTCACTATAATCTCCTGAAACAAATTGGAAAACAAAATATAAGCCACACAAACCAGGAACGTTTGAATATCGGTTTTGGATTAAACGTTGCAAGATCTTTACACCCCTCACCTTGTGTCTATTGACATCAATTCCCAGCCTCATAGAAAGAAGAACTGTTGAACTAAAATAAACAAAATATTACTTATAATAAATTACTGCAAATAGTCTTCTCGCAAAAACTTTCGCGTATTTTTACCCTTCTCGTCATCGAACGACGATGGAGAAAGGCGACAGTTTAGACCAGGAGCTTATTACCTGTTTAGACAAATTCTTCAAATTGGTCGCAAACCTCAAAATAATTGTTTCTCAAGATAGAAAAACATCTAAGAGGTAGCAAAAAACCAAAAAGGAACTAGGATGGTTTAGACTGAAGATTAAGACGGATAACGACCTGCGAAGTTATGGCCTGTTACAGGCGTTCGGTTAGTTGGGAAGCGGCGCGAGGAACGGCGAGCGAAAAAATGGCGAGGGGACTAAGGCGAGGGGGCTCGTTCTCCTCCCCGCCCCCCCTCCCCTTATTTTTTTTTTCGCTCGCCGTTTTTCGCGAACAGGCTAGCGAAGTTAAAAATTTAGGCGTCACCTAACCGTAACTAAATAGTACAACTTACGGCATATCCTGTGGAAAGACATCAGCCAGTATATTGATGGATTCAGTCTTGGGTTTGGCCGTAGGTGCAGCAGCGAGGAGGATCTTTAGTAGGGCAATCTGAAACGAAGACAAAACTAAATTGTTATAATTTAATCAGTCGGGGGAATAAGTGCCAGTTTTTGGCAAATCTTCGTTGAAGCACTCGAAGAATTTCCGAATTATTTCATCCAATCAAAAACAAGCGCGAGCGCTTACGAGTACTCCGAACGCCATCGCCCGTATAAATACGTCATGTTGCTTAGCAACTTCTGGGACGAAAACCGCGGGCTCAGTCACTTCTTTGATGACATGTCGTCATCAACTGGCACTTATTTCCCCCGACTGTGACTGCGGCAATGAATCGTCCAATACCCACACCGTCTCCTATGGAAGGCACGATTTCGACACCCCAATTTTTTTGATGTCGGCACCTTTGAAGTTTGCATCCAAGAGGTTCAAAATTTTGTCGACTTCTTTGAAAAATATTCCGACAGGCTTTGTAGCGGAGGTTGCCTTCCATGGGGAGTGGGAGGGGGGTGTTCGGATAAAAAAAAGAACTGAATGTCTCAATTTGAAAAGCCGCTTAGAGCATTAGCCATTAGAGAGAGAAATCAAACATGTCAAAGAATTATAGACTGACGTAGAGCAAGACTTACTACATATTGTGGTAGGTTTGGAAGCATAGCTTCGTATAACTGTTCCACTCTGTTTGAAGGGATGTTCACCTTCCCCTGCAAAGATATGAAACTTCGTCAGCTAACTTCGAAGAAAACGCAGGAAAGCTTGTCTATCTACAACCACAAGCTCAAACTCCAAAATTAGGTACCCGGTGCATGCGAGGGGAAACAGGGTTCGTACTCTTTTGAGCTTTTGAAATTCCATGACTTTCCATGACCTTTTCCATGACTTTTTCAAAGTTTTCTATGACCTAAATGTGACCATTTTTCTTGAAAGTTTTCAACAATTATCTTGATTTCGGGCACGTTTTTATCCTTTTCTTCACAAAAATTGACATGCCTAATTTTTTTTGCACAAGCAATACCATTTTCCATGACTTTCCATGACCCACACTTAAATTCCATGACTTTCCAGGCTTGGAAAATGAAATTCTAAAATTCCATGACTTTCCAGGTTTTCCATGACCCGTACGAGCCCTGGGACACATGTTAAGGCGACCAAGCGCGGGAAAACTTGTAACCGGTCCAAAGCGCGGGAAAACAATAATTTCAAAAATACCGGCCGCTTCACTGACTAACTGGTAGTAAAAGAAAATAATCAAGTCATTTAACAAAAGAAGTGCAACATAGTACCTTTGTGAATGGTCTGTGCATCGCTTCTTCCTCTTCTTTGATTTGAATGTCCGCCATTGAAACATACATATGCTGAGTGAGAAAGAAGAGAATTTTCAAGTACTTCTCCCACGAAGTTAAAGGTAAACCAGCGTTATTTTCGTAAGTAATAAGAGCAGAGCACATGACAGAGCAAATTTCATATTGGGATCTTGGTTAGTTAAAGAGCTAAGAATCTTAGCTTTAGCCGGGCTGAAATTTTACGCTTTTTTTAACTTTAATTTTATCCCCTTCCAATCCCGAACATTCGTGGCCACATTTCAACAAGAGCATTAAAAACCTGGACTCAGTTTGTCAAACTGGATAAACCTAATCGTGGATTAGTGTTTAATTATAAATAATTACTTCCGTAATCTTACATTACCCCTCAATTTTGACTTTTAACCTGTTTCAAACTTTAACTTTAAGTTTTTAGAAGCGAGGGAACGCCTCTTTATACAATAGGAATAAAACATTGTAAACTTTTAATCTCGGATAAGTTTTAATCGGCTTTCTGACAACTGCAGCCAAGATTTGCGATAATCGGTTTTCGTGCAACCAAGACCTACTTGATCAAGAATTGTTTTCTCCAGACGCCAGCTACTAGTAGCAGATAGTCCAGCACGCATCTCTAAAGCACTGCAATCATTTTCGTACGAATGATTACAGTGCTTTAGAGATGATTACAGTGCCTTTTTTTGGCGAAAATGGCTAGCAAAACGCAATGGTTGAAATTTCGTGAGGAAAGTGTTTTGCTGTAAAGCTTGTAATACTGTAGCGTTTTTTTAGTTTTCCATTCAATTGTCTGTGAATATTCTTTGGACTTTGATCTTGTCTTGCAAACAAAAGAAACTGCTTACAGGAAACTTAACACGCAACTGAACGCTCTCCAGCAATTTCAACCGAGTTTAATTTTTGCCCAGTTTGTTTTCTGTGAAGCATTAATTTAGCTCAAGGGCAAGCACGACGGAGATGCTGAGAACTTTTGGGAAAAAAATCTTCTTACCAATCTTATGATTATCAAGATAAATTCAGCTTGTTTAAATTTCTCAGTGTACGAATATCATAGAGCACACACAATATAGCGACAACGTTCCAGTCCAAAAAGAAACATGAACATTTTAATACCACCGTGGCAAACGTCCTCCATAACATTCCATAGAAAGTAGAATATCGGCATAACACGCTGTCAACAAGAACGTCACCAAACAAAAGAGTATGGCTGCTTTTCAATGGGCATAAGCACAAGGATAGGCATGAAATCACAAGAACAACGAACACACTCATTCTTTCCGGCTATGCTGTCCTCACTATGAATAAGCGTTAGCACAAGAAGACACGTTTCTCATCCCTTAATTCTCGTCGACCCTCATTCGCTTTTTTATCTGGATTTAACAAACACGGCAAGATTGTTTATTCACCTTCTTGAGAATTGAGAGTCCTTCGTGTATCGGTCCAGGAAGACCAGCAATTGTCTGGGAATCTCTGCAGAGAAAAATAGAGACGATCAGTATCTTGTTTCTCCTTACAATATTAATACAATGTCAAGCAGACGGGTGATAAGAATTACGAAAATCATCAACTGAGGGATACTGTGTTGATGAACCACCAAATCCTTAGAACTAACATTAAAAGAAGTGTATCGCAATGTTAGGAGAATTGAAACATTCAAAAACTCATAAAACGCAACAAAAAGAAAAATCCATACAACTTCATTTATAGGTAGACACCTTTTATTAAGACGGAATCCGCCAGGACTTCGAGTATTACTTGGACAAAATTATGTAGCTAAATTTTTTCCATCTTATTGCAAACTTCTGAGTAACTGTTTTTTAATATCTTTTCAAAAGAAATCATTTGTAACAACACCAAACATCGAAAACAAATTTACACGTGACATTTTACCTATAGCTTGTTAAGGTCGCGGGGGACACCTTTGGCTAATCATTATGCATTTATTTAAAGCGTATGCACGAAGTGCAACGACTGTCATCGACAACTTAACGAGCGAGTATTTGCATAAAGATATGAGCGCGCGTGTGATTTGATGTGTTCGCGTGTGGAATTGTTTGTGAACAAAATGTTTACTCAAAAGTAAATTAGGGTTCTCAAAAAAAAAACATTTTTAATTGATTTCTAAAACATAAAAATGCTTGAACTATTAGAGTTTTCCGATTAAACGGAAATGGAACGACTTTTTCCGCCTGTTATAGCTAATTAGATGCAAAGTGCCGTTTGTTTCAATTTTTACAATGAAATTTCAGTTGTTTTTCATTGTTTACGAGTAGATTAAATTAGCAATCCTTGCAGTAAATACAATGTCTCGTGGTGGAATGCAAACTATACTCTTTTTAAACTGCTTGAAAATCAAGATACAATATTTACGTATCACAGTTTTCCCAGAAAAATATATTGAAAACAGCAGTATATTTTCTGAGACAACTGAAGAAAAATGTTTTTAGGTGCAAAGTATCCATGGTGTAAAAAATAGTTACTGAAAGGAGGCGGCTTTTTTATCGCATACGTAAAAGCCTGTGAAACCTGTGAAACTCACAAGTAACGTAAAACAAAGAACGATCAAGACAACAAAGAACCTCGAAACAATAAAAAGCAGGAAAACAATAGCCCCTAAAACAAAGAAACATTTTACAAGTTCTTACACCAGAGTAAACCCCAAACGTTAACGAACATGAAAGTTTTCGCAGCATAACTTATTTTCCAGCCAAACAGTTGCCATTTGTGGAACTTCACACTTCTCTAAGGTTTTGCAACTTGCTTTTTGCCACCAAATAATGAAAAAAAAAAAAATGAGGCGGTATCTTTTTGTTCTATTGTTTTCTTTTCATTTGCACATAAAAATTCCACGGGTAAACATAACATATCACCTTTTTTGTCGCACCTTAGGAGCGAGTACAACAGGCGAACATCACACGCATCTTGTTTTCTATCTTGCCTTTTGTTTCAGAACTAATTCTTCTTTCTTTCGAAACTGTGGCCATGTCATGTGGACTGCCTGCCTTCAGATATGCCATTTGACGCAGACGAGAGCAATACTTTTTTGAGAGCTGCACTGCATGGTGATATTACACTGCCCTCGAGTAGTGGACAACACGCGCGGAAGAAAAAGTTACCAAAGCGTAAAATGTCAAATCATCGATACACACCTATTGAGAATGATGATTGTGCAGGCTGTTGAGAAATGTGGCCGCGAGTGGCGTAGCGTGCCCAGGTTAATGATTGGAAATATTTTTGTGCATTTTATTCGAAATAAAAAATATTTTTTTAAATTCTTACATATTTTATTGGAAATGCACCACATTTTACTATATTGGTAATAGCTTTCTATAACGAAACGTGGATCGCGCAAAATTTAAGATTTCCTGATTTCGAGTTTTCTGTTTACCGTTATTACGGTAATATCGATTTAGTGAGTAAGAAATACACATCATCAAAACTTCAATCCTAGAGCAATAACTAGTGTAACTTTTATGTCAATCCGATGAAGGGAAATTTTCGGTTTGGTCCCGAAAAAACTGTTGAACCCAATCCCAAACTTGACGGCAACATCATTTTCTTCTGGGATAGCTTTTGACATTTTAGACTACCGTAGAATCCCACTTTCCTGAGGGATAGTAAAACAGAGAAAACAAGCCAGCAGATTAATGTACTTTTAATGGGTTAACTAAGTGAATTTAATAAGATTTTCAATAGGCGGAAAAATGTGTTCCATTTAAGTGAATTTTCCGCTAAATCGGAAAACTCTATTAAGAGATTTTACCCAATTTACAACAACAACGCTTAACTTTATTCGTTAGATTGAAGGAAGTCTATGGCCTAACATTCGTGTAACTCAGAGTTATCATAATAATATTCACTGATAAACAATCGTGTCTTTTTTGTTACAAAACGCATTGTTCTCACAATTAAAGCGTGGAATATAATTACCATAATTACCATTTGGAAACCGTGTTTTGATCGGGACACCTTCGGAAATCTCAAAATTTGGACTTTTCCGACAATTTTGGGGCTGAGAATACAGCGCGGATACAGAACTTCATGAGCTGCCACTGCAGAGAGGTAAACTAGGCATACTGTAGTGTGTCATAACAGAAGCGGAATTCTAAAAGTGCGCTTTTAAAAAGAGAGAGAAGGCATTATATTCAAATTTGCACATTTAAACCACCAGAACTTGCTGGCAAACTTTAAATTAAAAAATCCGCTTCTGTTATGACACCCTAGAGGTATTGACTGATTAGTTTTTGACAAGATCACAGTGTGCTGTCTCCTACTCGTTCCGCAAACTCAGCCCCAAAATCCAGTTCTTCCCAATTTGGAACTAACGAGGCTGTTACATCGCCGTTAAGTGCAATCTACTAAATAAAAGATCACATTTATAATCTTCTATCATTTCTGTATGTCTCTGTAAAATTTGAGCCTAATCGCACCCATAACAGCCGAGAAATAAGCGTTTTAAATGATGCAGGTCAAGCAAAATTTCGCTTCATGAATTTATTCATGCTGTAGGTGTCCCCCGCGACCTTAACTTCTGAAATTCATTTTCTCAGGCTCTGTTAAGAAATTGTTGTCGGTGTTATCACAGATAATTACTTACACCTTTAGCTTTTAAAAAGGGCAGAAAATAACGCAATAGGATTTAAGTTATTCTGGTACTCGACTTCTGTCCACCTTACATATAATATTACTTGATTTCCTGATGGATTCCGTCTTATACTCTTTATTTTTTATGTTTAAAATGCAACGACTCGATACTGACGCAGCAAGCAGGTTCCGATGTTTACCATGATAACGCAACCAAAATGGCGACGGTAGTGAACCATATGGTAAAAAATGAAACATGTTCCCTTCCAGCCGGAATAGTGATACTGTGCCAAGTCAATTTTTTTTGTTTTAGTTTCAAATTTATCAATAGATCTCTGGATGGCAAAAAAGAATTCGGAAAACATTGCTATAAGAGGAGTGCCTTTGGAGTTTCTCCAGAATCACCGAAACGAATTTCCGTAAGTTTCCAAACTATTGAATTTTTAAACGGATATTTGGACTAAATTGTAAGTGCTGTGGACACAACTTCAAATCGAAATCGGGATGTGTTTCACACTTGAAGATTCGTTGCTTAGAGATAGTTACAGCTGACTGAATGTTACGTCATCAAAATTCTTATACCTAAATTTTAGGCCTTGTTGTTCAAAAGCCGATAAACACTAATCCAGGATTTAAAGGCAAAGTTCAGTAGGTTTTAATTTCTCTTGTATTAAATTGTTTTCCACCACTAGTGTTTTATGGCATTTAACATTAGTCTAAGTTAAAATTGAAGGGTAAAAACTACAAAAAAGCCTCATGTTAAATTACAAAACTGACATCAAAATTCACGCTAATCCTAGATTAGCTTAATCGTGTCTGTTTTGTACAACTGCGTCCAAACCTTGTTCTTAAGACTATTACCTCTAATTCAGTAACCCAGGTTAAGTGTTTTTATTAGTTAAAGATAACTGAGTCGATGTAAAGAATTAAGTGAGAAAAGCAAACAGATTGAAAATCGGTTTTGAGAGCTAAGAATATTAAATTTAAAGTTAGTTGACGCTAACAAATGATAAGCATAAATCAACTTTAAACAACTATGCTCCTAATCCTATAAGAATGTTTTTACGCAGAAAATCTTCATGTCGTCATAAAAATGAAAATGCTCTGTTTTTGGAAAAAGAAAACTTTTGAAAACTGTGAATCAGTGTGTTCCCCTAATATTAATAGAAAAACAACAATATATAAGAGTTCCGTGGTAAAAACAAACCACACAGATGACAAACTTATGCAACGATATGGTTGTAATTTAAGTGTACTTTCAGCAAAAGCGACAAACTTGTGTTTTAGCACATATGAACCGGTTAATAAGCTTAAATAGATTTTTTTTTTAAAAAAAGACATTGACTATCTTCACCTAGGAGGAAGGAAGGAAGGATTTGAACACTATATAAATCAAATTAAAATGTTTATCAAGTTACATTAGGGGACATTTGCAGAACGAATAACAAATCTATATTCAGTCAGTTGCGGGAGTCTATCGGTCAACTCAAAAGAATGTAATGTTAAAGGTTAATTAATGCCTGTTGTTTAATATCTGTTGATAGGATCACAGATAAGGTTGAGTCGACGAGAATGATCTATCGGTAACGACCGAAACATTCTTGCGAAGTAAATTCTGGACATAGTAGTAGCGCGAGAGGTTAAAAATCCAGCCAGCCTTCAAAAATGTTCTCATATTGGCAGCAGTATGTTTTTTTTACTAAATCATTTCAGTTAATATCTCAAGTTAGAACTATATAGATGAATAATATGTTTAAGTCGTCATGGAAAATCCACTGTCTCTTAGAATTTAGCCACTTCACGTTGTTGTTTTGCAGAGGACGGCTAAGAAATTTGTCAAGATTTATCAGAGAATCATCAGAGAGCCAGCAGAGCCACCGTAGTTTTCAGAAAGTTTCTGAAACTTGTCAGTGTCTGTCGGCTCTTTTTCCCGGCCTGACCAATCGATGAAAATCGATGATCGGAAATCAATCAATCAATCGATATCAATCGATGATGGTTAGTTAATTGATATCGATTGGCATCGGCCAATCGATGACCAATCGATAGTCACAAATAAAATTTCCTTAATTACATCGATTGTCATCGATTGCTATCGATTTTTATCGATTGTCATCGATTGGGGAAATAGATTTTCGCAATCCTAAAACGACTGATTGTGAGCTATGCGCACAATGTCTATTTTCCTAAATCAATAAACATTAACTGGATGTCCATGTATGATACACCATTTGAAAGGTATTGATCAGAATAGTTCACAAAACATGTCAACAAATAATAAGCTTATTGTGCAGCTCTCAGTGTCGTGGTTAATTTCAGTTATGTTGCATCTCAATATGTATCAGGAAAAAAGTTTCAAAAGTTATAGCTGTTATAGGGGTGGTCAATCAAGTCCGGCACAAATAGGGGGAGGAACAATTTTATGTTTGCAAAATGCAGATCTTTCCAAGGTAATTTTGGTGGCAAAAACTCAATTTAAATGGCACTATCGGGGCTTAAAGGGTAAAAGTTACTATTAATATTATATTATTATATTATATTTGTTTAGAACAGACATAACAGTATATCACGAAAATGAATAAATGAGGTTTTGATCGCTTTTAAGAGCCACTGAGTTGATGTAATAACACCCATATTAAATCAAACCAAATAAAAAACGATCGATGAAAATCGATGGTAATCGGTGATAATCGATGAAAATCGATGACAGTCGATGAAAATCGATGAAATTAAAAGTCAAAAATTTTCCGTCATCGATTGGTCATCGATTTCCAATATCAATCGATTAATTGGCATCGATTATGATCGATTGGTATCGATTATCATCGATTATCGGTTTCATCGATTGGTCAGGCCGGGTCTTGTTCTATTAAGATTTTGGGCAGTTGTTTGAACTTAGTTGTCATTTGAACTTAGCAAATACAAGTCAAAACAAATTATTTAAAACAATTTAAGGCGAGATATGTTTTTTGTTCGGGTGAGCAGTAAATCAGTGCAACAATGACCTTTCGGAAAAAAGGCTTAGTGTCTTAGCAAGACGGAGATGCCCTGCTAGGCAATTGGCTGTGGACTAAGACTTAAATAAGGAATCTAGTTTTGCTATCCGACAGTGTTTCTAAATACTTCAAATATCAGGACTACTTTAAGACGATTTTAAGACGAAAATCACCTGAAGGGTCTCTATATACTAGTTATTTGCACGTTTGTGCAATCTGATTTTGGTTACCGTTAAGTTGAAAGCCAACTTGATTAAGTTAGCGTACCTTTTTTCGGTCGGATATATACCAGTGAATATTTTACGCGAAACTATCAACTCAATCTATGGAAACATAGCGTGTATTGATGGCAACTAGCAAGTTCTCGCCGATCAACGCGAACCAAAATAATTTGACCTCAGGTGCCCAGTAAATACCTATATCAGTTGTGAATAACACTTAAGTTAGGAGAAGCTGTTGACACGAAAATCCTCGCTGATTTAAAACACATCAACAAACATGATCTATTTGTAAGCACTGCAATCATCTCGCACTGCTATGTTTATAGATAATTCAGTATCAGTACGACAGTATTAGAATCGCACTTTCAAGAACAAAAAAACACCTTTCAAACGAACAAAAAACCTACGCGACCCAAAAGAATAAAATTTCTTTCATCAGATACAAAGCATATTGCACTATATACAGCCTAGTAATTGCGGGTTTCAAAATATTTTTGCACACAGCCTCCGGGTAGACGGTCTGGAATTTTGCGCAGTCTCCGAGTCTTAAAATGTTTCCTGCAGTAGTCTATACCCGCCGACGCACGGAAATCTTAAGTTGCCAAGGAGGTCAAAAAACAAACAAACAAACAAAAACAAAACAAACCAAAAAAGGACTGAAAAGGACTGTCAAGATCAAAACTTGAAGAAGTTTATCTTTTTCAGTTCCGCCCATCAGCTGCTCGCTGCGCTGGCTAAAGTATCGCATGCTAGTCTAAAAGGTTTTGTAGTTTCTATGTATGTTACGTAACAGCAAATTGTGATAAGGCCTACTCCAGAGTTATACAATGTTGTATACTTCTTGAATCTTACCATAAACGCCAAGAAACATGAGCTAACTCACTACAAGAATTGGTCACTTTCAGCATATTTACAAAGAAAAAACCATGTAAACCATTTTTGACAATCTTGTTGGAAGATTTTTTTTAAGTCAAATGTTTCGCCGTAAATACTAGTCTTGCTTCATAATATACTTTCAGTTTGGAAAGCAAACGAGCGCAAAATGAATACCGGTATATGTTTAGAATTTCCCTTAGAACGGTTAAATCACATCGACAAAGAACATTCGAAAAAGAAACAAAAACAACAACACGACAGTAAACCGCGGGCTCTTTTCCCGAAGATGACGGATTGAAGAAGAATATCATCTAATATCTTTTATCTTTCGCCTTCATCTGGCAAATATAGACAAAAAATTCAATTGTTAGAAGGAAAGTATAATTAAAGCTATGTTACTCTTAGTCTTCTTGTACGATTATGGCTTTAAAAAATCGAGGAACATTTGCGCATATCTTACCCGTTTAAATACGCTTTTCAAATTGGAGGTATTTCTTTTCTTGAAAAAAGCGACAAAATAAAACAAATTGTTGCGTGGTCCAACTCGCTCTTTTTTTGTCTATTTCTTGCCTGTTATTCTTTTGTCTTTAAGTTTTCCTGTTTTTCCGTCATTCCACGTAACATTACGGTCTAGAATTCTTTTCTGTTTTCAACAAAGAAATGCCGACTATGCAAAGAAAAGAAAAAATTAACAGTTACCCAAACTGCCAACGAAATAAATTTTTTACGCCTCAGTGAAGAAGAATATACGGCACACGCGAAAGATTTTCGCACAATCTCATCTTCTTTACACTCAATAAGCCTCTGATTTCAAAAGGAAAACAATGGATTTACTATGGTAAAACAACAACAACATAGAGATAAGAATAATCTATTGAGGAACACGGAGAGCAAAGCGGATTGAATGATATAAACGGATTGAAACACCCAAGATATCAATTCCCGCAGTCCGTGCAGGAATCATATTTTATTTACAACTGAGCTATTTGTCCTTTTCGAAAACATCTCTGTCACGTGTAGGTCATATATTCCATTGTTTTTTTATACCCCGTTGTCAAAATTTTCTGAGAAGATTTGATACCTCGCCTCGCCACAACCAAAACCGCAGAGCTAGGAAAGTCGAAGTGATATAACATAAAAAAAATAATCAAAATCCGGCTACATGATTGCACGTCAGAATGAAAAAAAAAAGATCAACAATTCTTAGAGGTATGCGATGATGCTGAAATTTGTTATCAACAAACATGCTCTGGAATTTTGTTTTGTAAATTTAAACGAGAAGAAACTGCGAGAAGCAAAAAACTGGGTTAACCTTTCAGCTCTGATCCGTCGTCACTTCGATAAAACGACACGAAACCCTTATTTGATTTTTTTCCTTCGACAAAACAATGTTGCGATATAACACCTGTTGATATCACAAGCCGCCCTGAGATTAAACCGCGCTTGAGAACACACTTCCTGTGAATAATAAACTTAGTCCGTGCATTGGTCCTCGAAAACTTCTGCTAGCCGCAGAAATACATCCAAGAATTTTCACTCTCGAAATCACCAATCTGCGCCGGATTTGCAACTGCACTTTGCCCCAGCTTGGGAATTCTTGATGGTGTGTTGTGTTTATGACAGCTTGCCTGGAAGTGTCCGCGAATACAAACACAATTGAACAGATCAAAACCTGATTATCTGTGACGTCACTCACAGAGATCACAGTTTCTGGTAAATCGGTGTTTTGTGTGCGAGGTGTTCACACGTTCCAAGCTCGAACTTGTGTTACAGCTCGATCTAAGCAGTATTTTGCTTCAAAAGATTCCACAAAGCACAGTCAAGATGCCTCGATCTTTCCTCGTGAAGAAGAAGCCAGAAAAATCTACCAAGAATGCGCCGTTTGAAGCAAAACCGAAAGGTGAGATTTGATCTGCTTTTTTCCGTGCACTTGTTGACCGCACCGTAGGTAACAAGTGTATGAATGCCAACAAACACTGCTCGCCTAAACTCCAACTTTCGCTTCAAAATTCTTCCAAATCTCGACTTTAATAAACGTTTTAAGTTTGCGCAAATGATTCTGACACCTTTAAACTGCACTTTTAAAAGGCAAACGAAGGCTAAATAGCATTTCACGTGTATTGCGTATGTTATTTTAGCACATGGTTCAGTTACACGTTTTTGTTTTAAAACCAACAGGTCGCCAGTTTGACCTCGAAGGCGAAACTATGCCAGATTCTTCCGCTCTTCCAAAATCTGTTCATGAAAACACAAGATTGCAGCCGTGGATTGGTTTTGGGACACCCTACTTTTATCCCGCTGAAGTCACCTCCTACACTTTCCAGGGTCACGTCCAAACATCGCCATACGAAGAGAAACCCGCAGATTTCACTGGTAACGAAGCGTTGCAAGATGACAAAGGATCAGTAATTTCTGCTGGGAAGGGGCGCGCGTTAAAACAACACAAATGCCACGAGTGTGAGAGAAGTTTTGTCACAGCAGCTGCCCTTCGAAAACACCAGCATCCTCGCAAAGAATTCGCGTGCAAGTACTGTGAGAAAACTTACGTTTCCCTGGGTGCGCTGAAAATGCACATTCGCACGCACACGCTGCCGTGTAAGTGCACGATTTGTGGAAAAGCATTCAGCCGCCCGTGGCTATTACAAGGGCACATCCGCACGCACACTGGCGAGAAACCCTATAAATGCCCGAACTGCCAACGTGCGTTTGCCGACCGCTCGAATCTGCGAGCGCACTTGCAGACACACTCGGCGGTGAAAAAATACTGCTGTAATCAGTGCTCAAGATCCTTTTCCCGAATGTCGCTGCTACTGAAGCATCAGTATTCATGCGGGGATGAGCTGAACTAAACTTCAAGATTTTTTTTTCATGTTAGCAACATGATGTTATTAATTCTGTCATTGACACTTTTAATTTTGTAAGTTATCCGATGAGTCATCGCCCGTCTGACTGTTCAAGTTTAATATTTTATTTATCGGAGGATAATGCTGTTTTTTCGCCTCCTAGTTGAGTTGAGTTATTTAGTAAACAGACTGCAGTGTTCACAAATTCGTTCACAAGATGTGTTTTCATGGTTAAAAGTGAGAAATAATCTGAATAATATAAATGAAAGGAAGTTAATGATCGTTTGCGTTTTAATGGTGTTTTGATGCGAAATCGCCTCAAACAGGCTTAGATCATGCAAGGTTAACGATGCACTACAAAAATAAAACGCTACAAAAATTAAAATTCTAACACAGATTTACAAACCTCTACTTTTTAAGTTTTGTTAGATTCCTCAAGAAAAAAAAACTTTTTAATAAAACTGTCAGTAATTAATTGAAACGTCTAGAGTTACACTTAAGAAGCTTTTTATTAATAGATAACGTGTCAAATAAAAAAATCAGATTTGTCCGGCGTTCGTGAAAATCGGCATATTTATAAATGGTAAACTCCATGTTAAAGTTTTAAAAGTTTCTAACAATAAATATATTAAGTAAATGGTGTTGTGCAAAAATATTTATGCTGTTGAGAACTTGACAGAGAGTTACGTGACCGAACCTGCTATCGGGGAGCCGGAGGCGAAATCACAGCTAAAAATAACTACGGATGGTGCAAATATTTTATCGAATGGGCATTTTATCCTGTTAGCATACACGGGGGAGGGAAATATGGGCAGATATAAGCATGCACGACTAGTCTCGATATGACCAACTAAAGGGGTCCTGGAGGCAATTCCTGAAAGATGGAAACTGTTCGACACTTCATTTGCGTTGCTACAGTACACCTGGGGCGCATTTCTTTGCACGAAAAACAAAATATTCAGAAATCCGTGTTTATATTTCCACTACAACTGATACGGCAGAATAATAAGTGTGTAACTTCAGATTTCCGATTTTGAAGAAAGCTCTGCTGGAAAAGATCTAAAAGGCATTCCGTGTAGTGTTTTGCGGTCAATGGAAGTGGGCCAATTTTATTGCGTTACTTTTTTGTTGTGTATATGTAACGTTCACTTGCACGTACGATGGCGTGACTGCTAAAATCACTGCCCACCCAGGCAACATGATTATGGGCTGACTCGTGATTTGGGTGTGCCGAGAGGTGAGCCGGAGATGCTCCACGTACGTATATTTTTTCAGTCTCAATACAATTGAAAAATAGAAAGAAAATTAGACTTAGCACCGGGCTTAGCAATTTCTTCCTAACGACTGGCAATTTAGACCTTGAAAACATAAGAATTGTCAAGAAAGAAAAAACAATCTGTAATCTACAATTGTGGTCAGGATTTATAAGGCCTTGCTGGCTTGTGTACCTATTTATAGGTCGCGCAAAAACACAACCAACAGTCACGCGTGATCTGAGGTGTTTCCTCGCGAGACATCCGCGTGATATGCAGATGACACCTGTTTTCTAATGGCTGGCATTAAACAAGCCTGAACTGATCTGTACTTAACGGTGTGTAGTAATTAACAATTTTTAAATAAGGCGGTAAGTGCGTAAATCGCACTTGATTAAGTTTTTAGTCCGATTTTTTCGCTATCCTACGGACGTCTACTTGAATAATGCTTTCTAACACTGTACGTCTACATGCCACGCTTTTATATGAAAGGTTCACTGCTACTGTGTACGGAAAGACTCGATAAGCCTGCAGAAAGACTATTAACTCGGGGATTAGATAGTGGGAGGGGGAAGAGGATGGGGAAGGGGATACCCGACCAGAGAGCATGCACGCAGGCTAGACGTGAGAGGTTTTTCTTGGAAGTCAAGAAAAACTTTTCCTTGGAGAAGAAACGAAAAACTTTGCTCTACAAACAAACAAAAAACTTATCTCTGACACTGACCCTCTCAGCTGAAAACCAACGAACTTGTTTCTTGTGTTATCCAGGAAAACATCCACGTCCTTCTGCCTGCAAAAGAACCCAAAATACTTCTCCTTTAGAACCGAGACTGACCAATGTCTAATTTCTCCACACAATATCAATACCTTATCAAGCAGGCAGTTGATGAGAATTACGAAAACCATCAGCTAGGAGGTTATAATGGTCTTGATTTGACACCAAATTCTCAAATCCAGCATTAAAGCCAATGTATAAGACAAGTAAAGAGAATTGATATTTTCACCTGACTTTAGGCCGCAGTTTCGGTGGCCTATACGTCATGTGTTCCTCCTCACTCCTGTCCCACTGAATTTCACCATTGCTGTCACTATCTGTGGGGGGTGGGGTGTGGGGAGCAGGCGTTCTCTCCTTGTTGACGGCTTGCTGGGGAGGGCATTGTATTTCGTAGCTGGCAGGCAAGCCACTCGCAACTCTGAGGTCTTCTTTCCTCTTGGCTAGCTCTTCTATCCCACCTAACGTTGTCTGTGCAAAATAATGACGTACAGGTATGAGCCCCGAATGGGAGAAACACCAACCCAAACTGTAAGGAACACGGGCGGTGGCTTAATGGTTAGCGCACTGGGTTTTAGCCCTGGCCGGGGTCACTGTGTTGTGTTCTTGGGCGATACACTTGACTCTCATAGTGCCTCTCTTCACCCAGGTGTATAAAAATTAATGGGTATCGGCGAAATAATGCTGGGGGGGGGGGTAACCCTGTGATGGACTAGCATCCAATCCAGGGGGAGTAGAAATACTCCAAGCCACTTAATGCTATAGAAACAGGGCATAAGCTCTCGCAAAAAAAAAAAAAATAAAATATTTATTTAAAATCGATGAGCCACTTGGCTCGTATGCAGGCTTTACCATATCAAATGATTATGTCACAATAATTATTTTTTCAGCAAAGAACCCCAACATGATAGATTGACCTACCAAAACAGTCTTCCACAACAGCAGAAGAATTTTCTTGATTGGAAAATGTGGACAGCTGCCAGCACAATACTTTAAAATCATTTCCAGTAAGATTATAGGTAACAGTTCATCACCACCTAGAGGTTGACCTTACGAGAAAACAGAGCTTGATCATTTGCGATTTGGGATACAGAATATTTATTTCCTCATTTTGATTGTCTGCACAAGATTTTCTCAGCCTCCTCTGTCAATAATGACTTAATATTGACTACCCTTTGTTGTTAACCAAAGTGAAGTTGTATTTTTAACAGAGTCCAGAAGACTGTTCCATAGTATAGGTGGGGCCCGCTCTAGAAAGAAAAGGCACGTTCACCGTATGTCACAGGGTTCACAGTAGGGGCAATAAAAACTAGTTTAGAGGATGAGCTTAGGCTTCATTGTGGGTGGTATTGTTGTAGGAGGGGTGACAAGTAGGCTGTTTTGGCAGACCATAAAAGATACTATTTTAAAATGAGCCCCCCCCCCCCCAAAAAAAAAAATAATAATAATAATAATTAAAATAATAATAATAATAATAATAACTATAACACACAATAAAAATCCCTTACAGCCACAAAACTACACTGTACCTTAGCAGCATTCATTTCCCCAATAATTTCGTGCACATACATGTGTAGCCTCCACTTCTTGTATTTGTATAACTTGTCAAGCAATTCTGTTCTAGTTAATTTCCCCCATCAACCCCACCCACAAAATAGGGGTGCCAAGAAGACTCATCTACCTGACCAAGTGAAAAAGTTTCTCCCAGTGACGTGATTTGCTTAATAAATTTCAATCCCAAATCATAACTACTGCATACTTACTTAGCTCCATGAAAAACATCTCCCGAGTTTGAGCCATGTCCTCTGAATCCCCTGGATCTGTGCAGCGCATGACCTCAACAATGGTGTAGATAATGTTGAGATAAACCCTAATTAATAGAAATTATTTACAAAGAGAGAGAAATTATTAAGGGAAGGACATTTTTTTTTTTTCGAAAAAAAAAAAAACACACAAATTCATTACTTTTCACATACTATAACACAGTAAATGGGGTAAAATGAAGCAAATTTGTTTCACATATAAATTTGCAATGGGATTTCCCATCTTGTGGGAACAGACCACCACATTCAACAGAAAAGCATTTACAAATGTGTAATAGACAGTAATAATTTTCTTAGTTGATTTACCTCAAGGTAACACTATCAGCCAAAGATACTGAAGGTTTTTGTAAGGCTGATATTGCAGCATCAGTATTCCTTAAAAAGAAAACAAACACTGTGTTCAACAGGCTGCATGGAATGCCCACAATGTTTTACTGAAAAGCCAACTTACTGTTCTTAATTTAAAATAAATAGGCAAAAACACGACATCACATGAATGTGCTGCTTAATAGCTTTCATTGAATGGTCACACACTGGGGTTTCAGTTATCCACAGACTTAAAAGTTACAACCAACGTGTACAGCATAATAAACAGATCACATGAGAGTACTTACCGTTAACAAATGACTATTTTCACATCACAAAAATGATCCGTTTTACCACAACACTTTAGAGACAAGGGTATCTCTGCTTAATTTTGGGACTCTGAAAAGGTATTGAAGAGGCACGGTGGACTAATGGCTAGTACACTGGACTCCAGGTTGAGCAGTCTGGGTTAGAGCTGATAGGGCATTGCATTGTGTTCTTGGACAAGAAACTTTATTCCTATAGTGCCTCTCTACGCCCAGGTGTATAAATGGGTACCGGCAAATTTAATAGTGAGGGTAACCCTGCAATGGAATAGCATCCCATCCAGGGGGGAGTAGAAACACTCCTAGTTGCTTCATGCTAAGGAAAATGGGAAACCTATGGAGCTCTGGCCTGATGGGCCACTAGGCTGGAACCCAGACTTTTGTACGTAGATGGTAATGAGTACTAGTCTACTACATGTATCTAGTTACTTACGACAAATAAAACTCACTCAATTTCTACATTCAGCAGTTGAATGAGAAGAGGCATGACTCCCATCTTGTACAAGAAGAACACATTGAACTGCGACTGCAACAGAAATATTTCAACAGTTACATGTTAGAATACATTCATTTTCTTTTTAAGCTGTAAAATGTAATACCAGTGATTAAGAAACTCAATAATATACAGGTTACAGCAGATGTAATGACCACAACAAATAATATTAATATATGCAAAGAGTCAAACACCAAACTGTAGGTTATAATGCAGCTGTGTGATTATCTGGATATTGAGAAAGGCTGTTGCTGATGATATGCATTTTGACAATCTGAGTGAAAATCTGTTCAGCAGTTGATGGCTTGTGTTATAAGTCACTGGTTGTCACTTGTGATGATTGGACCTCCAAAACAGACCTGCTAATAATATTTTTTTTTTCTTTGTCCCACGCTCAAGTCATGTTGAATAATTTCTTCACTATTTATCACCGAGCTTGAAATCTATCATCTTTATTACTTACTACACATTTGATGATTTCGACATTGCTGATCCTAGCAGTATGCAGGACGCGTGTCACATATCAACCTAGTAAATGGCCCAGCTCAACAACGAGTCTCTCGTAGCTCAGTTGGTTAGAGCGCCCAACCAGTATCTGGGAGGCCATGGGTTTGATTCCCGTCGGGGACTCAGATTTTTTCTTTGTCCCACGCTCGAGTCATGTTGAATAATTTCTTCACTAAACTTTATTCTGTTGTCCCGGTTAAAATTGGGAGACATGGAGGCCTAATGGTTAGCATGCATGTTGGGCTTTGGATTAAACTATCTGGGTTCGAGCCCTGGCTGAGGTCTTGGTCTTGGTGTAAAGGGTTGTGTTCTTGGGCAAGACACTTTACTCTCACAGTATTTCTCTCCACCCAGGTGTATAATGGGTACCAACAAATTTAATACTGGGGGTAACCCTGCGAGGCCTTCAAAGGACAAGCATCCCATCCAGGGGGGGGGTAGAAATGTCCTATTTGCTTAAAGTGCACCTAGCCCCGAAACAATACTTTTAAAATTGATTGTACATGAGTTAGAGAGTTGAATGGTTAAATATTTCTTCATCTCAATGTTGCATTTTTAAGTTATGAAGGTTTATTTTTCCAATATGTTAATGAGTATGACGTCTACCCAGGCTTTTAAGCATACTTGTTTTGCTTATATCATTATTTACTCGCCATTACCAGACACCAAATTTACAATAAAAATTGTGGAAATTGCGAGTATTATGATAATGCTTTTTAAATAATGCTTGTGTGAACCAGTCAAAATCTGTATATTGAATGAAGACTGGGTAGACGTCATACTCATTAACATATTGGAAAAATAAACCTTCATAACTTAAAAATGCAAATTGAGACAAAGAAATATTTAACCATTCAACTCTCTGTACAATCAATTTTGAAAGTATTGTTTTGGGGGTAAGGTACACTTTAATGCTATGGAAACCGGAATAAACTCTGACAAGATGGGACACTTGGCAGGCAAACAACAACATGAAGTTTCATCATCAAGTTGTTGTTTGTTACAAAGGGATGTGTTTTGTCATGATATTACTGGATAACTCAAAAAGGTGATTGGTCAGTTCAGCTACCATCAATTTTTATCCATCTACTCTTAGTCAAATTTGCATTTATAATGTTATAGTTCATTTTCTTTTTTGCTTGCTGATTTTTCTCAGGTCATGCATGCATGGGGAGAATAAGTCATTCATAAGGTGCATAGTGGTTGTTGGCAATGTTCAGAATAGAGGTCCTTCACCAAATTAGGGCCTCCACAGACTAGTTGTTTAGTTGTTGACAACTATTTGTTTTTGCACAGATTAGTTGTTTAGTTGTCTACAAATTTTACCCCCTAAAAGCTATGATAAGCACCCCCATCATTTTTAGAGGAGGGTCCTCCCCAAGCATGTGGTAAGGTAGAGATGATTAAATTTTAGAAATTAAACACTATTTCGAAAAATTACCGATTCTCTTTGTTCTTCTTCATCACTAACTTCACCAAAATTCCCTAAAAAGAAAAATGTCAATAACAATGAAATTAAATGAAGGCACGCGGGCAAAAGTAACACTTTGAAATTGGTTAAATTGAACATTGTCGCAAACAACTCCAAATTTTGCACGCAAGTTCGTTAACGTGTGCTGAACATTGTTCTGTATTTTACTTCCCTGGCCTTTCCTTCGTTTTTCAGAAAAAATATTACCACGTTAACATGTTAACCCATTTTAACACGTTAACACATGTTAACAAGTTAACATGTTAACCCATGTTAACACGTTAACACCTTTGCCCACGTTTGTACACGTTAATATTAACCCATGTTAAAACATTAACGTGCTAATCCACGTTAACACGTTAACATGTTAACCCATGTCAACACGTTAACACCTTTGCCCACGTTTGTACATTTTATTTTACTTCCCTGGCCTTTCCTTCGTTTTTCAGAAATAATATTACCACGTTAACATGTTAACCCATGTTAAAACGTTAACATGCTAACCCACGTTAACACGTTAACATGTTAACCCATGTCAACACGTTAACCCATGTTAACACGTTAACATGGTGAAATCATTTTAACCCAAGTAAACACTATTATGTTAAAACGTTAACATGCTAACCCACGTTAACACGTTAACCCATGTCAACACGTTAACATGTTAACCCATGTTAACGTGTTAACCCATGTTAACGTGTTAACAAGTTAACCCATGTTAACGTGTTAACATGTTAACCCACGTTAACATGTTAACATGTTAACCCATGTTAACACGTTAACATGTTAACCCATGTTAACGTGTTAACATGTTAACCCATGTTAACGTGTTAACCTGTTAACATGTTAACCCACGTTAACACGTTAACCCATGTTAACACGTTAACATGTTAACCCATGTCAACACGTTAACATGTTAACCCATGTTAACACCTTAACATGTTAACCCATGTTAACGTGTTAACATGTTAACCCATTTAAACACGTTAACCCATGTTAACACGTTAACATGTTAACCCATGTTGACACGTTAACACGTTAACATGGTGAAATCATTTTAACCCAAGTAAACACTATTATGTTAAAATGTTAACATGCTAACCCACGTTAACACGTTAACATGTTAACCCATGTCAACACGTTAACATGTTAACTCATGTTAACGTGTTAACATGTTAACCCACGTTAACATGTTAACATGTTAACCCACGTTAACATGTAAATATGTTAACCCATGTTAACCCATGTTAACGTGTTAACATGTTAACCCATGTTAAACCGGCAGATGTCTACAGACGCGAAGAAAAGAACACATCAGAAACGTCAAACCTGTTAACCCATGTTAACACATTAACCCATGTAAACATGTTAACACCTTAACACGTTAACCTATGTTAACGCGTTAACCCATGTTAACACGTTAACCTGTTAACCCATGTTAACACGTTAACCCATGTTAACACCTTAACATGTTAACCCATGTTAACGTGTTAACATGTTAACCCATTTAAACACGTTAACCCATGTTAACACGTCGTTAACATGTTAACCCATGTCAACCAATAACACGTTAACCCATGTTAACACGTTAACATGTTAACCCATGTCAACACGTTAACATGTTAACCCATGTTAACACCTTAACACGTTAACCTATGTTAACGCGTTAACCCATGTTAACACGTTAACCTGTTAACCCATGTTAACACGTTAACCCATGTTAACACCTTAACATGTTAACCCATGTTAACACGTAACATGTTACAGAGCGTTTCAAAAAACTTTTGACAAACGGTTTGCAAAGTTTGTTTGAAATTTCCGAAGTTCGCTGCGAACTTGGGAATTTAATTATGTAGTTGTCAATTAAATCGCGAACTTCGAAACGAAGTTGCAAATTTCACGTGCACCGAAGTTTACAAGTTGCGAAGTTCGAATTGCTTTCAACGGGACAGTTCTATGTCTTCCGTCATTTTTTTTATTGAAATAGCGGACTTGCCGAATGTCATTGCTGTGTTTAGGGGAAAAACGGATGAAAAAATACAGCAGCTAATTTTACTCTCAGCGAACAGAATTATTTACAAGTAGATTTCAGCTAAAACTTCTCACTTCAGATCAAAGGAACTAAGCTTACCTTTTGAGGCAAAACACTCGCTGATGTATCAAGTTGATTTGCTAAAGGAAGAATCACCGCTCCCAATTCGAGGTAAGAGTGCAGAGTGAAGAAATATTTGTGAAACTAAAACTAGCAGAGAAATGCAGTCGAAGGTGGAAATGCGCCAGGTAAGTTGTTTACGTGTTTTTACAACCGAGAAGTTTCATTTGTTTTTGACTTCAGTCTTTGACAATTAATTTCCTTTCAGTTTAGCTGCGTGAAATACACAACTTCGTTCCAAAGTTCGCAATTTGATTGACAACTTCAAAATGAAATTCTCAAGTTTCGAGCGAACTTCGGAAATTTCAAACAAACTTCGCAAACCGTTTGTCGAAAGTTTTGCGAAACTCTCTGTAAACCTAACCCTAGAGCTAGGATAAGGGTAGGTTTTAACCCTAAAACTTTAGCCAGTTTCATTGTTTTGAGGAACAAAAGGTTTCCTTTGTTTATCATTTGTCAATTGAAAGAAAAATCCTAAATACGCCGCCAGTAAAACCCTTGTCTTTTTGCATGTGTTTTTTATTTTTTTCAAAAATGAAGGAAAGACCAGCGAAATGAAATACAAGACAGTGTTTTACACACATAAACAAACTTGCATGCAAAATTTAAAGTTGTTTTTGACAATTTTCAATTTAGCCAAAACTCGAAGTGTTGTTTTTGCCTGTGTGCCTTCCAATTATGAACAGTAAAGAACAAAACAAAGACCATGTAAAAATCTGACACATGTAGCATGTGTTTAGCTTCTGAAACTGAGCACCACATCTAAGATACTATTAGAGATGGGTAATATACTGAAAACGTCACTCAAAAACAACCTGAAGAAACGAACTAAGGATGCCCCAGGCAAAAATGAGGGAGTACTGTCAAGAAGTCACTAACCATCTGGGAGTCAATTCAGGAAGGAGTCAGACATGGCTTATAAAGAGTGAACACTGTCAAGCCTTCCTCTCCATAGCAAGAGAAAAGTATCAAGAGATCAGGAACAACTCTTACACCCCTCCTTGTTAAAATAGATTCCAACAAACTTTGCACTCAAGATGTTCTTTTCAAATTATTACTAAAGTAAATTGTGCATACCCCCCCGGCTCTTGTACAAGATAAAGTAAGACCCTTGCTGCTGTGAGTCTTATGTCAGGATCAGCTGCTTCACATTTCTCAATGACAAGAAACAAAAACTTTCTTCTTTCATTTTCCTGCATCTCTGTCCATTTATCATAACCTGAATAAATAAAAACACAGAATCAAGTGAACACCCTGGGTTAGTGGGGGTTGTACTTCCTATGGCAGACTATGTTTTAGGTCTAACTGGGTAGGTCAAATTAATGTAAGACAAGTGTTTCATCATTCAAGGTTTATTTTTTATGAACATACAGAATTACAGTCCTGGAAATTGCTGTTGGTCATCAGACATTGTCCGATCAAATATGCCAAAATGTCCGGCCAATTTTGCAATATGTCTGGACATGATGCCCAAGAACTTATGTGACTACGTTTGATTTGAAATGCGAATTAATGTCCAACCAATTTTCTAATATGTCCGTTCAAAAATATAAAAGTTTGGAAGGACACGTGTCCTTTTAAGTAAAAAAATTATTTCCAGCACTGGAATTACCAATGCTCAAAATTATAATTTTGCTATACCTTGTGAATGCATCGTTGTTTCAAATGCTTCTCTGTTGAGTTTAAATTCACTCTCTTCAGTATAGCTGTAAAGCTCTGTTGGTAAGAAATTAAAAATCATTTCAAGACTGGATCAATCATCAACAAGAATCAGATATAGTTGGGGATGAGAGTTGGAAGAGAAATTTCTTTCAACTAGTGTCAACTGTGTAAAGGTCAGCACACACTAGAGTACCGACTAGTCCGAGGGACTAGTCCCTGCGACTTGTCACACACACACACTACACACAAAAGGGACCTGTCACGTTAATGAATGTGTGACTAGTCGCAGGGACAAGTCCCCTTGTGTTGTTTACACAAAGGGACTAGTTGCAGGCGCTGACTGCTTTGGTTTTTGATTGGTTGATTTGTTATTTTGGTCGCAGGGATCAGTCACACGAACAGTTCACACAACGGGACAAGCAAAATTAAAGGTGACTAGTCCCTGCTACTAGTCCCACAATTTCAAACCAGTTTGAATTCGTGGGACTTGTCACAGGAACCAAAAGTTAGTCGCTGCGACTAGATTTTTTGACCACAATGGGTCGTTCACACTTTACACGAAGGGACTTGGTCCTCGGGACTGGTCGCAGGGACTTGTCGCTGCGACTAGTCCCCTCCTGTGTGCCAACCTTCAGCTATGGAATGGGATCGCTGGCCACAGATTCCCGATCAAACGAAAAGGAATCGAACGTTTTTGTCTGTGTACGTTTGTATATAACTTACACTTGATGGTAATTGTAACATTCTTACAACTTTAAAACCCAGTCTCTCCTTACAGGCAATATTTGATATTTTGATACAATCTGTGCTTGTTTAAGATCTGGTTTGAGTGGATATAAACTCACCAGCGATCTCGGCCGATTTCTTATCTGCATCGTCGTAAGTGAAATCAACTTCTGGAGTGGAATCTAGTTGACCCTGCAAAGGAAAATTAACTTATTCGGACAATCTATTAATAGCTAAATTATCCGTCTGTTGATTAGTTACCTCTGATTCTCTTCTCTGTCGCCGTAAAAGATCTCTTAGTTTGGGAATTCCTCGCTGTTTACGATCAATACTGCCCTCCATCTTGGAATTCCAAGGTTTTTGCTTAGGAGCCACGCCTCCATCCAGGCCCAGGCCTTCCTCCAGATATTCCGATCTTGCAAGCACAGGCAGACCACCCTATGTGTTCGTGGTTATAAATAAGAGTTCACATATGCAAAAGACGAACAATATGTTGAAATCTATGAGAGTTATGAATAAAGCCCTGAAAATTACATTTCTAAATGAATTTCGTTCTAAATATTTCAATAAAGGTGAATTAAAAATTAAAATTTAGAAAATGATATTAACTTTTTTAAAAGAGATTATTTTGTAGTTTTGGCAGGGGATTTTAATGCCCGCACGGGTGTAGAACATGATTTTATAAATTACGACAGTTGCAATCTTGCGCCAGGGGGTATTTCTCCCCCAACCACAAAAATAGAACCCAGGAAAAGTTTCGATACACACGTTAACGATCTAGGAAAACAGCTACTTGAAATGTGTAAATCCCTAGATCTACGAATCCTGAATGGTAGATGCAAAGGCGACTCGCTTGGACAAATAACTTTCCATGTAAACCAAGGCTCAAGCACGGTTGATTATATTATTGCCAGTCATGAAATTCTGTATCTTTTCGAAACTTTAGTAATCCGTCAGCCAACACCATTTTCGGGCCATTGCCAATTAATCGCATGGATAAAAATTGACTCGTCATTATTAACAAGTGATGAGGAAATTCTTGAAGATGACTTCCTCAGCCTTCCAAGACAGTTTAAATGGTCCACAGACTCTAAGGACTCTTTTATTTCTGCACTAAATTCCGTTGAGATAAAACAACTTATTCATGATTTTGAACTTTTAGATTTTGAACATGTAGGGGATATCAACATCCTCGTCGAGAAATTTGTGAATATATTAGAAACGGCTGCAAAACAATCGCTAAAAATTGTAAATCAGAACAAAAAATCAAAACGTAACTCCCAAATTTGGTTTGATAACGAGTGTAATCGTGCCAGGAAAACTTTACATCGCCTTTCCCATAGAACACATAAAAATCCTTTGGATGAACAAACCCGACTCGACTATCTCTCATCAAGAAGCCAATACAAACAGTTATTACGAAATAAAAAACTCCAACACCGAGATAATAAAATTGATGAACTAATTAAAACTAGAGATCCACTGAATTTTGGACCAATCTGAAATCTCTTTCGAATCAAAAACAAACCTCGCTTGACTCAACTATTCCTATGCGCAAACTGTATAATCACTTTTAGCAATTACATTCAGCACCAAATGCAAATCTACTCAAGAAACAAGAGGAAATAATCAAAGAGTTAGAATACAAAAAAACAACACTATCGCAGTTTAATAACCTAGATAAACCTTTCTCTGAGAAAGAAGTTAAACGATCAATCAAAATGCTTAAAAATAAGAAAGCAGCTGGTCTTGATCGAATAAGGAACGAAATGTTGAAAAGCGGAGCTCATTATTTGACAACTTCTTTAACAAAATTATTCAACTTCATACTTAGCAAAGGAACTTATCCAGATTCATGGTCTACTGGGCTTATAACTCCTATCTTCAAATCAGGGAATAAATCTGATCCCTCAAATTATAGAGGCATTTGTGTCACTAGTTGCTTAGGCAAATTATTTTCCGTTGTCTTAAACAATAGATTACTTACCTACCTCCAAGACTACAATTTAATACATCCCTCTCAAATTGGTTTCCTCAAAGGTTTCCGAACATCAGATCACATCTTCTCGCTAAGGACACTTATTGATAAATACGTGACTAATGCAAACAAGGGGAAATTATTCTGCTGCTTTGTAGATTTTCAAAAAGCCTTTGATTCTATTTGGCATGATGGTTTGCTACACAAATTATTGTCCAAAAACATAGGTGGGCAGTTTTATCATTTAATTTCTGATATGTATTCAAAGACTAAATGTGCTGCCAAAAATGGTAACAAGAGAAGTTCCTTCTTCGATTACAACAGAGGTGTGCGACAAGGGTGTATCCTTTCCCCTTTATTGTTCAATTTATATCTAGATGAATTTCCACACTTGCTAGAATCTTCACATGACACAGATTCAATTACTTTACCAAATGGACTCCCTGTTAACTGTTTATTCTATGCAGATGATCTAATATTGATATCAAGAAGTGCCGCTGGTCTTCAAAAGCAACTAAACATCCTCCAAGATTATAGCGAGAAATGGTTACTAAAAATTAATCTTAAAAAGACAAAAACATTAATTTTCCAAAAAAAAAAACGAAAATCAACACGTGATAAGTTCTCTTTCTTTTTAAATGGAATTCCAATTGATAAAGCTTCACAATACAGTTATCTTGGCATTACCTTCAACACAAATGGAAGTTTTGCTAATTCCAAAAAAGTTATGGTCGAAAAAGCCAGAAGATCGATATTTGCTTCGAAACGTTACCTTGACTTTAATAAACTACCCATCAAAACGTGTAATCAACTATTTGATACTTTATTTCTTCCCATCCTTTTATACGGTTCCGAAATTTGGGGAGCTTACGATAGTATCAACTTCAAAAAATGGGAAAAAGACCCAGTAGAAAGACAACATACACAATTCTACAAATGCTTTCTTGGCCTCAATAGAAGAGCACCTAATGTGGTAGCCCGCAATGAAACTGGACGACTCCCTCTTAAGTTGAATATCTTATTAAGAATAATTAAATTTTGGATACATCTTGAATCTCTCCCAGAAAACAGTATTGCCAGACAATGCTTGATCATTTCCAATCAATTGGCAAATGAAACAAAACCCTCTTTCATGTTAACAGTTAATGAAATCATTCATAATTATCTAGACATTCCAAAACAATCGCATAGCAAAACAATTCAAAATAATAATAATATACCAACAATCAAACATAATTTACAAAAAATAAAATGCCACATCACAACCAATTTAAAAAGACCCCAACTGGAGTTAATCCGCTCTAATAAGAAGTTATGCTTCTACTCTATATTTAAATCACAGTGAAAACAGATGTTAGTAGATCTGATTATTTAGAACAAGTGAAGAATCAAAAGCAAAGACGAGCTGTAGCTAAACTACGATCAGGCAATCACAGTCTTCGAATCGAATCTGGGCGACATTGTATACCTAAATTACCCGAATCTCTTAGGATTTGTCAATATTGTCACTCTAATCAAATAGAGGATGAAATCCATTTCTTATTTCATTGTGATCGCTATAGAACTATTAGGCAACAAATAACAAGTGATATTGTACTTAAATATCCATTAGTTAATGTTCTGAACGATACTGATAAAATTATTTTCTTGTTTAATAATGTTGATTCTTTCATCTGTAAGAAACTAGGTTATTATATCTATGAAGCATTACGTATAAGAGAAACTTGTAAGCCTATTTAGTTTATTGTTAGAGTATGTAAATACTTATATTGTTATCCTAAGTAATACCATTTTATATGGGAATACCAATAAATTGTTGTTGTTGTTGTATCACGGAAGGAAAATTGGCGTTTTCGTTCCAAGTGAGATTGTGTGCAAACCATTGTAATTTTCGATTTTGTTTTGATCATATAGACCATAATAAGCAACGTCAGCATTTTGTTTGCAATTATGATGTTGCGCAACTTAAGGTTTATTTGAGAACACATTTACATGAGAGCCAAAACTTTTATGTGGAATTTGATCTAAATATATTGGTCTACAAAACGGTGTCTCAGATTTTTCTTTTCTTGCCATTAATTTTTTATGAATTTTTAAACTTTAAAATGGCGTTTTTAGAGCTTCTTTAAGATTAAAAATTCATAAAAATTAATGGAGCAAGAAAAGGAAAATCTAAGACACCGTTTTTTAGACCAATATATGTAGATCAAATTCCACATAAAAGTTTTGGCTCTCATGTAAATGTGTTCTCAAATAAACCTTAAGTTGCGCAACATCATAATTGCAAACAAAATGCTGACGTTGCTTATTATGCTCTATATGATGCAAACCAAATCCTTAATTAGAATCTTTATTCAATAAGCTTTCAGAAAATATATACTTTATTGGGGTTACCATTGATGGTTTCCACGCAATTTGACTTGGAACGAAAACGCCAATTTTCGTTCCGTGATACCTTAAATGTTAATCGACTCGAGTGTGGTGTTTTTATCGCGTTCCTAGGCGTGACGGCCCAGGAACGCAAAAAAAAAAACACCACACACGAGTCGATTAACATTTAATTCACCTTTATTGAAATATTTAGAACGAGATTCATTTAGAAATGTAATTTTCAGGGCTTTATTCATAACTCTCATAGATTTCAACGTATTTCTTTTGTTCGTCTTGTGTATGAAAAATATCCTGAACTATGTCAACCAATAGAAAAAGGAAAAAGGAGATCAAGAAATCCAGAAATAACCAAATAAAAAAAAAATCAAAACGAAATTTCTGGGGAGGAATTACTCGGCCCCCAAGCCTGATTGAGAGTAATTCCTTGGTCTTAGATACAAATCTCCACCCGGGGAGGCGGTTATTCGGCCCCCAAGCCAGTTCTAGAATAGCCCCTATAAAGCGTGATTCAAACCCTCGACCCCTGATGACTTCGTTGTCCTCGCTGCGCGCCGCGATTACCACTCGGCCAACTCTGAAATCTCTTGGTAATATTAGTATATTAAGTCGGTGTAGTAAGTTTTTTTAATATGGGGGTTCTGACTGAGAGTGCGTAATCTGCCAGACTAGTTAAAATGGGCTAAAATCAGCAAACGTTGAATTTCATTAGGTGTGAATAGTGCTTCGCAACAATTTAGCCTTTGAAAAGATTTCGAATCGAGCGTTTTTCCATTACCGAGAACTAAGTCTACAATCCTAGTCAAAAGTCCGGGACCGCTCGCCCCCCCCCCCCTCTTGTTTCTTCCTCCGGCATCTCACTTGTTTTGGGGGGGGGGGCTCGGCATGAGTTGGGCGTTGCTCCCTCCCCCCCCCTTCAATTTGTTTCTTCCATCATACCGTGGGACAATTCTCACATTGTTTTGGGGGGGGGGCTCGGAATCAATGAGTTCTTTGGGGATGGTCTGGCACTATTTCTTTGTGTCCCATGATTTCTAGGATTGTAGGCCTGGCAAACTATATATCCCACAAGTCTTGGACGTTTTCGGAGATCAAAACATGTTTGACCCAACACCAAAGCCAGCACCCAAATCAGTGCCGTTAGCGAAATCGAAGATTCTGCTGACTTTCTGAGCTCCAGGTTCAGATTTAGGCTGGATATGTTCCTCTGTCATCTTGAAGTAAGCGGAACTGAAATACGAAATTTCCAGTTATTACATGCAGGGAACGAGTGATAACTCTGTATTCCTTGTAATCTTTGTTATTTTAATATAGGAACCTTTAGCTATTTTAATTTTTGTCAAATTTAACACGTATATCTTTTAGGGCTATGAACTTTTAAACTTCGACGTACTTTATTCAACTAATTTTATTTCAATTTAGTGTCACAATTAGCCAGTGCATGTCTACTTAATTTATTTCACTACTGATACTGGCAATGTATTTCTTAAATCCCATCTGGTCATTTTTCCATGTATAAAGTGTTCAATAGTGTTCCAAATACAGTGGAAATAAAGTTGTCGTTGTTGTACAGAGTATTCAATGCGGCTAGAACGGTTGGCATGTAAATAAAGTAACCTATAATTTCTTAAAATAAACATAATGCGTTGTTAATGACGGTTTAGTCAATTGTGGATGTGTAATTGGCGCCCCAGTCGTGTCAGTCAGTTTTTTCCTTCTCACGCAATTATGACATACAGGATATCGTGGCCGGATTTGCTACGTATACTGACTTTCAATTTGTCGGTAAATCTGACGACTATACATAAGACCTGTTTTTTTTGTTTCTTTCCTTGTTTGTTTAAGTGTTTGTTTGTTTGTTTCTCGGTTTGTCTTTTTTTTGTGTAAGTTTAGTTAGTTATAAAATATGGCAGTATATATTGCCGCTTATAGCCGGCTGTGACGTCTTCCCGGTGTTTGGTCAGTTCTCGAACAATATCTTCAGAATGTACTTGATCAACTTAAAGTACTGACTCACGGACGTACACGTAAGCTTACTGCATATTCCGCTAGCAGGAAAGACAAGTTATATCTGTTAGCTTGCAGGGCAGAGAAAAATAAATAATAAAAAGTTGTTTCTTGGTTATTTAAACTGATATTAAACGAATAAAAAGAGTACAAAGGTATTCATGTTCGGTAATAAAGTTTTGATTTGAACGCATTGTTCTTACGTATACTCAGTACTTCGCTAACGTCACATGTGATATTGTACAACAGACGGAATCACGAAAGGGAAGCACATTTTTTGTTTGTTGAAAAACAGATTGGTAGAAACAAGAAAAGACAAACATCAAATAAACAAATTAACTTTGCCTGCTACAATTAAAACACGATATTTAAATACTCCATAGTGAAATTTGTAGCCGAGAAAGCCGCTGCCTTCTGTAAAAAGAGGTCAGCAATATTGCCAAGTCAGTTACGGCTTCTATTTTAGCGACTACTTAATTAGAGAATTTAGCGGCCGTTTTGTTACTAATCGCTAATTGAAGTACTTGCTAAATTTAAGTTCAAAAGAAGTTTCAGTTAAGGCCGCCAAAATCCCTAAAAACCGAAGAAACCCGGCTAAAATGTTCGCAAAATTTTGTGGAAGATGTAGCCACTTTACTCAAGTTTTCAACGCGGCATGAATAAAGAGCGTATCGGTTTAGTTGATCACCCAAGCATAATATAAGAGTTTGTTTGGAAATGAGAGCTGAGAATACTTAATTCAACTTAATAAGCAAACTTATCACTCAAGAAAGTCTGCGAGACAGCTATTGGTGTATCTGTAAGTCTCCAGGACTCCCCTCTACTTTGCTTCTACTGCTTTTCTCTTGTGACAATTTCAGGGGGTTTTTTTACGCGAGATTCCGTGTACTGGGAAAGGAGGAGTGCAATATCGCTACAAGGAATATTGCTCTTTGTTGTTCAAATACGACCATAGTAGTCATGATAGGCACTTAGAGCCGGCCTGAATTATTAGATCACGCGCTCTGAGCCCCCGGCTAAGACAAACAAAAGCCAATACTGAGATTCTACCTTAAAATTTACTTTATTTAAAACAGTAGCATCTATGGATTCGAGTTTGTATGAAAATCTTTGAAATGACTACTCAGTTGTAATGGCTAAAATACTAAAAGAATGCTTAAGAGGCATTTAAGTACGAAAAAACAAGTTTGGAACCTGTTCGTCAATTCAAAACAGCCTCCAATATCCCATGACCCTTGCCCCATCCCGCTAGGGGGTGGGGTAGGGGTACAAAAGCGACGATCACCAGGCGACCGCTTCTCAAGCTGTTTTAAAGAACGGAGAATGAACTTTTATCAGCAATCGATCGGAAATAATTGTTAACATCCTTTTATCTGCTGTGAGAAATATTTGAAAGAAATATTTTAAGCGTTTTCAGCTGTGATGGAAACCGCCACAGCTGAGTGATAAATTTCGCGTGACATACCATTCCCATAAATGGTCGTCGTATCCTAATTTGGTAAGTCAGTCGCTATATAACACCGGCTGTCGCAGATTGCTCTTCAGTGTGTGGGTGTGCAGTGTCATTCCGCCGATTTACTCGTTTTTGAGGTAACAATTTCAGCTTTTTGACGCTACAACAACCGCAGTTCAGTTTTCTAATCCGTTCAGGGTGTTTTTACAATGGAACTTGCAAAGAAATGTCCGTTTTTGGCGCGTGTACCGTCGTCTTTCGTGCGCAAAGCGAGGGGGCCTGTATTGGTGTCGTACGCCGAGCGATGTCCTGTGATGTCGGAGGTTATACACAAAACCGATGAAGTCCCCGAAAAGAATGAAGGTGAGAGTGAAAATCTTTCTTTTAAAGCACGTAAATATTGAGACAAAGCGGTAAAGAAGGGATGATTATGGAAAACCCGTTGGTTTTGCATGCACAACTGCCCTCGATCTTCGATCTTGAAACTTCACTCCATGTTGCATAACACCGTCTCGTTTCGAATTAAATTGTAATTTAATCTTTTTTCTTCAGGAGCAAAGACCCTTGGAGCCACAACTTCTGCTAAAGGTTCGTTGTGTTTACTTAATTTAACTTCTTAAAGCCTGAATCTTAATTAAAGTTACTTAAATGGTCGGATTAAGGAAAATATATTGCTGACCGATCGACCCAAATTTTCTAAATCACCTGATAATCGGATGAGCCATTTCTTCGACTCGTAAAAGTACAAATTGTTGTACAGTATTTTAGAAATTACTTTGTTGTTCCTTAGATACCATATTTCAACCTTTGATTTGAGCTATTTTTCGAGTAAAGAAGTTGTGTTACTTGACGTATTTACTCTCCAAGCGGAACCTTCTTTGCCCGGTTAGTTAGCTTTGCGTGTCATTTTCGAAAACCAAACCGGAATTTGTCGTTATTTTTGACGCAATTTTTATGCATTTGCATAGATTTCTTTTGTTTTGTACTTGCCTTAGGACATGGTTGATTGATAAATTTATTCACAAAAGTGCATCTTTGTCGGCTTGGTGTGTTTGAAATGCAAGCCTCACATTTAAAACAAGTGTCTTAAGTCATCCAATGTTTGGATTTGATTCGTTAAGTTTCATTTCGTTTGGATCATCTTTAATAATAGTGTACAAACGAGAAGACATGGATTACGTAAAAAAAAACAGAATCGAGGTTGACTGCTGAGTCACTGACAACTGAGCTGCAATATAGTACAATTAAAAACAAAAGAACAAAGAAACTCATTAGTAGTGTGGCTAATGTATGGACTTTTTTGACATGCAAATTAAGGTAAAGATGATATTGATTTTGTTGCCAAAACAGTGACTCAGACCATTAAAGATTTTAAGTTTTTTTAAAAAAAGAAAAATATTTTTAAAAAAAAAAAAATTAATACAAACCCCGAAAAATTATTTTTTTTTTTTTTATTAAAGTTTTGGGGCGGTAAAAAAAAAAGGCGGGTTTTTATTTTTTTTTTTGTTTTTATTTTTTTTTTTTTTAAAATTTTTTAAAATTTATTGGGGGGGCACAAAAAAAAAAAATCAAGACTTTTAAAAATAAAAAAAGTGCCGAAAAAGGGATTTTGTATTAATTTTCCACTCATTGCTCGAACTTTCAGCGGAATCCGTCTTAAAGGTTTTGTCGGTCTCTTCAGTTGCGCCTCTACTCAATTGTATACAAACCTAATATTGTAAACGAGCGGCATGCAAATAATATTCATTTAGCAGTGTTTTGTACCTCAGATGATATTACCTTTTGTCCGTTTTCCAGAGGCCATTGAGTACATAATCATGAATTAGTGTTTTATTCATACAGTGCTTCATTTGTGTGGCACATTGCCTAGTGTAAAAAACACAACACAATTCACTTTATAGCTCCTATGCCACTTCTCAACATAGCATATTCATTAGCCAATTTTTCCATGGGAGATGGTAGATTTTTTAGGGTCAAACTGATCTGCGAAATAGCTTCCAGTTAGCTGTACACTAGGCGATATTTTGTTTTGACTAGAGGCTAATACATCTTGATTTAGTGGCAAGTTTGGAATTCTGCCAAAAAGGACCCTGTTGTGTTTATAATCATATTTCTGCAGGCTTCCTGTTGATCTCTATACAAACAAATGGCGACAGTTTGTCTGGGTCAGCCTGGGTCTATAGCACACAATATAGACCTTCGAATCAGAGTATAAGGGGAAAAGAAAAAAAAGCGGCCGCCCGCCCTAGTACGAGTACAAGATTGAGTACAAGGACGGGTACCACTTTTCAAACCTAGTGCATACATATGCACTAGATTATCACACTTCACTTAAGTCTCATACCGATATCTCATTTTCAACTGGTCAGCACCAGGAAGGAGTGGGGGCTCAGGGAACATAACTTGATTGAAATTTGAAAGTCAT
Organism: Oculina patagonica; assembly: GCF_052425735.1. Taxonomy (NCBI): domain Eukaryota; kingdom Metazoa; phylum Cnidaria; class Anthozoa; order Scleractinia; family Oculinidae; genus Oculina; species Oculina patagonica. Next base: position 1,919,873 of record NC_135767.1, on the reverse strand, counting down.
ACTCACACACAATCTTATGCTTGTACACTCGGACCTGAAGGTCCCTTATGTCAGATATTACATACCTATGTACAACTCTTGATCTTGCTGTCTATAGACTTACATGAAGTCATGTTTATTAGCTTAAATGTACGATTTTGGACAGGCAATGGAGATTTTTTTTTAAAAAAAAAATTATTTTTTTTTGGGATACAAAAAAAAAATAAAAAATCCCCCACAAAAAAAAAAAAATATTTTGTCTTACATTATCAAAAAATTTTCCAAGTGGATAGTGATAAAAATATAGTATACCCCTGGCTCCCTGAAAGTGTTTACAAATTTACAGCTGTAAGGACATTTTCCACATTTTTCATCAAGGAGTGGGAGTCCTTAGTGCACCCAGGTGCCCTTTGGGCTGAAACGTTTTCATCAACCTGATGACTTGATGAAAAGTATCTATAGCTTTATGAATTTATATTTAAAACATAGAGATAAAATTGTAAACTTTCCCTCCATGTTATACTTTCAGATGGCAAATGCCCATTTACGCACAATGCGGCTGTTGACGAGGCTCAGCTGAAGGCTGAAGGATTTGTTGCCTGTGCTTGCGATTACCAAGAAGGAGCTTGCAACAAGGAGACCACCGGGGAGTCAGGTAATTATTACTGTTATTAATAACTTAGTCTTTGTTTTGATATATAGTAATGGTGTTTGTAGCATTTAAGTTTGTATGTACAGTCATGTACCGCACTCTTTATACTTCTTGTTTCACAGACTGTTGTGATGGCATCATTTATAGGTGTTACTGTCAAATCAACTGATTCTGACATTTATATGGCATAAAAGGTTAAAACCATCAGTTTAGTTTTGAATAGTACGCCACCCTGCCCCCCACATCCCCCCCCCCAAAAAAAAATTAAGTAAACTTTAGTTAAGACAAGCATACAATATCACTTGCGATTATGATGATTTCCATCACCTACAAGATAGGGTTATTATAATTTAAGCTGAACACAGAGATGTGTGTTGTGTCCTTGCTTTGCTGTTACGTTGCAGACAACCAATCACAGAGATAACATGCACCTCTGTTCTGCATCACACAGCAGTCAAACGCAAAAAATGACGTCACGTTCTTCTTCGCCGCCTCGAACTTTTGACTCGAAAGTGGGCAAACTTTTGTGAAATTGTTAAAGAAATAGTACGGTGAAAGAACAGTTCAAGCTGGGACACTCAGTGGAGATGAATTATCAAATTTCCAACCCATAGCGGCGTATAAACCTTAACTTTCCAGGGACGGCGTTAACTTTTGGCTTTAAAGCGAAAGTTTTCGAAAAATTTAAGACTTTGTATGGAAAAGTTTGGCGGGAATTACACAAGAACTGCGCACGCGCGCTGCGTTTGACCGCTGTGTGGTTCTGCATCATTGAGGAATTTTCTGGCTTAAATCTCAGCTATTTCCCTTGTGGTGATCTTCAAGACTCTGTTTTGTATTTCAGCTGGGAAGTGCCCATTCTCTAGTGGCAAGTTGGTTGTTGATGCTTTGAAGAACATCCACCCCACCCCTGCCATGAAGGTGGGAAATGTTTTTCCCCAGCCTACTGGTGTGCGTCAGATGGTCACTATGCCTGCTCTTGGAGTCCAAGGTACTTAGTTCTCAATATTTTAATTATTATTTCATCTTTTTGCTTTTTTTTAGTGTATATCAAAAGATATGCAATAATCTGACAATGACAGTTTTGCAAGGAAAAGTGTCTTAAGACATTTATCACCCCTTGAGTATGATAATTTTTTAAATCAAAGGTGCACAGTTGATATGGAGAATAGTCACACAATAATTATCTCGGACTTATTTAAAATTAGGGAAATAATGACAGAAAGCAACAGTGCCTGGGGGCATTTCTCCAGCCATCAAACAGCAGGCAGGCAAACAACTATAAGTACACTCATTTTGAACCATTGGTTCCATGTTTTGTTTCTACTTGTAATTATTGATTTTCTGCAGTATGAGCTGTTTAATTAATAATAACTTTGGTTTTCCAGTGAGACAGGCATTAAAAAAACCTTCATGAAGTTAATGGTTCTGTTCTCTGTGTGTTTATTAACAGGCCCTGCACCCAGCATTGAGGCATTCCAGTCTCACTTTGACTACGATCGGTTCTTTTTGGAAGAGATTGAGAAGAAGAAGCAGGACAATACCTATCGTATTTTCAAGCGGGTGAACCGTCTGGCTGAGTCGTTCCCATTTGCCAAGGATTACAGCAATTCCCTTGATGGCAAGGACGTGACAGTGTGGTGCAGTAATGACTACCTCGGGATGAGCCGACACCCAGAGGTTTTGAAAACTGCAAGGTAAGATTGTTGTTTGTTAGTTATTGGACATAAACTGACCAGAAGCAACCTCTCGTAAAGGTCTTTGGTAATGCCAATTTGTTCATACAGGAAGCTCTTGAAAATTGCCATCCTTACAATAATTTAGACTCGGAGATGTGATATGTGGTAGCCTAACAATTAGTGTGCTAGACTTAAGATGGAGTGAGTCAGGTTTGAGCCCAGCCTGGGGTCGCTGCATTGTATTGTCAGGCATGACACTACTCTTGTAGTGCTTCACTCCACCCAGATGTATAAATAGGTATCAGCAAATTTACATGTTATGTATCCCTGGAATAGTAAACTGGGATAAGCTTAAGCCTGATGGGCCACTAGGCTTGAATGCAGACTTAACAGTTCTACAAAATTTAAGGCTGTTCTGTGTCAACATGTTTACACGGGTATTCTGCTTGATCACACTTAGTTGATCAGAGGAACAAAACATTTTTAACTTGGTAGAGGCCACAAAAAATTAAATAATTTTGGGAAGCCACCTCATACAAAGGAACACTGAATAGTGGCTCCAAATGACCGCAAGTGATGCAATGTAATCTCCAGTACTGTAGAGTACACCTCCCATTAAGGGACACTTACATGCAGATGTGATACTTCAAATGTCAGGTAAAACTTTTAGAATACGACAACCTTTTTGTACATATATCTATAGAGAAACTATTGAGAAGCATGGAGTTGGCGCTGGTGGCACCCGGAACATCTCTGGAACAAGCAGCTATCATGATGAATTGGAGAGGAAGCTGGCAGAGATACACAAGAAGGAGGCAGCTCTGCTTTTTACATCCTGCTACGTAGCCAATGACACCACTCTGTTTACCCTGGCACGTCAGTTGCCTGGTAAGAAAATGGTTGAAATTTCCACTTCTAGAAATTTTACTCGTGTACCCCCAAAACAACAAAAATACCTAGTTTAAATCTTGCTAAGCTAATGATTTTGACAAGAAACTTCTGTCATAATTTCCATAATGCTCAAAAGTGGGTGGATAGAAGGAAGGAAATATTTAACTAAGAGATAATAAAAATAGTTATTGTTAAATAAAGGTAAATGTTTCAACATTAAATCCAGCGTGTGGCAGTTAGTGTGGAAAATTTATCTTTTAAGCTTGGAAATGAAAGGACTAAAGCACTCCGGACAGTTTGTATTTGGGAAATTGGAATAAGGTAATTCATCTAGTTACTCCACAAAAATTCATAAGAAACATTTTTTCCTCTTAGATGGTATGCATTACTGTTTTGCTGTGATGCGGTGTCTTTTTGGTAAAATGTTAATTGCGTTTACAATAATTCATTTGCAGGCTGCCTGATCTTCTCTGATGCTGGTAACCATGCTTCCATGATCCAGGGCATAAGGAACAGTGGAGCTAAGAAATTCATTTTCCGCCACAACGATGTGGAGCACCTTGAACAGCTTTTGGAGCAAGCAGACCCTGACGTGCCAAAGATCGTGGCTTTTGAGACTGTACATTCCATGACTGGTGACGTGTGTCCTCTGGAGGAAATGTGTGATGTGGCGCACAAGTATGGAGCTTTGACCTTTGTTGATGAGGTAAGCAGTCAGGAAATGGTCAAGGAAAAATAAAATTCTTCAAAGTCAGGGAAAATTGAAATTCCTTATTTAAGAAAAGTCAGGGGCAATTGAGGGCTGGAAGGAACATTTCAGGTCAATGTGACCTCAGCGATGTTTCGTTTTGTTGGAAGCAGAGGCTGGAGGTCGCTACTATATCTGACGTTTTGTATTTGTTTGGTCGGGGAAAATTTATTTTTATCAGGATAACAAAAAAACCCACACAACCTAACCACCTACTAAAAGTCGGTAAAAAGTCAGGTAATTTTTATGTAAAACTGCATGTCTTATGGCAACCATGACTGTGTTACATGTATGAAACTGTTGGGACTAAAATGCTAATTAAGAATTACTAACAGTAATTGGGCTCATTCAACTTTCACTAAGAAGGTAATCTGCATATTGACAGGTTCATGCAGTGGGCATGTATGGTGATAATGGTGCAGGTATTGGGGATCGTGATAACATCATGCACAAGATGGACATCATCACTGGAACCCTCGGCAAGGCATTTGGAGCAATTGGCGGGTACATTGCCGCATCTGCTGCCCTTTGTGACAACGTCCGCAGCTATGGGTCAGGTTTTATCTTCACCACTTCCTTGCCCCCTGTCACTGTCAACTCTGCCATTACATCCATTGGTATTCTAGCTAGTGATGAAGGGCGCAGCCTACGTGAAAAACATCAGAGTGTTGTGCGTACCCTGAGGAACAAGCTTGTGAGTGCTGGCCTGCCTGTGGTGTACGCACCAAGCCAAATCATCCCAGTGCATGTAAGTTTTTTGTCTTTTATTTATTTTTTTAGCCTCTGAATGAAACAGATACATGACTGTACAAAAGGACACAACTTTGACCTGAAATGTCAGTGCTATTTTTCTTTTCTTACAAAACTATTTGTAATACCTTGGTGCAAATGGCTTATTAGTGTTTGCCACCTTAAATGCATGACAACTTCATCTCGATTTGAGTGTGTACCGCAAATTTTGCGGTCGTTAAGAATTCACATATTCAGTCTATTGTTCTAGCTCATTACATATTCATGCCGTGTAGTTTGCCGAGAATGCGGCATATTTCCGAAGAGCCTAAAGAGCGCAAACCCTTTGATGTAGGTGAGACTTTTAACCTCTGGGACTAACTTGCCGCTTGATTGATTCTGAAATGTCACTGTTTAGCGTGCCGCACGCCGCGACAAGAAGCGAACAACTTTTGCGGAGAGTTCAAAATGTGGCGTGGCGCGGGACCACTAAAAAAAATACATATATTGAGAAGTATTTAAAACAATGTTGGCTTAGCAGACACTGTAAAAATCCCGTTGTTGTCATTGCCAAAATGCACTGAACCTCGCAAAATAAGTTTAAGGGACCGTAATGCATTTTCTTTTGCATTGTCTTTGAAAAAATAAACTTATGACAACAAATCAAAGAAAATCTGATTAAAACATTTAACTTGGTAAGGGTGATGGTTAACATTAAAGCTGATAAAAGATGTAAGAAATTTTACGAACATTTCAGCCAAATTTTCTTTCAAGAGGTGCCAAATGATCTAGACCGTTAAATGATTTTGATCTACATGTAACTGCAAATTCTCCGAAGAGAATTGAGCAAAATTTATGGAGAAAAGTAAAGAGAATTTGCTGCTGATTTACAGGTTGGTGATGCTGCAAAGTGCACAGCCATTTCCAATGATATGCTGACCGAGTATGGAATGTACGTGCAGTCCATCAACTATCCCACAGTGGAACGCGGCAAGGAAAGGCTGCGCATCGCACCAACTCCTGAGCACACTGAGGAGATGATGGACAAGTTCGTCGATGCTTTGTGCAAGGCTTGGCAGGATAACGACATGGGTTTCCTTACCCCGGTCTGCACCACTCAATGCGACTGTCAGGAGCGCTGCATCACCTACGGGGAACTGGATTGCAACAAGTACGCTTCCCAGGTCAGCGCCTAGAGCGCTGGCCAGCACCACACTCCGAATCGACTTCTCCAGTGGGCTTGTGAAGCTCTTCAAATCCTGCACTATGGGACAAATATTAATTTTCAAATTGTAATTTCTGGAGAAAGTGAAATAATCAAATTGTACTCATGTAGATGTGTCTGTGTGTTGGTTGTTTAGTGTTGCTCTCCACCCATTCACATAGTCAACATTTCTTTCACATCAATACTTTAGTAGATGCCCATAACTTTCCACTAATTTCCACCAAAGCTAACCAAACCTGTGCAAAGGAGCACTGTATTCTAATTTTCTACACTGTTCTGAAATTTCCATGGTACTTTGTTTTCTTTCTTTGTTTATCCCTGTTTGTTTCAGTAATGAAACAAACCTTTGGAGTATCTTTTTACTAATGTACTAATTTTGGGATGCTGCCCTTATGCCATTGAAAACTCGCGAAAACAATCTTGAGTTTTTTTTTTTTTTTTTTTTTTTTCATTGTGGGTGACTGCCTTTATGCCATATGGACCATACCTTTGGTCTTGCCTTGATGCAAGGTCTCAACACTGAGGTCTGTTATTGCGGGATTGTCATGGACCACCTAATGCCAAGTGGGTCATTGAAAACTGACTCGGAACTTGAACAATTGTGACTGCCCTTATGACATGCAGTTTTACTGTATTACAGCAATGACTGACCCTGACTGTATGAACACTTACAGACCACAAAGTTCAACAACCTGGTTTGGACAAAAATTGTCCAGTAAAGGAGATGTCTGCCCTTATGCCATGGAGCTGTTTGCCCCAATGCTCAACAATGTTTGAATTTTTTTTTCTTAGTAGGGCCCAAAAGGAAAAATGGAAAACGCACTGTTCCTTGTCCCTCACCGGCCAAGTGAAGGGGCAAGGGTATTGTCGTATACCTTAACCAACACTTAATTTTTGTCTGATGTGTAAGAAAAACTGCCCAGTATTTCAACTGCTCAAGTTGCAGATCTGGGGGTGACTGCCTTTATGCCATTATTATGCCAAAAAAGACTTCCATCAAGGCTTGTTTGAGCCTACAGATAATTTTAACACCGTTTACCATTGTAGAAAGTAGTTTGTTGACAATTAAGTAACCACCATTTTCATAAGTCATTTGTGATTGAAGCAATGCTATCAAAACTGCAGTACAGTCTTCAGGGTACCCTAGTATTAAAGGCTATATATCGTTTCGCAGGTAGAGGGTTAAACTGGGGACAAGGAATTCTAAGGACTAAGTGCGAACGACTGTAGGTTTGGGTGTACCCTGTAGAAATGGTCGGGGGAATAAGTACCAGAAACTGACTAGAACCACAACTGGTTGCTAAGTAACAACATAACGTAGCCTTGACTAAAGGCAACAAGCTGACACGACAAACTTCGGAACTGCTCGTAGTATTTCTGATAAGTAATTGGAAATTCTTTGCTGTATCTACGAAAACTTGCCGAAAACGACGGTAATATTCCCTCGACTGACTAACTTTAACATAAACATGTAGAGTTACTTTGAGACACAATTAGTAGAGCAATAACACAACACTAGTTAAATTCGAAGTTGATTCTTTTTCAACACTTTTTTAGTTGATTACAGAAGTACAGCTACCTAGTGGAATTACAAAAGAGAGTTTAATCGATTCGCGGGGAGAAAGTTTATAAAGGGGGATGTGTTTTATAGGAGCTACGAGCGAACGATGAAAGTTTTTAAAGTTTCATTTATGTAGCTGTACTTGACATTCCTAAATATAAATCAACCTGCGAAGTGCTACGCAAGTCTAGGGAGACACTGATTCGGAGAAGCTACTTTTATTTACTGGATTTGTCTTTAGAATAGGTAAATGTCAACTGCTAATTTGGACTTGATTACAATATGGTGTTGGGTTTGGTAGAGTGAATTAGAATATGTTGTAACTCTTTTTTGTGCCTTGAGTCCAGACTCAAGGCTTGCTTTACGATCACTATTTTGAGTGTGAATTTATTCAATCTTTTAGTGTGACCATTCAAATGCATGCTTTTGAGCAGTACTTTTCAGTAGTACTGTTCAATTTTCCCTCATGGAAAGTTTATAAAATCTGTCGCATTTTATACTGGTCATTAACGTATTACTCGAACCACTGTAAGTTATTCATGGGGTTTAAAATAAAATATTGCAGTCATTGCAATAAGTGAACATCTTGTTACGTTCAACAGGGTTCAGTTGGGTCCTGGAAAACCTGCAAAGTCCTGGAATTTTATTGGTGCACTTTCCAGGACTGGAAAGTCCAGGAAAGAGACTACCGGTCCTGGAAAGTTCTGGAAATCTGTTAAACTCAAGTAAAAAATGAATTCTCTGAACTAAAATAAGAAATGTACAGACAGTAGGAGAAATAATATTCAGGTATCTTGGGAGTGGAAGGGTTCATTTGAATTTTGGGAGTCCTGAAAATTGTTTGTGAAAAAGGGTACGAACCCTGGTTCAAATTTTTCAGGCCGATTACCGCCAAGCTACGCTGGCTACCCAAAATAGGTACCTTTTTTTCCGGCTGGAGGTATATAAGAGGGTAGCGTTCTCCAGAGTTGAATTCCAAATATAGGAAAGGGTTGAGAAAAGTGTCCTCGAAAAGGGCCCTTCAAATTAACTTGGAACAAACGCACCTAACGACTGACTCATCTTAAGGCGGGGTTTTACCTGACGGCCGCTTTTTCCAATGCTTAATATTGAGTTAAACGGAAATATCTTGTTCGCGTGTCAAAGAATCCGAAAATGCTTCACTACCCTGGGTGCCATAGGGCTTTTTTCTCTTTTGTATTAAAGACACTTTGGCAAACAGGGTAAAGCTTCACCCATCCCATATGTCTATGTTATGTAAAATTTTTGGGATTTTTAGGAGGAGATAATTTTTGTCAAGGGATTAGTAACATTTAGAGAAAAAAAAAATATTGGAGATTTATTGGCTCTTTTTTAAAAAAATTAGAATTTGAAGTGAAAAATTGATAGAGGACACAGACAGTCCCCTGATAACCTGGAGTGCTCTTGCGTGGGGGTCAACTGTCTGGTGGTCCCGGGCTGGTGGTGTTTCAAAATTTTCTTTCTTTAATTCCTTCTTAAAACCTCTTAAAACTTCATTCAAATTCAGGTTAAACTCACTTAATACCTAATGGGTCACTCAAAAATTACAAACGAAGGTTTATAAAAGGGCTACCTTGATGTGAATGGGGCCGGGGGGAGGCCTCCCCATTCCCCACCCCCTCCCCTATCCCGTCCAGGGTGGAAGGGGAGGGCTAATTAGAGCATTCTTGCTTGTGAAAGAACCCTTCATCATTGTGGGACATAAATGGTGTAGTATAAGTTCTTTCTTTAGTAGACTTTCAAAAAGTTCGCTTCTCGTTTCCGGTTTGGTGTTGAAGCTCTCGCGCTCGCTTTCGCGCTCCGCGCCGTGTGTGTGGCTCGACTTGTAAGCAAGTCTATTTCTTTAGCTGCGACTACTGCTTTCAAAGTGGCAAACCAAACCGACTGTTCTTCGTCACTTGACCTCTCTTGACCGTCTCCCTCCTAACTAAGGTCAGAAATTCCTGTTAAAAAAAGGTGTGTTAAAACTGAAGGATAAGGCACACTTGGCCTTAGGAGTTAGAAGGGGTTGGGAAACTTGATCGCTCAGGCACATTGCTTTTCCGAAAATATGTTGAGTCTAAAACCTACAATTTTATGTACTGTATTTTTAAGGCAAAAATCAAGAAAAAAAATTCCCTTTTAAGAGCAACGCTCGTGTGATCGTGTTTTATCAACAGCGAATAGAAAACAATGGCAGGACCAATCAGATTCGCGGATTTCCAACAGGCACCGGCTGAGTGTCACTGTGTTTTTGCTTCTACCTTAAGGTTACTATTGTTAGCGGCTACTAATTTTAGCTATTTTTTCCGCGCAAAATTTAGCGACTATTTAATTTAGTGATTTTATGAAAATTTTAAAGAATCAGTGGTATCGTGTAAACCAGTTCAGTTTGAATTCATAGCTAAGACGGAAATCGATGTTCAGTAAAAGAATAAACTCACTTGAAATTGAACTAACATTTGCGTAGCCAGAAAGAACCGGTATCCATTTTTTAAAGACCTTTTCAACTCTTCTTTGTTTAATGGTGTTTAATTTTGTTTTCTTTTGTGGTGGGAGGGGGGATGCTTAAATCTACGAGTATTAAATTTGACCCAGGCAAATTTTAGCGAGTGCTAAATTTAGCGATTTTCGCCCAACTCACTAAAATCGCTAAAATGACTAAAATTAGTAGCCGCTAACAAAGGTATGTTTTATATTATTATATTTATATTTTGTCATTATATTACATTTTAATTTTATATTATTATGCGTGAATTATGAAGTATAATTACGCCCTCGAGCCAATAACGTGACGTGGCTCCTTTAACTTATACTCGGTTAACGACAATTGCAGTATCAACTGATCAAAACTAAAAAGAACGTTTCTTAATTGAAGATCATGGAAAAATCAGTAGAGGATACCACAAATTCTAGAGAGAGTCCTCGAAACATCGCCTGCTTCTTCGTGTTTGGGATATTATCGCTAATCTACGACGAAATTTCCCTTGCAGCCGCCGAAGACGTGTTAGCGGGCAGTATTATACCTACTACAATTGTGATCATTGCTATTGCTGTACCGGTTCTCGGTGTGAAAGCAAGTGCACCGTGGTTTCTTCAGAAATGTTCCTACTTATACAAGTCGCTTATTGTAGTATTCTTGCTTGTAACTGGATTAATTGTGATTGTATCGGTTCAGAATGTTCACTGGAGGTTGTTCGGCATCAGTGTTATTGAATCGGGCGTTAGTTTTAGTGAAATAACATTTCTAGCTATGACGGCTTGTTACCATGAAGTTACTGTGAGCGCCTTTGTGGCGGGAATTGGCGTTTCTTCGCTGCTTGGGCCCTTATATTACACAGGTGAGTCAGGAAACTCGATTTATTTTGTTTTTATTTGATGCAGGGGAGTAAAATTATTTTGCAAGTCTAATTAGTTCAGCCCAAAAACACAATGAGGAAAAGATCATTTTAACCTTGATTTCAGACCTTAGGTCGCACCTTAGGCAGTTAGAATGTGTCAAGTAGTCGAAACCGTTTTTCCTGGCCTCTTTTCCCGGCGTCCCAGACATAGTAAGGACCCTAGTTGCGATCAATTCGTTCATTGCTGTTCTCACATTCCAGTTGATCACCAAAAGTGTTCTTGACTACCCCCCCAAAAAAACAGCTTCCAAACCGTGACACTCCAGTCAGACAGTTATGTTGTTTCCTTCTTGTACAATCCAAGTCAAGTCAACTTTATTTCAAACTGTGCATTTTCACACGAACGATTACCGTTGAAAGTTTACATTAAGACGTAACTTAGCTTTTGATATAAATAGGTATGATTAATATGCGTGTCATTTTTTAATTTATTCCCAAGGAAATTTGAATTTAAATTGATATTAAAAATAACTAACCCAATTTAATTGAAAACCCTTCAGACTCCAAAATCCTTATTCAACAAAAACCGTAATTGTATGAAAAGAAAAGAAAAATGGACAATTTTGTGTATATGACTAATCTAGATTTAAGAAAATTCGCCACGGTTCACATCAAGATTAGTCATACCTGCATATATAATTATGGACACCCATCTTTCAAGCTCAAGCGTAAAACTGCAGGTTGTTAATGCTAGTCTATCTAACTACTAGCCACAAAGCCTATCGTCAAAGTTTCATGCCGTTATCGATACCCAAGTTCTAAAAGTATAGCAAATATTTATTTATCAATTTAACATTTTAACAACTGCAATGCTTCAGTAGATAACGCACTTGCTATGGTGAAAGCAGTACTTCCATCACAATTAAATTGCAAATTGATTTGCAAAAAAAGGAAGTCCCGTGTCAGCTATCAAAGTCGACGAAAACCGAAAGCAAACAGTCTTATTATTTTAGCATAACCCAGTGACTAATCTTTAACTTGCATAGCATAAAAATAAAACAGACTTATTGATGGTTTTGTTTCAATATTTTGTGGCCGTCGCTAATGCATGACAAACCTCGCGGGCGGCGTAGGCCTTCTAACGATCGATAGCAGGGACAAATGTATGTGTTTTAATACCTTTCGGCCATCACCAATGCATGAAAAATCTACCTCGCGGGCGATCAGGGCCTCTTGTTGCGTGTTTGCTAATAGTCAGTAGGTTCTATAGCCTGGTCTTGGACCTAGCTAGTCTGGGAAAACTTTACTGAGCCATGGACGATTTATGTCTTGTTGTTTTACAGGCCTTACAACCTGGGCGTGTTTACCTCCAAGAACAGCAATGTCGACGACCATCCCATGGCCCTTCCTTGTTCTATTAATGTACGCCTTCTTGGAAAAGAAAAACATCGATGCAAAAGAGACGGACGGCGGAGGTGCAAAGTATGAAAAATTACCTTCCAGTGAAAACGACTCTGGTGAACCAGGCCCAACGTTTAAAAATGGCTTAACATGGAAAGAAAAATTCTCAGTCGCAAAGCAAATTTTACCGTACATCACCTTCTTGTTTCTCACATACTTTGCAGAATATCTCTCAAACCAAGCTATTATCACTACCTTGGCGTTTTCCAACGCCTCGTTTAGCCCTAGGGACCATTATCAATACTACATCATATGCTACCAGCTAGGAAAGTTCCTCGGGAGGTCCCATATTTTCCTCCTCTCTTGCACCTGCTCAAAAGTGATCCCTTACGTGCGTGTCAAGAAAACTTGGATTTTGGCCCTGATAGAAATTTGCCATCTTGTATTCTTCCTATTTGCCTCGTGGTTTCGCTTTGTTCCTCATGTCAGTGTCATACTACTTCTCTGTATAACAGAAGGGTTCATAGCAGGTTCAATGTACGTTAACTCTGCATATACTGTTTCTGAAATAATTTCTGAGCCAAAGGAAAGAGAATTTGCTTTAGGACTGCTAACCATTGGAAATGGATTGGGAAAATTAACGGCTGGATTCCTGGGACTTCATGTTGAACCACAACTGAAGAAGCACTGTGTTTATGATCTGGAGTTACGTGATCAATGTATCACAAGATATCCACAACAATCAGGCTGGACTTCAAATAAACATTGTGGTACAAGTCATGATTACAATACGAACTCAACACGATTGTAAACGTTTGTTCAGTAGAAGTAATTCAAAGCCAAAAGCTGAGAAATAAGTTTAGAGGAGTTTGTAAATATGTGTCAATTAGAAGCGGTTCTCCATGTTCTTCGTCCGCGCCTGCCTCTGATGTTTCAAGGCCACTTGTTAATAGTTACCGGGGTAGCATTATGTTTATTTCAGTAGTACCCAATCAGTTCAGTTTTGCAAATTAAGTAAGTCATTCATCTATCCCGGTGGCTTAAAAATTTACATTCTACGTGACATACGGTGGTTTCAATCGACTTATATCAATTCCAGATTACCGTTTTACCATATTTATTCCCCCGGGAAACTTATGTCTTCTCAAGGTTTTTTCACAAGGGTGGGGGCGAGAGCAGGGGGACTTATTTACAACTTTATTCCAGTTAGAGTACACATAGAAGAAAAGGCTGTACTTTTCAATGTTTCTCGAAAAAGTAACAATAAAAAACAAATATGATAGATGAATTATCTTGTTTTCTTGTCTGTCTTGTTCACAAATAATCATTACCTATTATCTAGAGAAAGAGAACGCTTACTTCAAATACTGTATTGACCTTCCAGAGGCGGCTTGTTAGAGAGCAGGGCTTGAAGGAGGGGGCCTTCAGAGCTTTTACGGTATGTGTTGTTTGTAGGTTTCGGATACTTAAATGACGACCGACCTTACCAAAAAGCATACATACAGAGCTCGTACCTTATTCCATCCAGTGGCCCACGTAAACTCAGGTGTTTACCCTCTTTAAAACATTGAATAAAGTGTATATACCATTTTGTTAGAAACCCTACATTAGTTTGTCTTCCGCGATCTTTCTTCTTGGTAGTGTGACAGCTCTAGTAAGCTTGCTACTCTACTGGTCCTCTAGTGTAGCAGTCGCTAAGGCATTGTTCCTGTTGTGTGTTCTAGTGTTCTCTGAAATTGTAGCGAGCCATTCATGCGAGATCTGCTGGAGCTACTACCTGACATCTCCATTTTTGTTATTCGCCATAAGGCCTTTTTCTGTAGCAAAGGTATTAAAACTTCGTTCGATACAACTCTCGTCCTGCGCGCACACAAATACATCTGTACTCGCTCAGGGTGTACGTGTTCACGGCGGCGTGGCCTAGTGGTAGGGACTTGTAATCCGGAGGACCGCGTTCAAATCCACCTCCCTGATTCTAGATGGATTTGTCTTCGGTCGTCCCAAATTCAACTCCTCCACGCTTTGTAGATAGCCAACTGGTTAGCCTCCTGCCAGTTGGGGTTTCTAACAAGTTTACATTCGATTTGCAATATTTGTTTATTTATTTACAGTGTCCACAATTGGCGCAACGGTGCTTAATACATTGAAACTTAAATAAAGTTATTTGTTTATTTATTTATTTGGTTATTTATTTATTTATTTATTTATTCATTTATCTAGGGGCAACCGCACAAACAAGATAGTGACAATCATTTTTGTGATTTTCGTGGTCGGTTATAACATTAAAACTTTATTTCACTGTTATCAACTCTCCGAGATCATCCGCTTACATGTAGTTAAAAAACACCATGAACGCCACATCCATGAAAGAGGAAGACTAGAGCAGTACTACTTCTTCGGGGAGTTTCAAGCACATAAGATCCTCGCCCTGAGTGACACATTAATTGCAGAGAATAGGCTACCCTAATACCAAACTCTGTAGTAGCTTGATCATGGAGACAATACGGAGCGGGATATCCTCTCATGTCAATGAGAGGATATCTCACCATGACATCTCACCATGTCAATGAGACGTGTGCCCGTGTAAATGTCATATTTTGAAAGAAACATCTTCAAACTGATAATGGAAACAGAGTGTTCGAAACAAGTCTTTGAAATTTAAAAGTATGTTTATTTTTTCAAATGTTTAATTTCGCCCATACTTTTAGAAAATCTCGCTAATATTTTGAAAGGTACGATTTTCTTTAACTTTCTAAACATGCACGAGAGTGGCCATACACCACTTATATATCAAACAACGTAGCTCCTAGCTTCCTAGTCAACAAAGGAATTGTATTGTGTAGAATTTTTGCTGGACGCACACAGTTGGCTTTTTGCCCAGCAAACTGATTAAGATAAAGATATACGAACGAGAATTTCGCTCGCATAGCGACCCCTTACTCCCTCAAACGAAACAACTCAATGTAAACAATAAATGTAAGTTAAACTTTTGATGCATTTAACCAACAATTTAAGCAATGAGATGTGCCGGCACACACTCAAGATTAATAAACTGAACTCTTGCCAATTAAAATAAAAGTTAGCAAGTTTTAAGAAAATATATAAGCAAGACGTTTGCTCGCACACGCTCAAGATAATTTAAAAGTTTTTTTTTTCGCTCAAAAGAACAAGCGAGACTTTTACTCGTAAGGAAAAAAAAAGGAAAAAGAAAAAAATGGTTCCGTCCAGATTTGAACAAACGACCGGGACATACAGCATAACTACTCTGGAACTACTCTCTCCCAACTGAGCTATTGTAACTTTGTACGGTACAGATAATTTTTTTTGATTATTTATATATTATATTTGGACACGCTTTACAAAATCGTTAATTGTTCAGCTACGAGTAAACAAATTGCTTTAAACGAATTCCTCTATTTTAGCCAGTCATACAGAGATAATGTCCACCAAATTTCGTTAATATTGAAGGGGAGCGAATGATTTATATATATGCAAAAAAATAGTTTCACCTGGGGCATAACAGCTTGATTTCTCGGTGGTGTTTTTTCTACACTACAAGCGTCAGTCCAATTCTATTTGACATCAGCGGTTTAAGTCTCACTGAAATAGCCGGCGTTCGATCTCAACATACTGAAATATCAAAATTTACTGTTGCGTTTGTTCAACCTTTAAATTTTAAATAAAACGGCACACTGACTTAAAAAAAACTGAGAACAAAGAATAACAATAGCTTCCGTTTGAATTTGAACCAACGACCGAGGCATACACAACTTCTGTAGAAGTGTTCTCTACCAACTGAGCTATCGTAACTTTGTATGGTACAGAGTATTTTTTTTGTATATTTTAATATTATATTTGGACGCGATTTAAAAAAAAAACATGTTTAATTACTTGGTTATGAGTAAGCAAAACCCTAAAAAATCGCTTTGTTTTAGCTTGTCGTACAGAGATAATTTCCACCAAATTTTTGCTCTGCATGTCGCAATAATATTCAAGCGTAGCGAAATGGAGTTGGATTGGGCATGTATTGAGGAAGGACTCCGGCGATGTGGCTAAAGAAGGTTTATTCTGGACACCAGAGGAAAAGCGAGCACGGGGAAGGCCTAGAACAACTTGGCGAAGGTCGGCCGAGAAAGAACTTAAGTCCCTGCACCTGACCTGGAATGGGATCCGGAAGGCGGCACAAGACCGCTCCCGCTGGAGAGAGACTGTAGAGGCCTTATGCGTCCAATGGCGCGAAAAGGATCGATGATGTAGCGAATGATTTAAATATATGCAGTAACAGAGCAATGTATGGGCACGTTGCACAGAATTGCTAATTTCTTGACTCTTGAAAGATCCACACCAAAAACAAAAATGTAGGGTTATTAAGAGTCGTACAGAGACACTTCATGCCAAATTTTAGACTGAAAGGTGTAATATTCGAGCCGTAGAATTATTTAATCACAGAGACGATTTGCATAATTACAGAGCAATGTATAGGTACATCACAGAATCGCAAATTTCTCAACTCTTGAAAGATTTTTTTCAAAAACAAAAACGTAGGGTTATTAAGAGTCAAACAGAGATACTTCATGCCAAATTTTGGACTGGAAGGTGTAATATTCAAGCCGTAGAATTATTTAATGGTACTTATTTCATTATAAATTACAGAGCAATGTATGGGCATGTTAAACAGAATTGCAAATTTCTCAGCTCTCGAAAGATTTTCATCAAAAACAAAAATGTAGGGTTATAAAGAGTCATACAGAGATACTTCATGCCAAATTTTAGGCTGAAAGGTGTAATATTCGAGCCGTAGAATCATTTAATCGTACTTAATTATTTAATTTTACAGAGCAATGTATGGGCACGTTTAACAGAATTGCTAATTTCTCGGCTCTCGAAACATTTTCATCAAAAACAAAAATGTAGCGGTGTAAAGAGTCATACAGAGATACTTCATACAAAATTTTAGACTGAAAGATGTAATATTCGAGCCGTAGAATTATTTAATCGTACTTAATTATTTAATTTTATTTATTTGATATCTTGTTTGTTATACCGTTTTTGTGATTTTCGTCGTCGGCTATAACATTTAACATTATTTCACTGTTATTGACTCTCCGAGATCATCCGTTTACATGTAGGTAGAAAATACCATGAACGCCACATCCATGAAAGAGGAAAAGTACAGCGGTACTACTTATTCGGGGAGTGTCACGGAAACAATACGGAGCGGGATATCCTCTTTGAGACGTGTGCAGGTGTAAATGTCAAATTTTGAATGAAACATCTTCAAATTGATAATGGATACGGAGTGTCCGAAACATGTCTTTGAAATTAAGAAGTGTGTTTATTTTTTCAAATGTTTAATTTCGCCCATACTTTTAAGAAATTTCGCTAATATTTTTTTAAAAGGTGCGATAGTCTTTAACTTTCTAAACATGCACGATAGTGGCCCTGCACCACTTATATATCAAACAACAACGTAGCTCCTAGCTTCCTAGTCAGCAAAGGAATCAAATTGTGTACAATTTTTGCTGGACGCACACACTTGGGACTTTTGTCCAGCAAAATTAAGATAAAGATATACGAAAGAAAATTTCGCCCACATAGCTTGATTTCTCGGTGGTGTTTTTTTCTACACTACAAGCGTTCCAATTCTATTGACATCAGCGGTTGAAGTCTCACTGAAATAGCCGGCGTTCGATCTCAACATACTGAAATATAAAAATTTACTGTTGCGTTTGTTCAGCCTTTAAACTTTTAAATAAAACGGCATACTGACTTTTTTTAAAAAAAAAGAGAAAAAAAAGAATAATAATGGCTTCCATTTGGATTTGAACAAACGACCAAGGCATACACAACTTCTGTAGCCGTGTTCTCTACCAACTGAGCTATCGTAACTTTGTATGGTACTGAACATTTTGTTTTGCATATTTTAACTGATATTATATTTGGACGCGCTTTAAAAAAAACTTGTTTTTAAACAAGTTTAACCGAGTAATTGAAATTACTCGGTTATGAGTAAGCAAAGCACTAAAAAATCGCTTTGTTTTAGTTTGTCGTACAGAGATAATTTCCACCAAATTTCTGCACTGCATGTCGCAATAATATTCAAGCGTAGCGAATGATTTAAATTTATGCAATTACAGAGCAATGTATGGGCACGTTGCACAGAATTGCTAATTTCTCGACTCTTGAAAGATCCACACCAAAAACAAAAATGTAGGGTTATTAAGAGCCATACAAAGATACTTCATGCCAAATTTTAGACTGAAAGGTGTAATATTCGAGCGAGAATTATTTAATCACAGAGATGATTTACATAATTACAGAGCAATGTATAGGTACATCACAGAATCGCAAATTTCTCAACTCTTGAGAGATTTTTATCAAAAACAAAAACGTAGGGTTATTAAGAGTCAGACAGAGATGCTTCATGCCAAATGTTAGACTGAAAGGTGTAATATTCAAGCCGTAGAATTATATAATGGTACTTATTTCATTATTAATTACAGAGCAATGTATGGGCACGTTGCACAGAATTGCAAATTTCTCGGCACTTGAAAGATTTTCATCAAAAACAAAAACGTAGAGTTATAAAGAGTCATACAGAGATACTTCATGCCAAATTTTAGGCTGAAAGGTGTAATATTCGAGCCGTAGAATTATTTAATCGTACTTAATTATTTAATTTTACAGAGCAATGTATGGGCACGTTGAACAGAATTGCTAATTTCTCTGCTCTCGAAACATTTTCATCAAAAACAAAAATGTAGGGTTATAAAGAGTCATACAGAGATACTTCATGCCAAATTTTAGCCTGAAAGGTGTAATATTCGAGCCGTAGAATTATTTAATCATACTTAATTATTTAATTTTATTTATTTTATATCTTGTTTGTGTAATTATTTAGGGAAACATCAAGGACTTAGCTTTGGGTAACATCGAAGTTATTCCATGTTCGCGTCAAGCCGCGATCTCTTCGTTTTGAGTTTTATTGTTACGATGGTGAATCGAGCTCTTTTCTTTATCTTTTGATTAGTGGTGCGCATTCACTTTGTTTTGTTTTGTTTGTTAATTTAGTGATGCACACATCTTTTTGTTTTCTATTAATTGTTGCGCACGTTAGCGATGTGCGCTCTCTTTTGATTGCCACGTTGCTGATTCGTAGCTGTAGTTGACCTGCGTTAGTGAAGTTACGTTAGTGCAGCACGCTTTATTTGTTTTGCGTGAATGTTGCGTTAGTATGCGCGCTCTGTTTCTCTTGTTTTTCTTTTTACGCTAGTGATGCGCGCTCTCTTTTTTTTTGTTTTGATTGTTACGTTAGTGATGCGCGCTCTGTTAAATTTTGATTGTTACATTAGTGATGCACGCTCTCTTTGTTTAGTTTTGATTGTCACGTTAGTGATGCACGCTGTCTTTGTTTTTGTTTTGATTGTTACGTTAGTGATGCGCGCTCTCATTTTTTTGTTTTGATAGTTACGTTAGTGATGCACACTGTCTTTGTTTTAGTTTTGATTGTTACGTTAGTGATGCACGCTGTCTTTGTCTTTGTTTTGATTGTTACGTTAGTAATGCGCGCTCTCTTTGTTTAGTTTTGATTGTTACGTTAGTGATGCGCGCTCTCTTTATTTAGTTTTGATTGTTACATTAGTGATGCGCGCTCTCTTTGTTTAGTTTTGATTGTTACGTTAGTGATGCGCGCTCTCGTTGTTTTGTTTTGATCGTTTCGTTAGTGATGCGCGCTCTCTTTGTTTTGTTTTGATTGTTACGTTAGTGATCCGCGCTCTCTTTGTTTAGTTTTGGTTGTTACGTTAGTGATGCGCGCTCTCGTTGTTTTGTTTTGATTGTCACGTTAGTGATGCACGCTGTCTTTGTTTTTGTTTTGATTGTTACGTTAGTGATGCGTGCTCTCGTTGGTTTGTTTTGATTGTTACGTTAGTGATGCGCGCTCTGTTTGTTTTGTTTTGTTTTGATTGATACGTTACTGATGCGCGCTCACTTTGTTTTGTTCTGATTGTTACGTTAGTGATGCGCGCTCTCTTTGTTTTGTTTTGATTGCTACGTTAGTGATGCGCGCTCTTTATTTAGTTTTGATTGTTACGTTAGTGATGCGCGCTCTCTTTGTTTTGTTTTGATTGTTACGTTAGTGATGCGCGCTCTCTTTGTTTTGTTTTGATTGTTACGTTAGTGATGCGCGCTCTTTATTTAGTTTTGATTGTTACGTTAGTGATGCGCGCTCTCTTTGTTTTGTTTTGATTGTTTCGTTAGTGATGCGCGCTCTCTTTGTTTTGTTTTGATTGTTACGTTAGTGATGCGCGCACTCTTTGTTTTGTTTTGATTGTTACGTTAGTGATGCGCGCTTTCTTTGCTTTGTTTTGATTGTTACGTTAGTGATGCGCGCTCTATTTGTTTTGTTTCGATTTTTACGTTAGTGCTGCGTGCTCTCTTTGTCTGTTTTGATTGTTACCTTATGATGCGCGGTCTCTTTGTATTGTTTTGATTGTTACGTTAGTGATTCGCGCTCTCTTTGTTGCGGGCCCAAGAGAGGCCCGCAACCCTAACCTTGACAGTGACCAGCGGATTGCGTATTACGCGTGCGCGCCACGTTTATAAAGGCTATCTGCAAACCGGAAGTTGAAAATTTTGTTCTTCCACTAAGAACGATCGGAACGCAAAAAATGTGTCAATCACGATAGTTTGTCGTAACACCGGAAGAGAAAAATCTCTTCTCCAAGAACGATAAGAATGCGAAAAATGAGTCAATCCCTCAACAGTTTGTCACATAAGATCTACGCTTCTGTCACATGGAAGATTGCAAACATTACAATTTGTAGACGTTGTTTTATAGGTGTTGCTTTTGAGAAATTATATCAGATAAAACAACGGCAAAGCGAATGATTCCAGCAACGGTTATTCTCGAGGAATTCGTTATATATAACACTGACAACATAGCGAGTTTATCAACCGAGGAAAATCACATCTCAATTCACACCACGTGCTCGACTACACTTCACAATCAACTGTCAATCAAAAAACAACTCTGACTTGTTCGCGTCCGGTTCGCGGCAATTTTGCGTGACGCGTTGCTCGGAATAATTGTCTTTAATTTTGTCCAGTGATTTTTTATTAATCGTGCCACGTTAACAAAAGGCAAGCACAACATAGCGAGTTTACCGACTGAGAAAAAACACATCTCAGTTCACACCGGGTGCTCGATTACACTTCACAAAACTGTGTAATCAAAAACATAGATTGGTTCGCTGCAATAGGAAATGATAAAACATGCATTCCTTGCGTGACGCGTTACTCGGAATACCATTGTCTTTTGTCCATTTTATCATTTATTTATCGACACTGCTATCTAACATTACGCACTCTTGTACCAGTACCTTTCAGTTCTAAGTGTGCGTCAAGGCCCGCACTTTCTAACCTGTGGTTACCACTAGTTTAGTTTTGATTGTCACGTTAGTGATGCGCTCTATTTGTTTTGTTTTGATTCTTACGTTAGTGATGCACACTCTGTTTGTCTGTTTTGATTGTTACCTTATGATGCGCGCTCTCTTTGTTTTGTTTTGTTTTGATTGTTACGTTAGTGATCCGCGCTCTCTTTGTTTAGTTTTGGTTGTTACGTTAGTTATGCGCGCTCTCGTTGTTTTGTTTTGATTGTCACGTTAGTGATGCACGCTGTCTTTGTTTTTGTTTTGATTGTTACGTTAGTGATGCACGCTGTCTTTGTTTTTGTTTTGATTGTTACGTTAGTGATGCGTGCTCTCGTTGGTTTGTTTTGATTGTTTCGTTAGTGATGCGTGCTCTCTTTGTTTTGTTTTGATTGTTATGTTAGTGATGCGCTCTCTTTATATAGTTTTGATTGTTACATTAGTGATGCGCGCTCTCTTTGTTTAGTTTTGATTGTTACGTTAGTGATGCGCGCTCTGTTTGTTTTGTTTTGATCGTTTCGTTAGTGATGCGCGCTCTCTTTGTTTTGTTTTGATTGTTACGTTAGTGATCCGCGCTCTCTTTGTTTAGTTTTGGTTATTACGTTAGTGATGCGCGCTCTCGTTGTTTTATTTTGATTATTACGTTAGTGATGTTCGCTTTCTTTGTTTTGTTTTGATTGCTACGTTAGTGATGCGCGCTCTCTTTGTTTTTTTTCGATTGTAACTTTAGTGATGCGCGTTTTCTTTGTTTTGTTTTGATTGTTACGTTAGTGATGCGCGCTCTCTTTGTTTTGTTTCGATTGTAACGTTAGTGATGCGCGCTCTCTTTGTTTTGTTTTGATTGTTACGTTAGTGATGCGCGCTCTCTTTGTTTTGTTTTGATTGTAACGTTAGTGATGCCGTTTTCTTTGTTTTGTTATGATTATTACGTTAGTGATGCGCGCTCTCTTTGTTTAGTTTTGATTATTACGTTACTGATGCGCGATCTCTTAGTTTAGTTTTGATTGTTACGTTAGTGATGCGCGATCTCTTTGTTTTGATTGTTACGTTAGTGACGCCCGCTCTCTTTGTTTTGTTTTGATTGTTACGTTAGTGACGCCCGCTCTCTTTGTTTTGTTTCGATTGTTACGTTAGTGATGGATGCTCTTTTAGTTTTGTTTTGATTGTTACGTTAGTGATGGACGCTCTCTTTGTTTTGTTTTGATTGTTACGTTAGTGATGGACGCTCTCTTTGTTTTGTTTCGATTGTTACGTTAGTGATGGACGCTCTCTTTGTTTTGTTTTGATTGTTACGTTAGTGACGCGTGCTCTCTTTGTTTTGTTTTGATTATTACGTTAGTGATGGACGCTCTCTTTGTTTTGTTTCGATTGTTACGTTAGTGATGGATGCTCTTTTAGTTTTGTTTTGATTGTTACGTTAGTGATGGACGCTCTTTTTGTTTTCTTTTGATTTTTACGTTAGAGATGCACGCTCTCTTTGTTTTGTTTTGATTGTTACGTTAGTGATGGACGCTCTTTTTGTTTTGTTTCGATTGTTATGTTAGTGATGGACGCTCTCTTTGTTTTGTTTTGATTGTTACGTTAGTGATACGCGCTCTCTTTGTTTTGTTTTGATTGTTACGTTAGTGATGGACGCTCTCTTTGTTTTGTTTTGATTGTTACGTTAGTGATGGGCGTTCTCTGTGTTTTGTTTTGATTGTTACGTTAGTGATGGACGCTCTTTTTGTTGTGTTTTGATTGTTACGTTAGTGATGCGCGCTCTCTTTGTGTAGTTTCATTTGTTACGTTAGTGATGCGCGCTCTCTTTGTTTTGTTTTGATTATTACGTTAGTGTTGCGCGCTCTCTTTGTTTAGTTTTGATTGTTACGTTAGTGATGGGCGCTCTCTTTGTTTTGTTTTGATTGTTACGTTAGTGATGCACGCACTCTTTGTTTAGTTTTGACTGTTACGTTAGTGATGCGCGCACTCTTTGTTTTGTTTTGATTGTTTTGTTAGTGATGCGCGCTCTATTTCTTTAGTTTTGATTGTTGCGTTAGTGATGCGCGTCCTCCTTGCTTAGTTTTGATTGTCACGTTAGTGATGCACAATCTCTTTGTTTAGTTCTGATTATAACGTTAGTGATGCTTGTTTTTCTTGCTTTGTTTTGCTTGTTACGTTAGTGATGTGCGCTCTCTCTGTTTTGTTTTGATTGTTGCGTAATTTATCGAGCTATCTTTATTTATATCTTTAGGAACTGGACAACATTCTTTAATTTTTAAACATGTTTTGACCGTTACATCCGGCATATTCAGTGCAACGGTCGTTGTTACAAAGTGGATTTATATAGCGCACAATGTGAGCGTTATATTACGTTACAGAACAAACGCTAATACATTTGATTTAAACTTTCAACGGAAGTACAAAGTGCGCGTGCACCTGGCCGATAGAGCCTTTTGTTAGTGCGCCTACAAAGAAAGCGTTAAGTTAATTTTTGGACCTGTTGGTAGGGTTGGATGATGTGTCAGGAACTTGACATCACCATGGCAACGGCATTTTGACAGGCATGTTTTTCCAAATTTGTAATTTTGCGTGTTTCTGTTAATAAAAATCAACTTAAATGGAATTATTTTTACATTTTTAAAGGTTTAAAGCACATTTTCATTTATTTTGAGTACTTTGCAGTGATTTTGGGTGGTTTTCTGGCATTTTGGAAAAAATTTTGAAATCCAAGATGGCGGATCCAAGATGGCGGCTGTTTTGACATCATGTTGTAATTGTCACGTGTTGTGACGTCACCATCCCACGTGACGTATACCAAAAGAAAGAGTTTTGGACATACAATACATCCTATAAGTTTTATTGTGATTGCCTAAATATTCTGGAAGTTACATTGGGGGGCTTCCGAAGCGCCATCCCCCCTTGGTAAGAGAAGGTCCAAAAAAGCCCGGTTTGAATAGGGTTAATATTGTAGTAAGTTAATTTAAGAAATTTTAAGTCCAGACGTATGCTTCTGGGCATGTTTCTTTTGCAAATAAATAAGTAATAAAAAAGGTACATTAGAAGATCTGTCCAATGATAAGTGCTCGCGCACACGCATAGAAAAATGCCGGCTTGTTTCAGCGATGTAACAAGCATTACAACTTGCACATGAAAATTTGTAAACAACACGCGTGCAGAGACTATCAGGGACAGAATCTTTTACATTGAAAAGGTTCTTAATTTTAAAAGTTGAAAAACCAAGTTTGTTATCAATGGGCTTACAAAATCTTTTTACAAGTTTGCGTACCCTATGTTGTGCTACATTTGAGAACCTCTCAATATAAGGGAACTTGAAATGGAAGGTCGGCGATTCTTGTTGTTAGTCAAGGTTTACAGGTTGTGCGCCTTACCCTTCCACTGCCTTAGTTGCATTACTGTTTATTATATAGCTGTCAGTAAATCCCATATTGTCAGCACAACTATTTTTTCTTAATTTCGGGAACTGTCCAATTTGGGATTAAATTTGGATAGTTTCAATTAGGACTTGAAACACTTAAAATGCACAAACTGTCCAATTTAAGAAAAATTGGACAATTTTGTCTCAGCCAATCAAATCCAACAAAAAAACAACATGTGAGAGATATTAGCACCAAGCATAGCGACAGCACTGTAAACTTGTCGCATTGTTAGTCGACAATGGCGGAACTTCATTCTTCGGATTTGCTACGTTTTTACCATTCCTTTTGATCTCATTGGTGACAGTGACAAAATTGAGAAATTGTCTACATTATCAGAAGAGGAGCTAGCGGTACTAAACGCCCGGCCAAACGCATGCAACATTTCAACCCAACATATCCTAACATTGTTGCGCACAGCATGTTGCAATCGTTTGGCCACCCTGTTGCAACATGTTGGATCAAGTTTAAAAATGATCAAATTTTTCTTCCAACATCTCGCAACATTTTTGGATGTTGCATGATTTTGTACTCGTTCGGTCACGTTAGCGCAACATTGTTGCGCCGGAGCATGCGCATTAGTTCGGTTTGCGCCATCCAACATGCTGCAACATATAGCAACAGGGTGGCCAAACGCAACATGTTGTGCACAACATGTTGCGCTCAAATGTTGCGTGCGTTTGGTCAGCACCTTCAAAACATCTTGGGATATGCTGCGTTGAAATTTTGCGTGCGTTTGGCCGGGCCTTAAGAAGCAAAAACCAAGACCAAAATAGCTCCAAGAGTTTTAAAACTTGGCTGTACGAAAGTGCAGCGAAGCAAAGCATAAAAACTAGAAGATTTATGCAATTCTTTGACGTTTTTGTTCTGCTAAAATTCGAAAAAAAAGACAGAGATGAATACAAACGAGATAATGAAAAGGAGGATGTCAGGTTCAAAACGTTGAAAAGCTCGTTCCCACACTTTGTTCACGACTTTCATCGATTGATCCAGTGTTTTCACTCACTTTAATTTGTAGCAAGCTTCGCTACAAGCACTTTGCATTGTTCTGTTAAGATTTCTTTGTGAAGACAATGCTTTGAGTGAGTTGCATATGCTGTGTTATGCTTATTAATACTGAAGACGTTTCCTGTTCTAGACATACGTTTATTGTTTACGCTGGATTGACTGACTACAAGCTATATAATTTATATGAAACAGAGCTACCTGCCGTCCAATTTGGAAATAATTAGATTGAAAAACCCTCTGACAGCCAAATTGGACTCGGCCTACGGCTCTGTCCAATTGGCTGCCCTCGGAATTTTTTTCATCTAATTATTTCTAAATTGGACAGCATGTAGTCCAATTACGTGTACCAATAAACTTATTTGAAACGTGCTCAGGATATGGATTCTTCCGCATGATTACAAGCAAATCCTGGATATCGTGATAAAAACATAACAAAGTGTTGTTAATTTTAAAAGCCTTGTCAACAAAGGTGTTGTTGTATAGCTGAGAGGTGCAAAATTCAAAAAATTAGAAAGTTCAACTGTGAAGGTCTTTTTCCGATAAGTGCAGGTAACGGGAACGGGTAGAGTTTTGCGGCCTTTGGGGACAGTGGATACATGGATACGCAGTGGATATGTGGATACGCAGTGGATATGTGGATACCCAGTGGATATGTGGATACGCATTGGATATGTGGATACCCAGTGCATATGTGGATACGCAGTGGATATGTGGATACGCAGTGAATACGTGGATACGCATTGGATATGTGGATACGCAGTGGATATATGGATACCCAGTGGATATGTGGATGCGCAGTGGATATGTGGATACGCAGTGGATATGTGGATACACGGTGGATATGTGGATACGCAGTGGATAAGTGGATACGCAGTGGATATGTGGATACGCAGTGGATATGTGGATACGCAGTGGATATGTGGATACGCAGTGGATATGTGGATACACGGTGGATATGTGGATACGCAGTGGATAAGTGGATACGCAGTGGATATGTGGATACGCAGTGGATATGTGGATACGCAGTGGATATGTGGATACGCAGAGGATAGGTGTGCACGCTGTGGATACGTGGATTCGCAGCTAAGATAGTCGACGTGTCAAAAATCATTTTTACCATTCACAGGCAATTTTATACGCCTATCGCTGTCTCTTGCGAGAATTGCCAGGTATGCCCGTTGCAGAATGCGACAAAATTCGCTTGTGAGTTTTGCGTGCAATCAAATTAGCATTGATCGGTGTATAAAATCGCCTAGTGTTACGCCCTCTCTTTGTTTTTGATATGACGAGGCTGGGCATACTGAAAGGACATAAAATAGTTAATTTTTTTTAAAAGGAAAATGTTAATTACATGCAAATATAAGCCCATCGGCTTATATTAGGGAAGAGGGTGGCTTGTTGGGGACTGATGCGTCCGGAAATTTTGGGGCCTTGTTTGTTGAGGCTGTGGGGGTGAAGACCGTCGTTAATGATCAGAATTTTACGGTTTTTTCTTTGAAAATTATTACTTCATACTTTATCTGTAAACATTATAATTTTTAGCACTCTTATATTTTAAGAGACAAATCGGAGCGTGGAAAATGTTTGGTTATTTTCCAGATTCGTTTTCTCGCGAACTCGCGTGGGTAACACGCGAGTTACTTCCCAGTATTCTTTGCGAGGACAATTATGATGGCGGCCATGTTATGGAAACGACACCGATAAACTCTGAAAAGGTTCTTGATTTTTAGCCTGTTTCCTTGTTCAACTGTCATCCTAGATTCGTAGTGATGATTTTCTGTTTAACATTGTTTATCCGTTGTTACATTTTTTAGTAAATGCCGCTGATTCCTTCACAGAGAGCTGTGTTGCTGCGTTGCTCAGGTTCCCGCGTGACAGTTGGCGCGAAATTCAACCTTGGAGGTAAGCTTGATCTTTTAGGAAATAAATATAATTTTTACTTATTTAGGGAATTAGCTGTGGAAAAATTCCTTTTTTTCTTGTGTTGAGTGGTTCCAGCATGTGTAGTATTCATTTTTGCCCCATGAGAAAAGTTTCAAATGTGTTTGTGGTGGCCGCCATATTTATACAGTCAACTCTCGCCTTGCGGACACCCCGCTATTGCGGACACTCGCTACTACGGACAAAATCCGGATCCCCGGCGAAAGAGGTTTGACTGGAAATGACTCCCGCTATTACGGACTCTCGCTATGACGGACAATAAACGACGACCCGAGCGTGTCCACTATAACGAGAGTTGACTGTAGTTTGCTTGTTTATTGAGGGGAGAAGGGGAGAGGAGGGGTGCGGTGATGGAGGGGTAGGATTGGGGAGAGGGTAGCGGAAAAATCATATTAATCAGAATGACTGTGTTATCTTGGAAAATTTGAACCTTCGATTTAACTCAAAGCTCCCAATAACTTGAACCAAAAGTAGTTTCGATTCCTTTCCCACAGTCCAACACTACAGCTTGACCCTTGATTTCTCAAACTTGGACATTTTTCAAACCAATGTTTCAGGGTTTTCATTAAGAATTGTAATAGCAGGAGAATAGTGTAAAGTAACCGGAGAATGATTTCTAAAGGTTCCACATCTTAATAAAAAAAATAGGTACAGGCCTTTAAAATTCAGCCGGAGAATTCTATGAAGTAGGGGGAGAATTCTCTGATCTCCGATACCTAATGAACACCCTGATGTTTTTGTTCCCCTTGGAGGTTTGAGAAGTCAGAATTCCACCGTAACTAAAGTGAATGATATTTGTTTCTGTAGAGTATAGAAAATTATGTCACAAGAATCTGCAATGACTTATGCATCTTTTTTATGCAACTTAGCGAGACATGTAACAAGCAATATTTTTGCCATTTGAATTACCGGTATTAAAGCAAAACAAAATGAAATAATCTTTTTAATAAAAGTTTTTAATAATAATTTAAATTAAAGTTAAAATTTAAAAATTAAATTTAACCTAATTTTAATTAATTTAGATTTAAATTAAATTAAAATTAAAATTAAATTAAAATTAAATTTTAAATTTATTGAAAATTATAAATTAAATTGACGTTAAATTATAATTAAAAACTTTAAATTAAAATTAAATGAAAATTTAAAATTAAATTAAATTTTAATTAATTTTAATTGTGATTTTAATTAAATTTAATTTTAACTTAATTTTAATTAATTTAAAGTTACATTTAAATTAAAATAAAATTTAAAATTAAATTTTAATTTGAAATTAAAATTAAAAATTAAATTAAATTAAAATTAAAGGAAATTAAAAATATAAATTAAATTAAAATTGAATTAAAAAAAATTTATTTTAATTTTAACTTACCTTTAAATTAAAATTAAATTTAAATTGAATTTAAAATTTAAATTCAATTAAAATTAAATTTATATTAAATTTAAAAATTAAATTTAAATTCAAAATTTTAATTTTAATTTAAATTCAAAATAAAAATTAAATTTAAATTCAACTACAAATTAAAGTTAATTTCAATTAAAATTTGATTTTAAATTTAAGTTAATTTAATCAAAAATTTAAAAAAAATTACATTTAAAAATTAAAGTTAATTAAATTGATAATAAAACTTTAAATTTCAATTAAATTTGAGTTAATTTTAACGTTTTTTACATTTTTAAATTCACGGCGTTGTTGACACAAATGTTTTTGCAGTGGCTTGCAATCCAATGCAGCTGAACACAAAAAATGCTCTAAAAGCCTCAAAATAACCCCACCAAACTTAAGCCAAAGAAATAATTTCAGTTTGCAAATAAGCTCAGACTGTTTGGAAGTTGCATTCCTTTAAATTAAATGCACTCACTGTGTATCAACCCATGTCAGATCAGGCCAGATCAAATTGCAATCATAGAATAAAGATTTGACCAAGCTTGTTCAGGCAAAATGGCTTACTATTCCCCTGGCCCTCCTTGCTGATTACAGATTATCGTGTTTTATATTGTTATAGTTTTCTTAAACAGGACCCCTTTAATAATAGTACCTATGTACTGAATGGTCATCCCGTCTAAATATTTGGTATTATTATTTTTTATTGATATTGAATGTGTCTTGGTTCATAAATTAAACACACTAAAAAAATTGAATAATTTATCCAGTCATCTTGACACTCATACTTATGCATGTGTCATACTTGTGTCTGTGTATTTGATGATGTAACCTTTTAGCTCAGTAGAAGAGAAACTACCAGTTATTACTAGTAATAATCATAGATTAGAGGAGTGCGTTCGACCTATAGGTTAAATAGACCCAAGGTAGGCAGGCAGTGGCAAAAAACAATATGGTCAGCCTACTAATAGTATGCCTTATACCAAAGTTTGTTAATATGCATATACCTCACTAAACGCGAGGAGGATAAGTGTGAGAAAGATTGTGTGACAAGCCAAAAGAACATAGAATGAATGAAATATTATGTACACAAAAATAATTATTTATTTCACTTGACTTGTTATCGTTTGGCACTAAACGAGATTTAAACTTCCACAAACCTGTGGAAATAGTTTCAATTCGATTTAAAATTCCACAAAGTACTTAAAAATACAGACATAATTCACACAGTAATCCAATACACGCATGCAACATTCAAATATGTACAACGACTTCCCAGTCAAAATGTCTAGTGTTTCTAGGAACGATATATCACAAATTCAAAGAAGTAATAAAACAATTTTGATCCGTATTATACCCACTCTCGATGCGTGTAATTTGAACAATTCAATTGTAGTTTTTGTGCAACGTATAATTGCAGGAAAACACGCTGGTTTAGCTACGAATGAGCTCCGTACGAAACTACGCATGAACTTACTCGATTTCCACTCTTTTTACGATGTTCAGTGGCTGAAGACAACTCTGCTACCTTGGATGATAACCCTCTAATGTTCTCCATGACAATTTTGGCCACACGTTTTTAGCCCTTTTTCTCAAGCAATATAGTGTTTTTCAGCTCAAATTAGGACGCCATCTTGTTTTGCATGAAATCGAGGCCATCTGTGGCTACCAGTTTCCCGGCCGACATTTGCCCCTGCAAAAATTAAGCGGGGGAGGCTAATTGTGTGTCCATACATCTGCGCGCGCAATAAGGCTCGATTCATTCCGCATAACAGTACATAGGCATACCAACGTAGTTGTATGCCATTAATTACTGGTTTG
This sequence comes from Oculina patagonica, assembly GCF_052425735.1. Taxonomy (NCBI): domain Eukaryota; kingdom Metazoa; phylum Cnidaria; class Anthozoa; order Scleractinia; family Oculinidae; genus Oculina; species Oculina patagonica. Next base: position 1,888,675 of record NC_135767.1, on the reverse strand, counting down.
TATGTGATGTAGTTGTATGCCATTAATTTCTGGTTTGTATGTGATGTAGTTGTATGCCATTAATTTCTGGTTTGTATGTGATGTAGTTGTATGCCATTAATTTCTGGTTTGTATGTGATAAAGTTGTATGCCATTAATTTCTGGTTTGTATGTGATGGAGTTGTATGCCATTAATTTCTGGTTTGTATGTGATGTAGTTGTATGCCATTAATTACTGGTTTGTATGTGATGAAGTTGTATGCCATTAATTTCTGGTTTGTATGTGATGTAGTTGTATGCCATTAATTTCTGGTTTGTATGTGATGTAGTTGTATGCCATTAATTTCTGGTTTGTATGTGATAAAGTTGTATGCCATTAACCCATTGACTCCCGAAGCTTTTACGCGCGCACCCACCCCCAAATTCCCGGCTCTTTTACAGCATTTAACACAGACGTGCGAGTGGAAAAAATAAACCATATGCGCAGTAAATTCAGACAAATAATTCGTTTCTGAAGTAAACTTTTAATACAACTAGACATGTTAAAAGACTTATTTATGACTTAAAATGTTTATGAACCTTAATAACTTGATCCCAAACCAAACTTGAAGGCGGCGAAAAAAATTATTCACTTCCGCGTGTCATTTTAAAAACTCACAAAAACACGAAATCTTTGAACAAAACATAAAGCAATCTCAAAAAACTCTGGCAAAATGTTGCCATATGTTATGTAAAACTGTTACTGGCATTAATTTAACAGCAATGAAGTATTATCCTGGTGCAGAAAAGCGGTAATTGGAAGTGATAAAATTATTTGCGAATCATGTTGTTGTGAAATAGAGCAAAACCGCTTGCAAAACTTCAGAATTCCTTCCACAAAATTAACACTCACAATGCTTTCTGTAAATCTCAAAGTCAATAAAAATACTTGTTTGTATTTTCTGAAGTATTGTTGTAAATCTTTTCGTGTTAAAGGTCGTAAAACACAATTAAAATCTTAGCGACTAAATCAACAATGCGACGGCAAGTCTGCCGAAAGAGATGCGTATCGGATAACACCTCGTGCACATCAAATCTGTTCGCTTCAAAAGCCTAAAATTCCAAACTAAAGCTGGACAAATGAAAGAAACTTGAAAGAAAGTTTGTTTAAAATTAATTCTCATTCACGATGAAGCTAATAAATGTCTAAAAAAGCTTAAAATTTCGCAAATTTTAAAGCCGTGATATTCCGCATGCACCATGTTCAAATTAAATTTTCGAGCTGAAGTGAATGTGTTTTATTTCAGAGCGACGGCTTTGTAAGGCAATTTTTCAATCGATCACTTTACCGATCTTCCTAAAAATTCCTTTCAAGTTCGAAGCAAATATTGTACATTACCATTTTGCTTTCTGAAGCCTTGAGAAGCTGCATTAAACCGTGATCAAGGCCGTAAATTGTAGTCGAGACACTTTAGAAGCGCCATGACACGAGGTAATCTTGGCAGCCGAAGGAAAGAAAAATTTCTTCACCAAAGCAGTTTTAGCACTCTGTTATCCATTAGTTTCCATTTTAGATCCACTTTAAAATCGATCCATGTTTCTTCATTCCATATTTAGCTTAAAAAAGGAGTTTCTCTGTGTCCAGAACGGAACACAAGACCCTAGAAGTTTGTAAATACGTCCCGCGAGGCGCCATGCTTTTCTTGTACATTTTCAACGCACGTATAAAGGCGAAAAACCTCCTTTCTAGGACCCCTAGAAATCTCTAAAAATATGCGCAGAAAACGGATTCTGATTGGTTTATTTGCCCTTATTATCTTTAGAACAATAGGAGAACCAAAAAAGCTCTAGGGAGGGAGGGAAAGGGCATTTGTCAACACGTGGTTTTTACGGCCGGTTGAGGCCGGCACGGGAATTTAGGGGGTGGTTTTCGCGCGGCCGGTTACGGCCGGCACGGGAGCCAATGGGTTAATTACTGGTTTGTATGTGATAAAGTTGTATGCCATTAATTTCTGGTTTGTATGTGATGTAGTTGTATGCCATTAATTTCTGGTTTGTATGTGATAAAGTTGTATGCCATTAATTTCTGGTTTGTATGTGATAAAGTTGTATGCCATTAATTTCTGGTTTGTATGTGATAAAGTTGTATGCCATTAATTACTGGTTTGTATGTGATGTAGTTGTATGCCATTAATTTCTGGTTTGTATGTGATGTAGTTGTATGCCATTAATTTCTGGTTTGTATGTGATAAAGTTGTATGCCATTAATTTCTGGATGGTATTATATATGAGGTGGCTGTATGTGATTTATTACTGGTTTGTATGTGATGTAGTTGTATTTCAGTAATTTCTGGTTTGCCCCAGTATTATCAAGTTACCCACTGTACAGATCTCTAGTATCCATTAATACTCTACATATATATATAGAGGAAGGCACTGTGAGAGCAAGGAGTCTTGCCCAGGGACAATGGCCAAGCCCCTTAAATTGGAAACCTACTTACCTTATTGTTACTTATTTTCACAGGAACTTAATTTCGCAAAAATGGAACAGGCATATTTCGAGAGACTTAAATTTTGTGATTTGGCCAAAATAATATATTTGAAGGAACTAAATTTTGCAAAAATATTTTTCCTGAAAACCTTTTTTCCCAGGTCTTAAATTTGGCAATTTTTTGAAAACCTCGAAATTTGCGAAAATTAAGTCCCGCAAAAATAAGTAACAATAAAATAAAATAAGTAACAATAAGGTACTTCCAGTCAGAAGTAAATTTTGTTTATTAATAAATTGTTTTCTATCTTTTTCAACAGGTGGAATCAAATCAAGAGAAGACAGAGGAGGATTTTATCTATTAACCTACTTTAGATTGATGATTTGATTGCAATCCAGGACCCAGGTAAACACTTGTGTTCTAAAGCATTGATCAAATCAAAACTTAACCTGGCTTCCCCAGGGAATCCCCCTAGGGCACCCTTGAAGAGTAATCCTTGTTATTGGGATAAAAGTCACAAAATTCTTAGACAATTGTAAGAAAAAATTATGGACAGGTACCATATAAAAATTACCACAGATTTCTATAGGTTATGGAGATAAATAGAAGGTGTGGGAAAAGGTCAAGTGAAAGTTGGGAAATAAAAAAAATGCTGTTTATCTAAAATCAAGTAAAATCTCCCTTTCTGTTTAGACCGTACAGTAAGCTGCAACTGCTATATTTTGCAAGTGACAGCACTTGTACATAAAAAACCTCCACAAACATCAACTGATAAACAACTTTTTACTTGACTCTGAAGATGACTCCCACTCAGGTTGTTGAAATTTCAGTCAACAAAAACAGCCCTTTTGCCCAGCCAATTTCACTGATATTTCTGGGTTTAAACCATTTCCCTTAACTTAGTCAAAATGTTCAGTAAAACAGGTAGAAGCTCAGGGAATTTTTTTTATTTACACCTACTCCTGGCAACCAAACAGTTTTTTCTCTCTCTTTGGGCACCCCATAATAGGACAGAGTTATGTGTTAACATTAAATTTAAATTCCCGGGTTTGCCCAGGTTAAGGAAGTTTTGAATTGATCATTGCATTTTATGACGTAAAACCAAGTTCTGCTTTAGATTTAACAATACCACAGACATGCTAGCAATAGTACAATTGGCTTGTTAAGAAAATTGGTTTTGAAAACATTTTGCTAGTGGATAACTCATTTGTTATTGTTTGCATTTTGGTTGTACATTGTATTCTACTTATGTTATTACTGTATTTCCTCTGTTTAACCTCAGATTAGAAGGGGAATTTTTTAATGGACCTCTTACTGGGGAGCAGGGAGGGAGGTAAAGGTAATGTCTGCCTTTGGCCCTAGTGGCCCATTAGGCTGGAGCCTATCCTGGTTTCCGTAGCATGAAATGACTAGGAGTACTTCTCCTCCCCCCTGGATGGGATGCAAGTCTGTCGCAAGGTTACCCCCAGTATCAAATTCGCAGGTACCCATTTACCCAGGTACTCATTTGGTTAAAGAGAGGCACTGTGAGAGTGTCTTGTCCAAGAACACAACACAGTGACCCGGGCCAGGGCTTATACCCAGACCACTCGATCCAAGTCCAATGTGCTAACCATTTGGACACTGTGCTTCCCTGGGGGAGATTGGGGTAGAGGGGTGGGGTCACAGTTATTCATGAACACTTGAAGGGGATTTTGTTCTGTTTTTACCAGATTGCCACATTTGTCCATATCACATCAAAATTGCAATTTTAATTCTGTAGAGAATTTAAACAGATTGGGGCAAAGTGTGCTTATCCATAGGGAACTAATTAAAATAATGTTTTCAAGTCAAAATTCACTGATTATACCTCTATGAAACATACTACTGATTAGTATTCACTGCCACTGTTCACAATTACTTGTAATTTAAAATATTTTCAGGGGGGTGGGGTGGGGTGGGGTGGGGTCATGGAGGTCGGCATTGGGGTATCGGGGGTAGTTGGGGTTTTATGTTTATTTGAATAATTGACTGATGGGTGTAAGCAATCACCCACCATTCAGATCAAAACAGAATTTCACATAAACTGGGGGAAGTGGGTACTTAATAACAGGGGTAAGAGAAGTTCTCACTAATGGGAACTTTCAACACAATCCTCCCCACCCCTCCCTCCCATTCTGACTTCCTCTGCAATTTCCAGGAAGTTGGCTTAGAGAGGGCTGCCCTATTTACATGCAAGTAACTGAAAGAATCTTTTTTGGGGGGGGGGAGAGGGAGGGGGGGGAAGTAGCGGTAGCATCTCTGACAAATATTTATTATCAACAAAATCCTCCCTAAAATCTCCATTCAATTAGGTTAAAACTGCAATTGTGTAGATGATAGAAATTTGTTTGGATGGAGTGGGCTTTTTATTCTTTTATTCCTGAGAGGGGTTCTGAAGTTAAAGTAAATGGGTGGGGTGGAGTGGGGGCTTAACAGAGGGGGGAGGGGGGGGGGGGGAGGGCAAACTGAGGAAATACAGTAGTAATTCTAATTTCTTTTGAAAGTTGATAAAATATCATTATTTTTGAAAAATATCTCTTCAAACTTTTGAATTGATAATATTTTTTAATCAAAAATTAGGGTCAAATATTTTCATTTACTTTATTTAAAAAACAAAAACAGTGGAAATTATTTTGTGGTCTCGTGTTCTGCAGCAGCTCGAACGTGAACTAAGAATAAATTGGCACTTGGGAGTGGTTAATTATGATTTTTCTGGGTTTGATCTTATAATTGAACAACGGCAAATTTATGACTCTATTATTTGATCAACTGGCTTATTTATGACTGCTTATCAAAGCATTTTGGTGACTGTCTATTGAACCTCACTCGGCTGTTATACACTGAAATTTTTTGCCAATTTCGTGTGTTGTATCAAACAAGTTTTATTGCCCAAAATATTTTCTATACATGATTCAATTTTTTCCCTTATTTTTTCTTAGATATACATGCTTCTTGAAGGTGTTATCTACTTTTGACAAATGAAAACTGTTTCTTTTTAAAAAAATAAAATTTGACCGCCAAAAACATTATTGTTTGTGACTTGTTTGAATAAGTTTGACTTCTGCTTGGCTGTATGCATGTCTGTGGTACTTGTAGTTTTTATACAGTGGCCCATGTGTACACATTGACTTCCATACAGTTAAATATTTCTTAACACTTATCCCTTCAGCACGAGTTGCAAAAAAGAAACATACTAGTTTTGTTATTTTTCTAAGGCAACAACATTCTAGGGAACATTCTGCTCATACAGACTGGAAGAGTCAATACTTAAAAATATCCAAAACAATTCACTTGGGGGGGGGGGGGGGGGCGTTTTATCATATGCCAAAACTAAAATGCCAAATGTGAAAAAGCTGCATCATCGAAAAGATGTTGTTTGTTATTTCTACCAAATTCTCACTACTTTGAAAATGTGAATTCATTATAAGTAAAATGAATTAATGACAAATGCAGAAATTAAAATTGGTGATTGCAATGTGCTATTCAAAAGTTGTTTTTGAGGGAGGAGGGGTGGGGGTGGCAGAGGGGGAGGTGAGGAGAGGCATGTTTAAGTGTCAAAATTGATTTCTCTGAGACAAATAAAACGTCATACATCAAAGGTATTCATTTTTTTTAATTTGTACTAAATTCTTATTGCTTTGACACAAGGTGAAATCAATTCTCTGTAGACGAACATGGGCCACTGTACATAACTAATACGGTTAACATAAACATTACTGAAGAACAATGTCTGTTGTAAAACACTCTTAAACACAAAGACGCATAATTAATGGTGTAGCCATATCAAAACTTTTATACTATTTTTTTTCTTAATCATATTTTCAGATTGTCTGGAAAAACTTAAATTTACTGCAAATTTAATATTACAACAAACCGAAATTTGAATATATTTTTGAGGCGGTCTTTCTATATTTCCACTTGAAGTGCGTCTTTGTTTTTAATACCTCATTTCGTTGTTGAATTTGTAAGGTACAAAATGTGCTTAGTTGCTCGGTTTAAAAATCATTTATACACCTTTTTTCGAGGCAAACTTTAAACGTTAAACAAAATTGTCATTGTCAGATAGGATACCAAAGCGCAATTAAATATTTACTTGTGTGCGCGTCTTTATTGAATGAGCATATCTTTGCACGCTTACATTTAATCGTGTTTTTCTTTGTTGTTGTTTTCAAGGTGATTTCGCAAAGTCAGGGCTTCTTTAAACGCGCGGAGTAAAGTTTGTTTTCTGCCGGCATAAAAGTTGCTTTTATTATGGCATCAATTCGTAACTCTTAATTTTAGCGCAAAATCTGTTTGGAGTTAACGATGTTATACCTTTTACGTCTAACGATTGTTTTGATTTGTTTATTCAGCCAAAATTTAGCGTGACACGCAAAGACAAACAGTCTTGTGTCACTCTTTTCTATTGGCGTTGTGTGACAGTTTAAGCTCGCAAAATTTAAATACGAGAAGACAAAGTTATTTTAAAACTCGACTTCTTTGAGCAACTATGTACAGCTTGTAACTTGTGAATACTACAGCGGTAGAGGTATAGTGAGAGTTTTATGGCAGACATTGTTTTAGTGATGGTTTTCGTAAAAGCAGAACTTGGTTTGAGGTCCTGTTATACAGTGTAATCTTTCATGCAACTAGTCTCGCAATATTCTCGAAAGCGGCGTGACAAGTGCGTTACGTGAAACATTGCGTCGTGTACCATACCATGTGACGGACAAGTCTTGCGAGACAGTTTGCTACAGCGGTTGGAGAAAGTCGGAACTTAGTTCTACTTTCTGCTGCCGTTGAAGCGTCGTATTTCGCAGGGATTTGATCCGTTTTACGGTGTGTTACATGATGCATTGTTTTCCATAAAATTTGACACGCCGTTTTCGAGAAGATTGCGGGACAAGTTGCGTGACAGATTACACTGTATAGCAGGACTTAGTCATGAACACAAGTGTTTACCTGGTTAGTTATGGAGGATTGCTGGTAAAAACGACAACACAAGAACTGCCTCTTTGTCTCTTTATTTGCGTTTTATTGTGTTAAAAAAAAAACTAAAATGTAGCCGATCTTGCCCCTGCATGTCGGGTTGTTTTCACTCTGCTCTGAGTTGAAGTGTTTCTTCTGTTCCTCTTTAATATTCCAACTTTAAAATCCTGGTTTGTTTATCTGATCCGCCATCTTTGATGACGACACTTGGCGCACTTTAATTATATGGCCGTTTGCTCCCAAGTGGAGATGGTATAATGAGGGGAGGTGAAAGTTTGCTCCCCATGTCTCTTCGGTTTCACTCAACTACGTCATAATACCACGCCATTTAATTTGAATTGGAATATTTATTAGTTTTGAAGGCCCTAATAAATAAAATAAAATTTAATACCAAAATGATAAATTTTAAGATGTGTGTTTTCAACAAATGTATCTAGAAATTTCCGTCGGAAGACCGGAAAAACCGAAGTGCTAAAATACAAATCGTGTTCAGCGCATTTCCATGGATGTCTAGAAAGAATCGAACGCAGAAAACCACTAATCTGACTCCCCGACCAAACCTCCTGCCGACTGTCATCCCACAAACTCCACCAAAAGAACATAAGTCATTCGAAACTCTCCCGTCAAAGCTGATACAAGTTTAAGAGTTTTCTGTCGCTTATGTTTAAATATTAAAAAGAAAGGTTAAGTGTGTAATTTGTTTAATAAGAATTTGGTTGAGTAAATAACAATTTGAAAGCAAACGGACGCTTTTAGCCGTTTGCATTAGCTAGAATTGCAATAAGCCTGTTCTGATATTAGATATTTTAATCTGCGTCGAAAGAATCGAAGTATTTTCCGAAAGAAATCGCGGTTTAGAAAGAGGTTTTAAATGCTTTGCGCGTAGTTTTATGTCGAGAATTTGAAAGCAAATCATAATTAAATATTCAAGATTGCATTCGCTTCAAAATGCAAATACGCTGGAATTTTAAAAGTTGTTTGTTTCGTTGTTATTGTTATAAATTTTGGTTTTGAATAACATCGAACAACGAAGTATCCTCGGGAATCCAGCGGCAGTTAATCGGGAAGAGCCGAAGTCACGTGAGCCGAACGGCAAAATCGGCACGTCAAATGTGCCGACTTGCTGCTCGATTTTTTTCGTCTCGCCCCGATTAGTTGCCGCTGTGTTACCGAGGATGCAACGAAGTTGATCAAGTGTTGGAAAGAACGGAGAAAATTTTTTCCTACGTTAGTTTTGTTTTGGAAGTCATGATTAACAATTGACTTATGAAGTTAGAAAACAATCGAAATATATATTTGGTTACAAAATAAGAGTTTTATGAAGTTAAGTATAAAGTTTTGGAATAGATGAACAATTAGCCTACGAAATCAAAATCGAATTATATATTTCAATAATTTGGTTAAAAAAAAAAGTTTCCTGGCTTTACTTTTGTTTTTAAAGTGAAGAACGAAAAATTGGCCTAGGCAATAAGAAATCGAATCCTATATTTAGATGTTTACTAGTTGTGAGGTTCAATATTAAGTTTTGGAAGAAAAAAATAAACAATTGGCCTACGAAGTCAAAATCGAATTACTATGTTTGGTTACAAAATAAAGTTTTTGAGGTTGTTAACTTTTGAAAATCAAGATAAACAATTGGCCTACTTTTTGTAATTTCAATTAGAAAAATTGAAATATATGTTTAATTTCCGAAAATCATTACTAAAGAAGTCTCCTTTGCAGGCGTTACTTGGATTGTCACGCAACACTCCAGGAGAGAAGCGTTGTGTGACAACTCAAGTAACGCCTTAACCAGAGACTTCTTTAGAATCTTCAGATAACTAACTCTTTGAGTTAATCTGAAAGGTAAATATAAATTGTAATTTCTGAAAATTGTCATTTCCTAATTTGGTTTGATAAGTTAGACTTAAAGTTTAGCTTAGGTTTATTCGATGCTAAATTTGTTGTGGAAAACTAAAAGGAAAATTTATGTTTTAAGATTTAAGAAAAAAAATCCCTAAACAGGTATCAGCTCGTTCAGAAGAATCCCAGATGACTATCAGCTCAATCTAGTGTCGCTTGTAAAATTCCAGTCAAGCCAGATTAGCGACATTCCTTGTTCAAGACTAACCCCAACATCCAGGAAATGTACCGCCCATTACCTGCACTAAAGCACTACTGTTTTACGTCCTCAACAACGGAAGATTTCCAGACACATTGATTGAAGACAAACATCTTTGAAAGCCAATTGGAATAAAGGTGTGGTATTTTGACGTAGTTAAGTAAAGCCGAAAAGACATGAAAAGCAAACTCTCACCTCCCCTCATGATGCCTCCTCCACTTGAGAGCAAACGACCAAATCATCAAAGTGTCCAAGTGCCTCCATCAAAAATGAACGGATCAGATAAATTCACCAGGATTTCTCAGTTGGAATATTGCAGAGGAACGTCAGAAACACTAACTTCAGAGCAAGAGTTTCCACAACCCTGCAGGGGCGTCGATCGCCTAGATGAAAATCTGACCATTTGTAATGTGTGCGGGTGTGTGGGCCATCTCAGTTCCTGAAAACAATCTAAAATAATACTAAGTTCAGTGGAAAATATAAAATCCACAAAGAGTAAACAAACAAGCTCATTAGCACAGTAAGAATGAAAAGTGCCTACCCGACTTAACTGAAACAAAACTTACGCATGTGGTCTAACCGGGTTTCATAACCAGTGTCCTCTATTAACTATGGTACAACTTAGTGACTGCTGCAGTAAATGGTAATTAAGAAGTATATACATTACTTAGTACTAAGATACTAAGAGGCTAACTTGGCAATGTCCATCACATCCAAAGGGACTATCCTATACCCCTGAATTTTGTGCTGTCTATTCCAAGATCAACATTATACATTAAAAATACAAGGCTTTTCCCAATTTGTAACTGAATTAATAAAGAATTGCTTACGTCTGTGCTAATGAGCTTGTTATGGCACCTTTAAACAAAGGAGGCAAAAGAGAATAAAAACTTAATTTCAGAATTTGGTATTTGAGTTTGAAATCGCTGGTGTAAAACAGGATAATTTCATATAAGAAGAAATAAATTGGACTTGTGAAATCCTAGAAATTGGTATTGAATTTGAGATATTCTTTATCAGATAATTGAATTTAATCTTAATAGATTTACAATTGAAAAAGTGTAGTTTTAGCAAGCCTTCTTTGTTTAAAGTTGGAAAAAATAGTATTGTAGTCTCAAGTACCATCATACTAACCATGTTATATAAAAAAAATCATTTTTTGGAATTTTTCCCAAGAGTAAAAAATAAATAAATAAAAAAAAACAACGATTATTTGGCCCCACACAAGGAAGTCGTACAATGTAATTGGTGAAGGTTGAATCAGGCAACAAAGTTAATTTTTGATATAAGAAAAGATAAAATAAAAGACCTAAAGCATGATAACCACTGAGACTACAATTTATCCTTAACTTTACAAAATACGAAAAATATTTTCTTGAATTATTACAACTTTCCTAATGAGCAGCTACTTTCCAACAAAACAAAAGGATTGTGTCAAAATATGAAATACAATAATTCTTGTGTTCTGGCAGCCCCATTTTAAAATCCCAAATACAATTCAAAAATGCAGCAAAATGAAAGAATAACTAGTACAATTTTGCCCCAACACTCTAAAACTCTTTAATTATATCAATGCTCAATAAACTGAAAAAATTGGTATGAAAGAAGTCTTTACTTAAGTCTCCCCAAGAATAATAAATATGACTTTGTAAATGTCACCATATAACTGCTCAATAGAAACCTTATGAAAAGGATGAACTGAGTTTTCATAAGCAAATAAGTGGCTTCAGAGAGACTAAATTTCTCCTAAAAAAAATAACGTTCTCAGTTTCACATTATGAAAGGGACAATTTTGGTTTCAAATAAACAATTTATGGGAAGTAATATTATGTGACAAAAGAGACCCTTAGTGAGGAATTTGCAAGCAAGCCACTTATTTGCAAATGAATAGCACACACTCCACACACCGGCCAGTGTAATACTCTGTTTATATTAGTAGCTACATGTGCATCAAAGCAATATGCAAAGTATTTTGTACTAATTGGAACTAAGGTCTATTTACGAGCTTCTCAAACTCATTAATAATTCATCAAGTTAAAACAAAGAAAATTATAACCGTGACGGTGGTTTGGAACCCGATCTTAATTAGCATGATTTTTACGGTTTTATTTCTCCGTTTACTCCGTAGTTTTTGTTTCGGAGAAGATATATCAAACACTCGAGACAGTGTTTCATCGCTATCCAAACACCTCGAATTCGTCAAAATACTCCGCTGCGCGTCGTATTTTCAACTCTCTTCTCGTGTTTGGATATCTCGATGACACTCCTCTCGTGTTTGATATATTACATCAAACTCTAGCCTGTGAAATTTTAAAGGGATAATAAAATTATTTTGCTATTTTAGCTGGGCTTTATAGGAATATTTTACGTGTAAATTTACTCCTTAAGTGCTTTTTGGATTAACTAAATTAATAAATGATTGATTGATTGATTAATAAATTGATTGATTGATTGATTGATTGATTGATTGATGTAAAATCAACCCTAGTTTCTGTGTCTGAAACCATTTTCCTTTTCCCCTGAAAAAAGACTGATTTGGTAAAAGGACAGATTTTCTAGTGTGACCTTCACACTATTTTGGTCATCACCTTCCAGGTGTACCCCCTTAATTTGCTTAATGACCCCCAAAAGAACTGGGTGGGAAAGAGGCTCTGAAAACCTGTACCACTTAATGCACATGCAACTACATAATAAACAGTGAGCAAATAGCATTGCATTGAAAAACAAGTGTTTACCATGAATAACCAACTAATTTTGGTCTTATTTGGCCCAAAACAGCATCAACCAGGTGCTGGATATTTTTAATCGAATTTAGCTTATAATGTGAAATAAAGAAATCAATGAAGAATAATCCAGTGTGTAGCTTCATGGTTAACAGTTGCCTTCCTTAATTTTTACATAATTATATTAAAATATTTACAGTTCAGTTAGTGCAAGATCTTTCATGAACATCTAAGGTTCTGGAATTTTTCATCCTCTGTCCCTGGTCCTCTGTTCTTGGTTCTCTGTCCAGAGTCCATGGCCCTTGGTCCTTTGTGATGTCCTGGGTCTATCATCCTTGGTCCTCTGCTCTTGGTCCTTGAATTGGTCCTCTGTCCTTGGTCCTCTGTCCACTCTCCTTGCTCTCTGGCCCTGAGCTCTGTCTCTTCCAACATATCTGAAAAATCAAAACAAATACCGGTAATTGCTGGTAAGTATTATTTTTGCATCTGGAACCTTACATTGGCATATTTTGTATGAAGTATGAAAAACTTGAGTTCGAAAAAGATGTGGTCTTCAATTTAGTGATCTCTACACACCGTATGTACTTTAATCTTCCAAATCAGAGACCTGACAACCTTTGGATCAAGAAGCCAAGCAATGCCCATTGTTACATGCTACTTCACTCAAAGCCCGAAAGCAGAGCTAAATGCACTGGTAACTGTTTTGGTTAATCAATTAAGGTCACCGTATACCTTCAAGGGGTGATTTTTTTTCGAAAATATTTTTTTCAAGCCAAATGAAAGAGTTTAAGTTTATATCCAATTTTCCAAAAAAAAAAAAAACATTTTAAAAAAATTGAAACGCATGTGAGTTATCCACAAAAACATATTTTTTCAACATAACTTTTTATTCTCCTAAGTGTTATAAGCTAATTAGAATCTGTCAACTGCGTAGCCTACGTGACATCTTTTTCGACATCTGCAGACTCGCATGTAAAATTATCACACAACAATCTACGCTTTTGTTGGTCAGGAATAAACACCCAAAGCAATACTCGACGAAAACGTTTGATCTTCTAGTCAGGGCGTTATAAGCTAGTTGCGTCGAATTCAGTGGCCTGCCTGCTAATTCCGCAAGCGAATTTTCTCGCTGCACTTCTAGTGGAAATTGGAGGCTTTGTGTGTAGATGGAATTGTATGAACATTTCCCCCCAGGAGGTGACCGGACAAAAACAAACCAAGCACTGATCGCCCTGGTCATCTGAGAACATGTTTGTGGGCAGTGTTTGTTTGCAAAGCGAGAGATTTTTCTAAACGCTATTTTCTCAAATAATATTTTTTTACTTGACAGGGACACTATAAAGAGCTAAAATTCTAAGCAATTTCATTCAATTGACCTCAAATTTTCAGAGGAAATAGTTTGATATGTTAGTTTGATATGTCTGCAATTTTTTTTCTAACACTTTGCTGTCAATCAGTCTATATTTTTTTAGCCCTTCTTCAAAAATGCTCTGTATCTTTTTACTGTAATCAAATGCAACAAAATGCCAACATTTTTTTTGGTAGCGCTTTTGGAGAGGAAACCCTCGAGCAAATCAAATTAGCGAAATTTAAAATTTGTTGTGAGTTAAAGCTTTCAAGAGCTGATTCCGACTTTCACATTTAGACGTTGTGAAAAATTCAACAAGTTATTTTATTACAAAATGGATGAAAATATTTAGATAGCCAGTTTTATGAGCTTTAATTTGATATAGTGTTTTAGTTATCTACCATTTAACCCGGACGGACTACAGAGTTTTGAGGTGAGACACCTCTGATGGTACATGTATATACAGTGTAGTAAATACATGATAAGTGGTGACTTGGATTAAAGTGAAAATAAGTGGAGAAGTGGTCGCAAGTCAAATACTCGGAAAAAAGATTTTCCGAGTTCCCCAACGGGAGTCGAACCCATGACCTTCCAGAATACCGGTTGGACGCTCTAACCACTGAGCTATGGGGGACTCATGGTGAGCGAGGTCATATACTGGGTTCTTATGTGACACATGTCATGCCAACTGCAGCTCAGTGGTTAGAGCGTCCAACCGGTATTCTGGAAGGTCATGGGTTCGAATCCCGTTGGGGAACTCAAAAAATCTTTTTTCCGAGTATTTGACTTGCGACCACTTCTCCACTTATTTTCACAGTGTAGTAACCTTAATTTTTTTTGGTTAATTACTTTTTGTGACTTTTGTTTGGTTACACAGTCAAGCAATAATGAATTTTTCTGTGTTCTTAAAGAAGGACCCTGGTTGAAGTTTTTACAAGTTGTAAAGGAAATCATTTCCTAGTAGATAAACCCAAGTTTACATGACTTGTACAATGTATGTGATTTTTCGAGCACATTACTTTGATTTTGCTACGATGTACTTCATAATGCCTCCACAAACTAAGGTGCCTCCTCATTAAATATAAGTTCCCTTTACAGCAACTACCCGCATTATATCTCTGCAATTAATTAAGGCCACACAAATAATAAAATAAACTTACCATGTCCATCTGAGGTCTGGTATTAATCCTCCATGTGGTTTTGTCTGTTTTGTTCTGTCCTCTTTCTGGTGAGGATCCATGTGTCTGTCTTCGTCTTATCAGGAATACAGGTCCTTAAAGATAAAATACATACTTTTAGTTCAATAGTTTTACCAGTGTACATGTATGTTGCATATGGGAGTGGCCCGGTGGCTTGTCTTGTGGGACATTCCTGGACAGGAGATTAGTGCCTCTCTGCAACTGCAGGTGTAGTGTAAAATGAACTCGGGTCAATAAAATTTCAACTAGATTAATTTGTATTTTTCCTTGCTTAAGGACACATACTAAATCTGGAACAAAGAAAAATACAAACCAAACTAGTGTAGAAATATTCTGACCTGAAGTCTTCCATGTACATGTAAACAACATGTATAAACTAATTGTAATTAATTAATTAATTTTTCATCTGAATATATATATATATATATATATATATATATATATATATATATATATATATATATAATATTAACTTGACAAGAGGTCAGGCTTCAGTATACATCGTTTTATTGCGACAGCTCTGTTTCGTATGGACCTAAATTAATAGGTCCACACTCATCAGGCAACTTTAACGACTGGTTGGTAAATTTAAATGCTGGCAGTTAAATGCAAAAAATTCAAATGGTTGCTATAGTAAATGCGTTACATGGTTTTCAAATAGTTGCCAGGTGATAGGCGGATTATTTACAAGGGTTTACATCTTAATTACGTTACTCTAAATTTCTGAAGTACGAATCGGTTTCTGTGAGGGCATGAACTCGCCAATTCGTTTCGTCTGTTAAGGCTACACAACTCTTTTTTGTAAATAATTATGAATTTTTCATACAGACAAAGGCTACAATTTTTGTTAAAGTTGCTATATGGTTTACATCTCTTAAGAACTTTCCATTTTATTCGGAATGGTTTCTTGGCGTCCTGCAAATTCCAAACATGTTTCGACAGTTCTGTTTCATTTCTTCTCTTCGAGTGTCGAAAGGAGGTCTGATGATTTCTGTAACGTTCCTTAAAGTTTGTCGCCAGTATATATATATATATATATATATATATATATATATATCATCACAAGCATCCAACGCTTTCCATCTTCATAGAAAATTATAACTTTATCACAAATGAAGACATTTTTTTCATTTTTTACATTTTTTCATTTGGTAAAAAAATGAAAAAAATGTCTTCATTTGTGATAAAGTTATATATATATATATATATATATATATATATATATATATATATATATATATATATATATATATATATATATATATATATATATATATATATATATATAAATATTTGTAATTTTTTTTTCTCGTCATATTAGCATATGTTTGCTAGGGGACTAGTCACCCCCCCCCCCCCCCTCAACTCTGAGGGTAAATAAATTTTATTGTTTGATTGATTGATTGATTGATAAATGGACAAGCTACAATCCTGGACAAAAGTCCTGACGACACTTATAATATTTTAACAGGTATAGTTCACAATGGCAAATCCTTTCCAATTGAGAAGTCATTGATTTTGTTCAATTTTCCAATTTTCCCTACCCTGCAAAAACATTTAAAAGACTGTCCCATGGTTGGATGGATATAAATCAACATTGCATTGGGGGTGGGGAGGGGGAGGTGAAGACAATGCCCATTTTTTGTCAAAAAGATGAAGTGTCCCAAGAATTTTGCAGCATGACACTACTTTATAATATTAATAATAATATTTAGGATTTCTATGGTATCCAGGCACTCGACCTACTTTTTCAAAGAGACTTCTAGCTATAGGTTAACCATAATCCAGAGTTACACTCACCAGGAAGTTTAATCCACACTCCATCTGTGGGACTGGTCTAGGGCAGGTTTTTAATGTTCCATTTGGTTGGTTTTATTAATGTCTTGATCCTGCTCTACCAAAAGGTCCTTTAAGATTAAAAAGGGAGCAATATTATTATTTAAATCTCATGTGATGTCACATACACATTTATATGGGAGCCCATAGGTGCAGCCATCAGCATTAACTATACTGGATCTAGCAACCTTCCCCACCCCCATCATGAGAGCACTGGGTTCCCCCCTTTTCAAGCAAGTCAGGAACCCACAGCTGTTTTGCTTTGTACTATTAGAATAATTGCAGGGTGCCCGAAGGCTCTTTTGTAAGAAATCTTAGGTGCCCAGCCCTTAAACGCTTTTATGAAAGCAAAGTTATACAAATCACCCAAGGACAAAAGTAAGTCACCTGTGGCACCCGGGCTCTGATAGAGCACAGCTCTGGACCCATCTTCATTTTGAGTCCATCTTTGAAAAGGGTCCCCTATATCCCTTTGCAAAATCAATTCATGCAAAATATTTGGCCTTTTCATGTGTAACAAATACCAGGGCCAAAATTGAGACTCACTGGTTGCCAATGCGACCAAAAATTGAGTGTTGGCGACCAGCATTTTAAAACTGGTCACCAGCAGGTGACTGACCATTTGTCCCCTCAGCATTTGAAATTCCAAGGTAAAAGGGCTTTTTTAAAAAGAAAACATAAAGCTCCCATGGACAATTGTAGTAAAACGTAGTGACAATTTTACAATCGCTTTATTTATCCAGCGCCATATTGTTTCAGCGGTACGGTAAATATTCATGAGTTTATCCATTATAGGGGCGCTAATTAGAATAGGGGGACTTATAACAATGAGGGTGCTTATAAGTACGGGGGCGCTTATTGGAATAGGGGCACTTACTGGTATTGACAAAAACACATTCGAAGGGGGGCGCTTATTCGGAAGGGGGTGCTTATTGGAAGGAGGGTGCTAAATCAAATCAAAACGGTACATGTATGTTGCTGTCTTATGCCTCATCCTCCTTACTCTTTGGGATAGCAGAGGAGGGTTCAAATAGACTTGTTCAGTGTTCCATGAAATAACTAATAAATCATTTAATAGGACTTAATACACAATGAAAAATTTAAAATTTAATATACCTGCACTCTGGTGTCATGTTCATCTTGATATTGTCATTCATCCACCATTGTCTTGTGTTTATTTGGTGCAGTTTTTATTTCCTCTGCTTTTTATAAGCTTATGTTTCTTGTCTCCATGTGATATAGACATCCTTTTCTTATTATTGCCATGGGGTCCATGTTCTTCTTTCAGCAGCAAGTTAATTAAATTCTCGTTGCATTCAGTCTCTCGCTGGTCTGGTTTTATTTGAATTGTTTCTCCTGCTGTTGAAAAGCACGATAAAGCATCAGCCTTCAAGAATATTGTTGTTCTTAAATGGGAGGTTTTCATAATTTTAGTTTTTGGTCAAATCAGCCGCCATCCGCCATCTTTGTTTATATCTCTTGGCCCCAAGCCCACTCGGTCACAATTTTCCCGGATAGCTCCCGCGTGTCTCCGCGCTCCGCGTGATTACCAGGCCTGCGTGATTACAGTGAGATGTTTCAAACAGTATACAAAATGTCACTGTGCTATAAGGTAGATTTTTGGTGATTAATTTTTGCACTTATTGCTCGAAGTTTCAGTGGAATCCGTCTTAATAAGATATTGTCATAGCTCTCGCTCTGGAGAAGAATTTCAAGCAAAGCACTCGGGTAGCGAGTTGTGTTGTTAAAATGAAGTACTAATGCGGGCCTGTAAAATTGACCAATCACAGTGCGCGTTCTAACCGAGACTTCAAGAGATATAGAATAAATGATCGGATATTTTAATCCGTTGCGCGTCCTTTTTCGTTTTTTCCTCAAAGAACGCTTTACGATCGTTGAACTTTTAATTAAAGCTCGGTTACGAATAATGTCTTCGGAAATGCTAGACCTTTTTCTATGCTTTGACCTAATAAAAAAAACTGAAAAGTTTAATTGATGTTTTCTCGCGCGTTGTTAGTATTAATATTGCAGGTGCGTCGTAAAGCCCGCAGTTCGCTGGTAGTGTCTTCACTAGTAGGACGAAAGGCTCTGGGATCAAGATTGATTTGACGCTCTAAAACTCTTTTGATAAAAAGCTTTTATAATGAAGTGAGGTTCATTTTCCTCGATACAGTCTAAAATAACGCGAGGATCCTTTTTGGGCAACACGGAAATATTATATTTTGCTGTTTTGTGTACATTGGTTACGATTCTGTTCCTGACTGGAGACTGGATCTGCGCAAGCGCACAAGAGCATTAAAACATTGGGCATTTTACAAATACCAAATTGTCCTCTCTTGATTATCAACTTTTTACAAATAAAGTTCACATAGGAAATACAAATTCAATAGAACTGAATAAGAAAGGAATTGAAACTTAACAAATACGCAATGATTTCGGACAAAAAGAAATGCAAGCGATATATTTATTTTTAAAGTTCACGTGATCGCGGCGATTGCTCAATCGTGGGGCACGAATTAAAGGAAGTTTAAAAAACTGATCTTATTAGTTCGGTAGATGGAATAATTGTTTTCGGCTTAAAAAGAACAAGAACTGGCTCTGAAAGGAAGTTTTGTTGCGTGTATGAAAATCTAGCAACTAAAGCGCGGCGAGCCCTAGCTATCATGTGGAATCAACCTGCCAATAATCTGATAATTGTCCGACAAAAAACTATTATAAGCAGATCAAAGTCACCAAAGAACACTCATTCCTGATGTTCAGGTGCGAAAACAATCCTCAACTCGTAAAAACGGCAAATTCAACTGTTCAAATTAACTGGAATAACCTTCAGACCTTTTCAGTAATTTTCAGACATATTAGAACCAATACGGTTGCCAATAGATCTGCTATGACAAATGAAAATATACGATATGCGAGATGCCAATTTGACCATCGTAATAGGCCGTGCGAAACAGGAAATGTTTTCTACTTTATTAAACTGGGATCTTATAGGACACTTTAGAATATTATTTTAAGTGTGGGCTCTAAAAGTATAGCCTTAGTTCACATTCTTACGAAATTGCATTATTTCGTCATTTTGGCCGGCTGCAAAGGTGTTCACCTAATATTTATTCAAAGACGCGGGGTAATATCTGAATTTGTCTCTCAAGTATTCAATTCTGTCAGGCGGTATGTGAACATCTGCTCCCTGTATGGGTTCATTTGAAAATAACTGCAAAGTGTAGTTGGTTTATTCGTTGCTATTGTTTAAGCAGCAGGCCTACGCGTCTTTCACAAAGAAACACATCCTGTCACCTCACGGAGAATGAAGTGAAAAACTACTCTTTTTAAACTTTGTTCATTAGTTATTAGCTTAAATCAGTCGCGAGGTCCTACACTTCGCTGGATTCGTCAAAATGGCAACTACACTGTTCTATCTCGCCTTCCTCTCTTTGGCTGTGGTCGCTTTTGCTGGGTAAGTTTGACAAAAAGCGAACTACAGATATGTTAAGAAATGAATATGGTGCAGTCATCAACTACAGTATCACCAGTAAATAAGTAGTGTTGGTTCGAAACGGTGACTTAAAATAGTTGCAAGCTTCTAAAGAGGATATTACAAAAACGGGGGGATCGATGCTGGCAAAAAAGGAAACTCTCCAGATAAATGTTATTGTTGTACTGTTGAAATCTAAATTTCCAAGAAGCTACGAACACTAGCCGAAAAAAAACGACCTGCATACAAACACTCTAGAATATATTTGTGTTAATTGTTTATCCTCTATTTTAGGTACAATCTTTTATTTTAGGTACAATATATTCAGATGTTCAAAAAAGAGCGGGATTCACGTGCACCCCTTAAGGGGCATTTTTTCAGTAGATTTCCCCTCCGGAAAAATATGGACAGTATATTCTCTGCGGAAGACAAAATCTGCTATGGGGGAAGGAGAAATTAAAAAATTGGCCTCTAATGGCTTAGGCCCAATAGTGATCATTTTCTAAAATCTCCTTAAAATATCAATACAAAACTAAGCAGGCAGATGATGAGAACATAGAAATTCATCAACTTAGGAATATTGTCTTGATTTACCACGAAATTCTCCGAACCAACATAAAAAGAATTGTATGGGATTAGTTAGGAGAATTTACATTATAAGTTTGGCGCACAGATGGCTGAAAATGTTAAAGACTGCGTTCTCCGCCCTAAGGACTTAATAATATGTGGTTTTATTGTGTTTAAACTGTTGGGGGTGTATTATGACAGGCATTCCGTTCGCTAAAATGCACTACTTGTCTCCAAAAGCTATTACCTTAATTATCATTTTAATATTTATATTCAGCTAATGAAGGCTGTTTTAAAAGGGTAAACGACAAAACCGTCGGCCTTAAGCTAATTTTCGTCACTAAAATCCACTGAACGATTTGTCCAAACTGCCTCAGGAAGTGTCATTGGTAAAAAAATGATCGAATTTGATAAAAGTAGCTTTAAGTTCCGAGTTTTCGAAACATACGTTTGCGGTCTTTTCCTTAATAATAATTTACCGTCCTTGTTTCTGCATCGTACCATGTGCTTGTATGAATGGTTTAATTTTTCTGAAGTAGCTAACGACAAACAATGTTCTGAAAAGCTCATAATTTTGACAAACCTATATGTTTTTAACGATAAAAAATACTATGAACTGCAATATTCCATCCATCCATTCAGACGATCAAAGTTTATTGCATTCGAATGTTAAATAGTTAGCGGGCGCCAGGCTGGCGCGGATCGAGTAATTTTGTAAAATTTAGAGCCTTTTAAAACGATCATACGAAAAACTATCAAAGTTTCCTTTTTTCTCTTTAAGAATTAACTATGTTTCGTCTGTTTTTTTACATGTATGATGCATTAGTTTGCATTAAGGATTAAAATCTTGTAGCAGGTTTTATATTAAATACACAGGCGAGATAAATTAATATGGTTTTACTGCCATCCGCTTCTATAGATACACATAATGTTTGTTTTATTTTCGCTTTTTTCAAACAATTTGTTTTACATATTTTAAGACCTCAATGCAACACCAAGCCGCTTGTCAATGAAAGGCGTTCTTGACGTAACATTTCAAGCAAGGGTAAAACACCACAAATAAAAAATATGTTTGTGTTTCGTTTCTGTTTTCCGCCATATTCCTTCAGCTGTCACGAACAAAGAGTGTTTTCACATTTATATGACTTTTAACTAACACAAGGATGCCACTTGTCTAATTGGTTTGAAAAATTTATTTAAGTTTCCCACTAGTAAAAGTAGTAAAACGACGCCTCATTTGTTTTCATGTCGGTAAAAATTAATTTAAGAGTCCCAAATCTTTCATTTTACCATTATTAGTGGAGGGAATTTTACTTAAGTTTTCATTTTTCATTTAAATTGTTTGAGGTAATTATTGCTAAACGAGACATCAAAGAGAGTTTTGCAAACAGCATCAGTTTTCCATTATAGAAAATCAAGCCGGCGTGGACAACTTCATTTTTATTAATATTTAAAATCGGAACTTTTGGTTATGTAACTAAATATTTCGTGGACATACGTGAAAATAACGCAAAAGAGAAGAAATCAGCGTCAAAATGCGTGAGCGTTAAAAAGCGTGTTTTGAAAAGCGTGAGTGTTAAAAGACGTAAGCATTAAAAAGCGTGAGTGTTAAAGGGCGTGAGCATTAAAAATAAATAAATCAATAGCGTCAAGCTACAAAAGGTTAAGTGACACAGGGTGGTACATAATGGGATGCTCGCAAGCAGATGTTTTTTCTTTCTTTGAAAATTTGTTTGCTCTTCGTTTATGGCACCCTCGGGTCGTCTAGCATTAATGACATGACCCCTCCCCCCTTATCCCAGCTGTGTTCATTATACGCTGTTGGCTTTTTATTTATAAATAAACAAAGTCCATTTCACAATTTAGAGAAACACTGTCAGTCTATCATTCTAAAGTCAATGCCCCCACCCAGGATTCGAGGTCAGGACTTGAGTTCAGGACTCAAGTCAGAACTGTTTTAAGTTTTTGAACGGTGTGAAACTGTACAAGTCCTTGTTGCTGTAATATTCATGTAATTTTTTACATAATATATAGTAAATATCTAGAGTATTGCCCCAAACAACAAATAAAAGCTATCCGCAAGCAAACCGGAGCGAAAGCTAACCGCAAGCAAACCGGAGTGAAAGCTAACCGCAAGCAAAACGGAGTGAAAGCTAACCGGTCCTCATAGAGGCTAACCGAAGCGCTGTTAGAATCCTGGCTTGAATCTTAAGCTCGAGCCCTGGCTCGAGTCCTGACTAGGTATTTAGGTATCCTCGTACAACATTATTGGTTTTTAAAATTTTGTAGACCAATTCTCAACATATGACAGAAAATCCATTAGGAAGTGAGAATTATGGCGAGGATGGAAATAGTTTTCAATATAGACAAACTAAAAAATTCAAGCCTAGCGTTTCAGCCACGTATTGATCGGATTCCTGGAGACATTTGGCACAAAAATCTTGCAACAACATTCAATACTTTGGCAAGCTTGCGGTAACTGATTAGTTTCATAAAGTATAGAAATATTTCAGAGCTCAGCTTTATAACTGTTCAGTTTAAAGGAACTATGTCACAGATAACAAATCTTGAAAAAATTGGCCAATTTTTTCAAGGTTTGTCGTTTGTAATCTTCATCAGTCAAAACCATCCTTGTTTATTTTCATGTTTTTATTACTCCTTTGTTGTTTTTCTATGTTAGAAAACTATCATTTTGAGGTTCCTTCAATCAGGGCCGTAACTAGCAAGAGGCAAAACGAGGTACTTGCCTCGTCTAGATTTTTGCTTTAAATTAAAAACAAAATATGTTTTGTTGGGAAAATAATCCCAAGTTGAACAAGATTGATTTTTCTTAAGAAATACCTTACGAAAATGTCGAAGAAAGAGTTGTTCCAGTGCTTCTAGGTTTCAAAATTTCTGGAAGGCATGCCCTTAGAACCACATGGCAAGATCTTGCCTCGTCTATGGCGAAGGTCTGGTTACGGCCATACTTTTGAGGTAATCAAAAAAATGACTTGAAATATCATGACATTGCTCCTTCAAGAAGGTACCTGATGCGCAAAAAGACCGCCTTACTGATGAACGTGGTAGGCTATAACCAGTCTTACCTGATCTTTTTATTGCATTTTATTGATTTCAGGGAAAAGGTTATTCGTGTCACACCTGGAAACGCAAATGAACTTGAATTTCTTTCTTCTTTGGAAGGCAAACCGGAACTAGAGGTACGTCTGAAGCCCGACGGGGTGGGAAAGGGGAGAGCGTGATGTGCTTACTCCTTACATTCGAATTCTTAGTTGTAATAATTCTTTAAGTGTATTCCTATATAAAAAAAGTAAGATTTGGGAGAGGGGGTTATTACAGGAAAGGTAGCCTATGAGTAGTGGTTTTAACATGTGGTAAAATTAGTTTCTTTGTCATATTCAGCCATATTCAGTATGCCTTTCTTTAAAACGCGAGCTAAAATGAACAAGTACTGGCATTATTTTAACATAAGGACCTTTAGTCTGGTGAACCACATGAACTAAATTTACTGCTCTGAAAATTTGAGAAGGGACATCTATTTATTGTTTGCATTAAGATTTTATTAAATAATAAAGATGGTAAATTTAAAGCTCGGTGATAAATAGTGAAGAAATTATTCAACATGACACGAGCGTGGGACAAAGAAAAAATCTGAGTCCCCGACGGGAATCGAACCCATGGCTTCACTATTTATCACCGAGCTTGAAATTTACCATCTTTATTATTTACTACACATTTGATGACTTCGACATTGCTGATCCTAGCAGTATGCAGGACGCGTGTCATATATCAACCTAGTAAATGGCCCAGCTCACAACGAGTCTCTCGTAGCTCAGTTGGTTAGAGCGCCCAACCGGTATCTGGGAGGCCATGGGTTCGATTCCCGTCGGGGACTCAGATTTTTTTCTTTGTCCTACGCTCGTGTCATGTTGAATAATTTCTTCACTAAGATTTTATTGTTCTAACAAAGACTTTAACTAAGACAGAGAGCTTTAAAAATTCTTTCTTAGTTTTTGTTCTTCAGTTGTAGATTAACGGCTAAACAAGCAAGGCATCATCTTTCTAAAAAAAGAAAATCATACCGTGACGGTGGTTTAGATATGTGATGTTAATTAGAATAGATTTTTACGATTTTAATTTATCCGTTTTCTCTGTAGTTTTAGTTTCAATTGAGAAGATATGTCAAACATTCGAGACAGTGTTTCTTCACATTCCAAACACCTCGGAGTACTTCAAAAAATACTCCACTCAAATGTCGTATTTTCAACTCTCTTCCTGGTGTTTAGAAATGTGATGAAACTCTCTCTCTCGCGTTTGATATATTACGCATTATAAAATGGTCGAGTAATTGCGCGCGCTGTGATTGGTCAATGGGAACTCGTTATAGTCCCATAAAGCACGCTGCATACGTCACGCGCGTGCTTTATGGAGTTATAATGCACGCTGCTTACGTCACGAGTTTTAGCGCGCGCAATTTCTTTAACATTCCATAAAAGAAATAAAAAAACTTTCTCTTCGTGCATTATTGAGTTATATAAGCACTTGGGAATTTTTAAGAACACTCGAGAAGTGCGAGAAGCACTCGGCTGCGCCTCATGCTTCTCTATGCACTTCTCTCGTGTTCTTAAAAATTCCCGCGTGCTTATATAACTCAATAATGCACTCGGGCGCGTTTTTTATTTCTTTAATAAAGGTGGAGCATACATACATCATACATCACTTTTGTTTACCCTCGGATTTGTAGAGTAGCTTATACAGCTAATGTCTCCGAGCATTCCACAGAACACAGCACAATGGGCAAAGACCAGACCACAACACCGGGAACTCCATGCCGTTCTCTTTACGATAAGTGGGGGAGGGCGGAGGGGGTCAAAAGGAGAACAAGTTTTCTTTGGCACAGCTATTTCTTTCTAAGTACAAACGTTATGCCAGACTGTTATCCTCATAAGAGCTAACATTTCCTGAGTATCCTATCTCGTTGTATCTTACAGCTTGATTTCTGGAAGGCACCTCACAAGGTCGGCCTTGCTGTTGATATTCACGTGACAGAAGACGCATACAAGATTCTCGCCGTTATGCTCAAGGAACAAAACATTCAGTTTCAAATCGTCATCTTTGATGTTGAGAAAATGGTGGACGAGGAAAATGAAGTGCAGACTCGTGGTTTGGAATCCAGCTTTTACAGCAGATATCATCCTTTAGACGAGGTACTACGATCGAGTTTTTGTTTTCCTAGTGATATTAGTAAGGCCCAGGCCAAACGTCGAACTTCACATGAGCCGAACCTAATGCAAATGAGCAAAACCTTTTGTGTTTGGTCATTTGTATTAGGTTCGACTCATGTGAATTTCGACGTTTGGCCTGGGCCTAAGAAAATCTTATTTGAGAATAATAACGTAAAAATATTAATAGCTTTCTACATGTAGTTGATCAGTCCAATATAACTAACATGAGATTGGAAAAACGATTTTAAAGGATTGCCGAATATGTAACTTCAGCAAGAAATTAAAAAGAAATAATAGATTGCAGAGCTAAAAGTGCTTCCACGCTAAATAAAGTGTTTTGGTATTTTTATTGCTATTGGGAAAGAGATAGATTTTAAACCTGGATAAATGAAATTTAAATCCTATACGAAGAGGCCAATTTTGGTATATACCAAACTTCTAACTTAGGTGAATAAAACAAAAGAAAATATTTATTATCCCCGATCAACCTCGATAAAATTTATTTTTTTCTATTCCCTTAGGTGAGAATTCGATTCTAATATATCAAAGCAGGTATATATTGAACCCCAAATAAAGAACTAACTCAGTTTTTCCTTCCTTCTAGATTGAACAAGAGTTGCGTAACCTTGCCAGCCAAAATTCAGGAATGTCCGAATTGTTTAGTGTGGGCAGATCTTACGAAGGACGTCAACAGTATGCTATTAAGGTAATGTAATGCTCGGAAGGTTTTAGCTTCCCGAAATTGAAACGATCACCCCTCTCCTCCTTCCCCCCTACCCCCGCCCGAGGCGAAAAATAGCGACAGAAAAAGAGTGCAAAATCTGAAGAAACGAACCAAATCCTTTACGATAAAAGTCTTTTTATTTGTAGAGCTGGGTAAAATACAAAACAAAAAAGGAAAAACAGAAGCATAACTTAAACCTATTGAACGGGCAAGGGTATAAATTTAAAATTACGAAACTTAATAAATTTTGGAAGCAGTAGCTTTGGCAAAAAGAACAAATATTATTGACTTGGAGTGTGTAAAGACTAGCTAAACGTTGCTTTTCACTTTAAGTGATTTCCACCCCCTCCCCCCAACCCAATCCGCAACCTAAATAAAAGATTCCTCGAAGTCAGATGCAAAAATTATTAACCATGGCTTCGATAAGGCTGATGCCTTGTACTGTTCGTGTTTTTTTTTTACTTATCATACCTTTTGCAATGTTACAGTTAAGAGGCAGACCAGCAGCAAACAAAAAGGTCTTCTTCATGAATTGTGGAATTCACGCTCGAGAATGGGTGTCACCAGCAACTTGTATGTACATGATTAAACAGGTTTGTGATTTTTGCTTGTTAACTGCTTATAAATGTTTGTCAGGGGTATAACTAGTTTGTAACCCGTTTTTAAGAAGTTCATTTTCAATTTAAATTGTTAACAGAGTTATGCCACGCTGTGCTTAATCATTTTTAAGGCGCGTAATTTCGAAAAATTACCTTGAAACCAAAGCATAACACAAAATAATAGTTTGCTAAGGCGGAAAAACATCATAGATGTAGAAATAGACCAAAAAAAGAACAGATATGAAGATTTGGAAAGATTAGGAGTTTATGTACTAAGAACTCGAAAAAAAACCCTGGGCTCTATTTTTCAAGGCGCTCCTTCAAGACGTAGGCCCTTTTACGTGCGTAAAAGTTTAAATGCAACTATAGAAACTAGCGCCATTTAAACAACAAAAACAAACAAATTGGTGAAAGGAAAGAAAGAATTTAACTCTATCTTCGTTTGTTTGAGTTAATCAATGTTTAGTAGTATCCAGTAATTTTTCAACTTGCTCGAGTTTGTATCTGAAGAAAGGTAAGTCAGTCTTTGCGACAAGGATAATCGCAAGCATTTTAATGTTAAGGTTCGTATTTCAAATATATGTGTATTTGGTGAATGTGTCTGTGTCTATCCTAACAACGAAGTTTGGGCGTAACCCCGATTAAATTACAGATACTCTATTAGAGAATAAGGAGATACATATGACCAGCAACGGTCCTAACACAACACAACATGACCACAACACAACATGACCATTGGTTTGTGTTCCGTGACAAATGAAGTTGTGTGTTTTGTGACAACATGTGAAATACCAGGAGCCTATGAAATGCATCATTCATCTTTGTTCGTAGATCGTCTCCAAATACGGCAAAGACTCCAGCGTGACAACCATGTTAGACAAGATGGATTTCGTTATCATGCCCGTCCTGAATGTTGACGGCTATGCGTTCACTTGGAAACGAGTATGTATACATCATTGTTTACTTACTATATCAAGTAATAGGGAGTAAGTGCAATTTTACATGTTTTTAAAGGTATTCGAGAGCTCTGTGAGCCCGCGTTTTCATGAGTCAGTAATGTTGCTAGGTAACCTTATATAGCCAATTTGGAACAAGTTGTTGCCAAATTGCAAATTTCGCGCTATCGTTTGGACAAAAAACAAAAGCAAAGCGCGCGAGGTCTAAAAATAGAATGCAAATGATAATACCCTTCACGAGGCTCAGAAAACATCAGCGTGTTCTGAGAGAAAAAGTGGGAATCAAGGCGAAGTCTTCTTTTTAAAAATGTGTTTTAGGAACACCGGCTGTTTAAGAAAGTGTTTTAGGAAAATCGTCCGCAATTCCGATTTGTTTGTCTGAGTCTTGTCTGAGCCATAACGTCACTCGCGCGCTTTGCTATTGAAAACTCGCCTTTTTAAGTTAAACGAGCTTGCGGCTTTCGTTCCATACTCCAAGTAGTGTTTTCTGTTTCCAAAATGTGAGCGAAACGGCCATGAAATTATCACGCGACCCGTAAAGAACTTCAGCGTTGTTAGGTTGCTAGGCAATGAAAGACGCGCTCACGGCTTACTCTACAATAAGACTGCGAACTTGAAGTCGATAGAAACTGAGAGAAAGCAGTTTTATATTGTTTTAAAAGCATAGCCGGCGCAGTTAGCTGATCGATCAACAATAGAACATCAGTAAATCTGATATATAGACGATTGCAAACCCTCGCGTGTGCCCTGGTGTAATGGAGGCCTATCGATCAATAATAGCTGCCTGTTAACCCAATCAGACTGCAAGTGTGGCAAAAGTCAGCCTATGCGTTATGCTAATAAATGATATGATTTATATATTTTCGTTCTTTTCTTAATCTTCCTGTACTTTTACAGAGTAGCCGTAGAAACAGGTTCTGGAGAAAGACACGTAAGCCCAACAGCGGAAGCAACTGCGTTGGAACAGATCCAAACAGAAACTGGGACTACGGATGGGGACGTAAGTACAGAAATCATCTGTAACCACGGTAACATGTACATCTGAGGGACACTGTTCTCATGGGTAATGCGTCGAGAGGTTTGGGTTCAAGTCGAGGTCACTGTTTTGTGTTCATGGCAAGACACCCTCTCACAGTACCTCTCTCCATCCCGGGAAGGAGGGCTCCCACATGCAAGAGGGTCTCATTGGGGTTAACCGTTAGCCGTAAATTAAAACGGCCAAAAATCTAGTCGTTAAGCGTAAAAATTGGAAAGTTTTAACCGTTAGCCGTAAAATATCTTAACCGTAAAAAATCGGTCAGTTATTTTAAGTAAAACATTTTAGGTCATTTCATCGTTCCAGAATGGTCCGAGGTCCAAAATATGTTTTTCAATAATGGAAATTAATTCTTAACTTTTAAAAACAATGGAAATTAATTTTTATGGAAAAATTAACTGTTAGCCGTAAAACAGCCAAATTTTAACTGTTAACCGTAAAAGCTACCACCCCATGGAAACCTTCAGCTATTGGTCGACATGTCGACCGATATGTCGGTCGATATGTTGGTCGATATGTCGGTCGATATGTATCGACCGATCTATGGTCATGCAAATGACGGGAATGCTCATAATGAGCAATCAGATTCCTTCGATTCTTAGAATGGCTGGGATTGGAACACAATACACATCAACAAAAGCTAACCGACCCAGGGACGGGACTCATATGAAAGTGACGGGGATGCTAGTCGACGTATAGGGATGTAATTTAAGGATTTTGGTCTTACTTGGGTGTTAAGGACAGAACGCCAATATTTTAAGCCGTCAAAATCTGATTGCGTATAGCAGAATTCACGTGGGCGCGCATGGTTGAGTACACGCACATGGAACGGACGGTGAAAGGATCGTACGAGCAAATGCGTGAGGGAAGCCACAGGGAACGTGGTACGGGGTTGCGTATAGCGGGACGCAAGGGCGACGCGAGTGAACGCGCATGGAATACACGAGAAATGCACTAGGAATTCTTTCTTCTACTCGCCTGCATGATTATTTTTATATTGATATTTTAAGGAAAAAGTTGATACTGATCAAATATTTCTATGTTGTGTTAGGTCCAGGCGCCAGTGCGAATCCCTGTAATGATGCATATCGCGGAACTCATGCGTTTTCAGAAGTGGAAGTCAGGAATGTAGCAAACTACTTAAAATCCTTGGGCGGACAAATAGCCGGCTACATGGACATACACGCCTACAGCCAACTGTGGATGACCCCCTGGGGATACACTCAGCAACCATCGAGGGACCACGAAGAGCTGGTACAATAATAAGATTAGTGTAACAACCAATCAGAAGCACTAGTTGGGCCTACGTAATGCTACGTCATTAGTATGAAAATTTTTGGCTGAAACGACAGATGCAGTCGGGGGAACAAGTGCCAGTTGATAGCGACATCACTTCTCCGAGAAGTGACTGAGCCCGCGGTTTTCATCCCAAAAGTTGCTAAGCAACATGACATATTTGTACGCGCAATTGCTTTTTTGAGTACTCGTGAGCGCTCGCGCTAGATTTTTGATTGGATGCAATAATTCGGAAACTCTTCGAGTGCACCAACGAAGGTTTGCCAAAACCGGCACTTAATCCCCCGACAGGATGTCTTTTTTCTGTCTGTTTTCTTGAGCTAAGAAAACCCCTAGAGTTTTAAAATTTTCTTTGTCTTTTTCGAATCGTTTTTTTTTAATTTTAATTTTATTTTACCTCTTTCTAGAGCCTTGAACTCTCAAGAGGTATAATTAGTCAGACGAGTCAAATTTAAACTTGTAACATTAATTGTCCATTCAAGTACGTAATTTTTAAGCAGCAAAATCTTCAGCGTTTTTGAACTAAAAAAGACGTTTGAAGCCACCAACATGTTTTCGACGGCTGCTATTAAATGAATTGTTAAAATACAATTTAA
The DNA here is from genome assembly GCF_052425735.1 of Oculina patagonica. Lineage (NCBI taxonomy): Eukaryota > Metazoa > Cnidaria > Anthozoa > Scleractinia > Oculinidae > Oculina > Oculina patagonica. Next base: position 1,857,561 of record NC_135767.1, on the reverse strand, counting down.
AAGTAGAGAATTGAGTGACAAAATTAAAGATCAAGACTTCAGGAGAGCAAATATTGAAGGGGGGTCCTGAAGGAGGGGGGGAATTCCATTTTTCAAGCCCAAATTTTCTTCAAATCCCATTTCCAACCTATTGTTTTCCCAAATTTCCCAAATCCCAGTCCTAGTTCCATCGTTTTTTGTCTGTGATTCCCAGTCCCAGTCACCCAAGTTCCATTTTTCCAGTAAAAATTGTCCAAATCCCAATTCCCATTTTACCCCTTCAGGACCCTCTGAAGACGATCAATATCTGTTTTACAGTCAAAATAGTCAGCCCGTGCCGCCTAGAATTCCGGAATAGTTTTGATTAACGGCGAACGGTTTGCATTATTCAAGTGAACCTGTCAAAAATAAACCAATTTGATTGGTTAATTTTTGACAGGTTCAGGTGTTCACGTGTTTACAGTTGGATGATTTACAATATTCAAATTAAATTTGAATGTTTGAAACGAATAATGCAAACCGTTCGCCGTTAATCAAAACTATTCCGGAATTCTAGGCGGCACGCGCTGACTATTTTGACTGTAAAACAAACAAAATAGCTGCTGGTTCAGCTTCTTTGTCAGTAACAAAATGCTTTGTATATTTCAGATGAGGGTCAGTAGATACGCAGTTGGAGCGATAAGAAATGCTGGTTACGGCACGTATTACCGATATGGACCATCTTCCGTCATCATTTGTAAGTCACAGAAAATTAAATTCTCGATTCGAGTTTACGTTCGTAATGGACACTCTTAAAATTTATCCTGCAAGTTGTATCCTAGCTTCCTTAGGGTTCTCTTAATTGCTGTAAAGGTTAGACTACCAGCTAAATGAGGGGGATTCTTTACACGGTATGGCAATCAAAGGTTATTTATTTCTATAAATAAATAATTTTATGCAGTTTGTGCAGAAGTACATTATTATGTACTTCTGGTTTGTGACGTATGCATCTCCCAGCTTCCCGTGGTTGGTACTTCCCGTTATACGGGATATTCTTCATGTGTCCTTACATAGAATCGAGGCAAGCGATTGTTCAATTCTCTTTCGCTCGATATCTCCAACAAGCGAAAACCATTTTCCCCTCCCTCCACATCCTATTTTCGGTTACACTTTTCAATGCTATGGCGGTTTCCCCTCACCTTTATGTTTTTGTAATGAGATCATTATTCAGTCACTGTTATGTAAATAAACGGCTACACCTGTGGCCAAAATCCCAGAATGGGAAGTTTTGTTTTGTCCCAGCAAACAGTGCTCAGCCAAAGCAACACTCGCTGGTACTTCGCATTAATTTAAAAGGAGCAAGGATACATAAAGGGATGTTTTTCTTACCTACAAACTCTCACCATCAACTTCGTTCCCTGGTTTCTTTTTTGAACAACTTATTGTTTCTTCGTAATTTTTTTTCTTCTTTTTGTGACTGTATGTACAGACCAAAATTCCGGTGGCAGCAAGGACTACACGTATGGAAAACTGGGAATCAAGTACTCATTCGCCTTGGAGTTAAGGGATAGAGGACGATACGGTTTCCTGTTACCTGCCAGCCAGATTGTTCCTACGGCGATGGAAACATTTGAAGGAATCAAAGCAATGGCTCGAGAGATGAGAGTGTAGCTGCATGTATTTGCTTGGAAATGTCTTAGTTAATTGGGTATTTGCTCTCAGAGCAATGAAATAACTTAATAAATGAGGGACAACGGGAAAAATGTGTTTTGTATTGATGGAACGATGCATGATCCTTACATTACGTACAGATCACAATGGTGTCCTGGCGCTTAAAGGGGCAATGTCACTAGCATTTAGTGCTACTCGAAAATCCAATGAAGGTGTTGGTATTAATTGGAAGAAATCCACTTATAGTGGCCTAGCCTTGCTAACATCTACTGTACTTGTCGTAAAAACTGTTAGGAAGTGGTGTGGCTACGGACTGGTAGGAAAGAAGTAGCCCTTAAACTTGAAAAAGTCGGGCAGACGTTTTCAAGTTTGACAATTTTACAATTTCTTAAAAACCATTGATCACGGTTTATTCACATCTTGGATAACGGATTTATGCTTCAAAGGTTTTTTTGTTAATAAGTGAGTGCACCCTCATAATTCTAGCACAGTTTACACAAAATGTAGAAGACTTCTTGTGACACTGTCCCGTTAACACTGTCCGTTTAACATGCATTGTGAGAATGAGATCGGCTTGTAAAGGCGCCCCCTCGCTGTTGCTATCAGCGATCTTACCTTGCCTACCACAAAACCAAAACCAGCCTTACCGACCCAACCCATTGTAACCAGAAAGAGATTAGATCAGAACACGATACCGGGAACTTGCTGCCATGCATAAGTTACCTCTGTATAAATCATCAATCGTAGTCTATCCTTTCATACGTATGGCTGGACGAATCGAAAGCTCAACTTATAATGTAACTGCTTTGATGAATCAAAATCCTAAACTCACAAACGAAATGTAACTCCTATTAAAATTAGTTTGAAATCACAAAGCTTGTTGGCTCAAGGCATGTAATGAAAATTAGGATTTAGGTAGGAAAAGCAGGTGAAGAGAAAGGGGAAAAACTGATCATCATGGCTATATGTACACGAGACCGGTCCCATATTGTTCCGGTCGGAGGCCGGGTCTGCTTACTTGGGACTGTTCTTTCAGTTATGAGGGTCTGTTCACACGGGAACGCTCAAAGTGCTCTCGGTCCGGATTCTTTGGGATGCTCGTGTGAACATGGCCGAAATTGCACAGCCACACTTTAACAGACCTAACAAAGGCCTGGTCCACTGACTTTGGGACCAGACCGACTCCAAACCTGACCTGCTTTCTGGCACGTTAAAAGATCTGAACCGGATAGGGACTGGTCCGGGACCGAATCGGGACAGGATCGGGAAAGGATCGGACGGTATCAGGACGGGATCGGGAAAGGATCGGGACGGGCTTGGGACGCAGTAGGCATGATGGGACGGGTTGCACGTCTCGTGTGAAGGCGAAAAGCTTATTCGTTCCGATTTTAGGCCGGAACCATTTGGAACAAATAACCTAAGAAATTATTGTAATGATAGGTAATCAAACTCTCCCAACTAGAACAATAAATAATGAATGAAGAACATTGAGTAAGGAGAATTCGTACCTTGACACAAAAGGTTTTACAAATGGTAAAAGTTCATGTAGTTTTGCCCCGTCACAAGTTTCTTTTGGCAATGACGTCACAAATCGGCTCACTTCCAAAACAAAACATCATTAGGGGATTAAATTCTGCCAAAATATTTCCTCAATTTTAGCATTTCATTTTATTGCATGTTGCTGTGCTTTGTTGGTATGTATAAACCGCTAAGCCATTCTTAAGACGGTCCATTAGTGCCTGGGCCATTTTTATGGGTACGTTTTAATAATGTACTTTATCACTTTTGTTAGTGCAGAAAAGAATATTATTTCACTATTTACCCATGATATTGCCGTATTTTCAATGTATCTTACGCAGCTGTTAATTAAATATCGGCATCAGATACAAAACAAAGAAATTCTCGGTCTCTCTGATAAGCGACGGAAGGCAAAGCTGTCATAAAAGATTTCTGTCCGTGATAAAATCGAGAACCAATTGTCAATTAGAAACAAAGAAATGATTGTTTTAATTAGCATATTCTGACCATCTGCGGGGTATTCTTCATTTTAAAAGCTTAAAATATCGGTCCTGAAGTATTTTTTTTTATAAATCTGTCAGTATTCTAGATTCGAACGGATGCTCTGAATCGCTCTGGGTCGTTTTTGTAGCCAGAACAGTTGATTGCGATTTGGGGAGATTTTTCTCACAGTCAGGACAAAAAGGTAAGTTGGTCTCGTTTAAGTACATCTTGTATTTTCAAATAGGTTGTCCCACAAATTAGCAAAAGGCTTGCTTATCTTCTACATAACATATTTAACATTCACTTTTACGTCTTGTTAAAAGAAAAGCGACTTGGGTAACAGCAAATCTTTTGTAATGAAGCAGAATAAAAGCACAGTGAATTATCAAGCAATAGCCTTATTTTTTTAAAAATGGCTAGTTGTCGTTTCTTTGTGTTTGCTAGGAAAAAGAACAATTACTACAAGAACTCGAAGCTATCGAAGAACACTGTTATACAAAAAAATACAAAAAATCTTTGTAGGAAGTTAGACAGCTTTTAGCTAAGATTGCATAGCGAATATGTCAAGGAAAAAAGAAACCCGAAAGCTAATATTTATTAAGCGCCAAACAATATTTTTCGCTGCCAAAGATAATTTTCAGCGATAGCAATTCTAGGAGTATGTTGTAATTAGAAGTAAAAAATATTCTACTAAAATTATTTCGCAAAACAATGCTTCTTTTACTTTTCTACATAATGGTAACAGAACAAAACTACATATAACGCAGATATGTTATTGACAAAGTCTGTGCTAAATTTACTTTCAATGCAAATAAAACCTTTTGCAATGGGGATATCAAATTATGTTCAAATATACCGCGGCGTTTTTGCAATTAACACTGGTGCTTGGCAAACGTATCGAAAAATATCCCGCTAAAAACAAAAATGTTATTTATACGTTAAAGGTTTTCTCACATATATTTATTTGTACTGCTGTTATCATAGTAAGAAACTCAAAATACTGAGAAGGTTACTTTACGAAGATCAGCTAGGACAGTGCTAGGTTAATTCAACTTAACAAAATTTGCTTCTACGGAGGAGAGAATACTATTCAAGGAAATGTTCAAGGCTACTCTAAATCCATTTCTAAATTATGTTTACACATCAAAAAACTGGATAATAACCAATTTCCTACACTGAAAATTATGTGACGGTCCGTTCACAAATGATACATGGGGGAGTTAAATTTCAGTGTACCAGTTTGTTGAAAATTGAAGTGCAACAAATACATATAAGAAATCTCATTTCCAATTTTCTCTTGAACTCAATTTTAATTTTATCCTTCCCCTTGGCCAAGCTGAAAAGAAATTTAAACCCCATATCCAAAGATTGAAGAAAACCCCTCCAACTGGGTTGTTTGGGACCCTTGGGGAGACGAGAAGGTGCTTGATAAATTGAAAATCAGTCAAGATATGGTGTCAGAATAGACCGGAGGCCTGAAATTTAAACTGTGTAAAATAAATTCCTACTTGATGTTTAATTTCATTATGGAAAATTCAATTCTACAAAAACCTAACAAAAAACAATGAATGTTTCTGTGCAAAACAGTTTTAATCCATGGCTTTTTAACTCAACAATTAAAAAAAATGGTGTGGGGGGGGGGGTGGGTATTAGAGGGGGGGGGTGGGGGGGGAGAGAGGGGGGGGGGTAAGAGGGGGGGGGAAGAAGGGAAAAAAAAAAAAAAAAAAAAAACGGGGGGAAAGAAAAAATTTTTTAAAAAAAAAAAAAAAAAAAAAAAAAAAACAAATTGTCGGGGGGGGGGGGGATACGGGGGGGGGAAAGAATTTTTTTTTTTCGGAAGAGGGGGCAAAAAGGGGGGGGGTAAAAACGGGGGGGCTTATAACCGGAATTCTACGGTAATTAAAACTGTGTTGTGAACGGGGGAACAAAGTGTACAAGAGCTGTAGGCTTAACGTAAGAACATTTATTTGGGTCTTATTTCAATTTAAACCACACAAAAGTTTACCTAACCATAAACTGTTGTTTGTTCCCTTAACAGCTTTTCGTTTCTTAATCGATATTGTGTAAACTGGTATGCATTTAAAATGCTTAACTTTCTCTAAAAGGTGGCATTACATTTCACTAACAATATGGCTGTGAATAAAGAAAATGTTAAGTGGAGAAAATGCGAAGCATGCACGTACAAGGCTTGAAGACCTTGAATCTTATGAAACCGGCAACAAAATCATTAGTTCGTATAGTGTGCTCGTCCGGGTGAGAGTAGTCTCAGTAGTTCGGTGAGTGTTTCGCCTAATAAAGTCGGTTTTGTAGTTGTTCTTTAATGTAATGAAAACAGGGTCAAGGTATTTGTTTTCGTCAGATATTTAAACTGTCCGGTGTGTCACAAACAATTTGTGCGCTCATCTTGTCAAAGTCTTCATAGTCGTAGCTTTGTGGAAAGTCGGGTTGTAGGATGATTCTTTCAGTCAATCTGTCATTATGCGTGGGTTTTCTGTACACTGTCGTTCGTAGTTCATTGTTGTCACGGCTTACCAGACAGTCTAGAAAAGAACGTTTTCCAGTTTATTCTGAATCACTCTGGTAAACTGGATGTTGTTGTTCTGTTCGTTGAGGTGTTTGTGAAAAGCTTCGATCTCGTCTTTGTGTACGGTGGTAAAAGTGTCTTCAACATAGCTTAGCTATAGGGGGATTGTTTGAAGGCAAGTTGCAAGGGTGCGTTCCTCGATGCTTTGCATCACAATTTCTGCGAAAGTAACAGAAACCGATGACCCCATGGCTGTTCCGTGCAACTGCTTGTAGTGTTTTCCGTTGTACTGAAAGTAAATAGACGTAAGGCAGAGGTTCAGTAAGTCCATGATATTGTCAGTTGGTAAATCACAACTATTTTGTTCACGGCTCGCTATTGTTATTTTGTTCAATCATAATTATTTTGTTTTTGTCGTCAATATTTGTACTTTTAGAATCTAGTTCTTTTTCAGGTTACACAAAGAACTTTCTTGACTCAACCCACAAAGACCATGATATTTTAACAACAGGTTTATTAGTTTATTTGTTGTGTAACGATGCAATATTTAAAACAATCTGTCCAAAATCTTTGAGATTTATATTGTATAAAGTTAACGTAGTCAATTCACTGAATTAGGTCAAGGAGAAAACTGAATAACTATTATTTTACCAAAAAGTGCACTATTAATTTCACTTTCCAAAAGCTTGAAATTGTAATAATTTGCAGGGAAATAAAATAGTGAATGATTTAGGAAAGTTTGCGATGCTTTTTGATGCAAACAGCTTTATAAACCAGCATGGCGGAATCAATAAAGATGTATAGTGAAAAGCAAATGATTAATAACCATTTGACTTGTATGTTTATGAAGGCTCTGAATTCAAAACTTGAACCATTTAATTTACTCTATTCTGCAATTTCAAATAAACTAAAGCCTTCACTGATTTTACACCTGATAAAATTCAAATTTCTATTGTTCGTTATCAAACATACATCGGTGTTGATTGGCAAAGGGGATTGTGTACAACAAAACCATCAAAAGAGGCCTACAGAGCTTTATGAACTGGCCATTAGGCATTTTTTATTCCAATAATTCGTAGAAACATCTAACATCTTTTTCTCTTTACAACATTCTCGTTCCCAGAGCCCGCGTCCCCCAGGACCAGCGGTCATCATTGTCAAGCATGCGCATGCGCGGACAGGTGCTAAGAGGAGAATCGTTTACTAGAAGATATTTCATTATCAAATAGGAGGCAATATATAAATGCCTAAAAAGTCCTTAAAAATATCGGGACTTAAATTGAATTTTATGTATGGCAATTAGGTAAGAATTCGTACTTGAGATAAGGTTACAAAATTAAAGATTTGAGAAAAAAATTAAGCTCATCCAAATTAAATTTGGATAAGCTTGTTAAAAGTTATTCATAAATGCAGGGGAAAATTAGTTTTGGATGCTAGAACGTCTCAAACAAGAAAGATCTTATATCTTGGAAAAAGAAAAACTAATATTATATATAGCGGATTTTATAATATTTGAACGACTCTCGAATTTTATAACGATAGTCAATTTTGAATTTTCGAATAAATGGCGAGCATTTCCCATTATGTCGTGTACATTTATGAAATGCGTATTCTAAGATTAGCTGTACAGAAGAAGCGCCGACAATAGACATTGATACAGGGAAATTAAAATGTGTCTGCCGTTTGACATTTTGCATTTAACAAAGCCACCCTGTTAAATTTTGGGCTGTATATGTTTGTTTATTGCTGAGTGTTTTGTTCAGCCCATCGCTTGAAAAGAGAAAAGTGAATTTATCATTTTACGTCAAAAGAGAAAAACCGAACGGTGGGGGTGAAAATAAACTTAATATGAAGTGTTTCAAATTGAAACAATAATTTTATTTTTCCATTCTTGATTTCAAAGCTGGGTTATGACAGCCCTTTTGCCTTAGGACATTTGGAATAATGGTTTTTCCTGTGTTTAGAATGTACATGTCGAAATCTGCTAATTACTGTTTTCAAGAAAATTACTTATCTGGCGAAAGCTTTTCCTGGTTTCATTTCCTTGGAAAAGCGGATAAAAATAGTCTAAAAACTAGACAAAAGCAATAAAAATTCGTCTGGTTGGGGAGCGTTTTGTGCTTGAAGGTTTGAAACTCAGCAAGGCTTAAAGGCTAAATACTATGGACGCAATTGTTTCACAAGTGACACATTCGACGGTACCGGTCAGTATAGGGAATATAAATCATCTACAGCTTTTTCTAATCGATGTTGTAGGAAATATTTCCAAATCAACACTTTAAAAGATGTGTTTTTGTAACTGGGGATCGTTAAGTATTTTCTTTAGTGCTTTCTGCTGTTAGTCAACTGACAGCCGAATTCATTTGTACGTGTGATGGCTAAAATGGCTTCTTAGACATCTTGAAATTTAACTGAACTAAATTTTTCAACTTAATTGTTCGTAACATGTCTCAAATTTCACTTATCATAAGCACCCATGTTACTTTTTTGGTTTTTTAATACATCTTACAATTGGTGTTTTTCATCTTAGTTTTAATCAAGGTTTCCTTCGATTCACTTCAAAGGACATTCTGTACATCGTAAAAAGGACATGATATGTCCCTGATTTTCAATGTCAAAGCGCTTTGCGTTTCATAATCATTTTTTTTTGTTTCAAATAAACAAAGTGTGCCCTACTGCTTGTAAGGTATAATGTCTTGGTCCAAATTTAGCCGAAGCTAGATGAATTAACAGCTTTACACATCCGAGACAAACGACTTAGATAAGATATAATACAGGATTCGACCAAAAAGATGAAAAGATTACATCGAACATGTTAAGGTGAATGTTTAAAAACTAATTCAGTGGTCATGCTTACAAGCCCGGAATTAATTATACAGTTTGCACTTAAGTTATCAGTCACTTGATTCTCATTACCTAGTACCTGACAAGGTTTTGATACTTGTTTTAGAAACTAAGTGTTTATATGCAAAATATTTTAGTCTTTTTCGTAAGTGAAATTTGTCTGGATTGGTTCAGTATTAAAAAACGACCAAACTGAAAACTTGACATTTTGAATGAAAAATCGTGACTTTGATGACATCTGAAAAACGGCCAACAACACAACACAAACGGCCAACCATATAACTGATAAATGAATACGGCCTTAACCATTAAGGCCCCCGTAAACAAGGAAACGTCGTTTCGGAAACATCATTGCTGGTTGCGGAAACAATTTTTCCATGAATGTTTCCTTGTTTGCGCATGAACGCACGCGGGCACGCAAAAGCTAGTTTTATTTCTAAGATGCAAAAATTGTTTCTGACTTTTTCATTTTTTTCCCGGGGGGGCCCCCAGGGCGCGCAAAAAAAAAAAAAAAAAAAAAAAAAAAACAATTATTTTTTTTTTAAAAAAAAAAAAAAAGAAAATTTTTAAAGAAACGGGGGCCCAAAAAATTTTTAGTGCCCCCGAAAAGAAAAAAAAAAAAAAAAAAATTTTTTTTTGTAGTTTGAAAAAAAAAATAAAAAAAAAAAAATCTTAAAAATCCTCCCATTAGAACTCTTCTAAAATGATTGTTTATGACAAATCAGATTTTTTCTTTTATCTTCAGAGATGCAGAGGCTGTGTCTTGTTTCAGTAGCTTTATTTGCAATCCATCAACAATACTTGCAGCTGCGAGTCGAGGGAGGATGCCCAACAAATGAAAATAACGAAAAACAGAACTGGCATTTCGCTGTGTTCCAAAACAAAGAAAAAGGTACATTGATAACTTAATTGACTTAAGGCGTGCTGGTCCAGTGCTTAGTGCGTCAGACTCCAACCGAGTAGCCTGGGTTCCAGTTCAGGTCGTGGGTGCTAGCTTTGCTTTGATTTCTTGAGCAAGACAGTTAACTGACAAAGTGCATGGTGTGAAAGTATTTGCATTTTTTCAGGGCAATATTATAAAATGCTAGGAGCTAGCGTGCGTTGGATCAGCATCTCACCCCTTGAGAGTAACAAATGGCTTCATGCTATGCTGTTAATTTTAATTTTCATTTCTTGGTGTCAGCAGTAACACTGAACTCCGAGCTGTTTGTTATTGGCTTGTCAGATAACTTCTTTATAAAGATTGCGTGCATCAAAATTGCAGAGGCCTAGCTCTGATCCTCCATCGTCATTTTATGTCAGGTCCCAGTTGTTCAAAGGATGATCGCGTGAATAACGCTATAGCTATTCACCAAATAAATCACTATCCAGTGAATAACGTAGTTTGTTCTGCCAACGCTTATCCATTGGATAGTGATTTATCCGGTGGATAGCGTTATTCACCATTGGATAGTGATTTATCCGGTGGATAGCGTTATCCACCCTTCGAGTAAATACAGGGCCCAGAATTGTAACGTGCAGTGTTACGCACAACACGTTAGGGGTGAGCACACAGTGCTATAAATTTCGCACATGGTGGCGCGCAGTGATGGACTGTAGGTCTGGGCCTTAACACCTTTAATCATCTTGCGTTCATAACTCTGTCCTTTTCTTCAACAGGTAAAGCGTTAAAAAATCACGTGTTCCACTCAAGAATCGTTCGATCAGAAATAGAATGCAGTTTGACCTGTTTGCGTCATGCGCAGTGTCAATCGTTCAACTACCAAGATAACAACGTGGGAGCACGCCATCTTTGCGAATTAAGCGACCAGTCAAGATTGACAAGATCACATGACCTACTACAGCGAAATGGGTTCTCGTACTACGGTTCTGAATTGGTAAGAAGTACAAAAATGTGCCATCCTTTGATCATGAATGCTTACAAGGGATATCTTTGCGGGCTCGTTTCTTTATGCGAGACATACGACTTGTCCCCAGTAGGCGAGTCAAAAACAGCATGTGTTACATGGAATAAAGTTAGCTAGCCCTCCCCTCCTTTCCCCTCGCCAACCAACCACCCCCACCCCAAACTGTCATTGATTGGACGGTGGAGATATTAACTCAAATATTTTTTAGCCAATCTCCCGGTTTTCTCAGTATGTAACAAGTACTGGTCGCAGTTTATTTCCCGCTCAATGCCGAGACGAAAGTTGACTAGTTCACAGTTAGTTGGCAAATGAAGATCGAGGTTTCTTTTTTAACAATAGAGTGTTTCTGTCGAGGAACTATCGGCTGATAGTTGCCCCGCGAAAATTTGATGTTCTTAAAACAAATATTAGCCCGAGAAGCGAAGCTTCGAGGGCTAATATGCTAGTTTTAAGAACATCAAATTTCCAAGGGGCAACTATCAGACCGATAGTTCCGAGACAGAAACACTCTATTGTCTTTGGCGTACCACAAGGATCTGTTCTTGGTCCTCTACTTTTTGCATTGTTCTGCAACGATCTGCCAAATATAACCGATGGTAGTGAAGGAGAGCTTCACATGTATGCTGATGACACAACCATCTACGTCGCGGCCACAAGTCCGGACAAGGTAGCCAACGTGCTAAATTACATCTTACGGAAATTATATCGCTGGTGTTGTCAAAATTTGCTGACGCCACACCCGGGAAAAACAGAATATATGCTGCTATACCGAGGATCATTTACTGGCCCTTTACAAAGCATTAAGCTTGGGGAAAATAACATCAGGCAAGTCACTTCAGCAAGGTGTCTAGGTGTCCAAATAGACAGTGCACTCAAATGGAACATTCATGTCAAAGAACTGTGTAAACGTTTCACCCAGAAACTGAACCTTTTGAGATCATTGTATTTTTTGCCAATTCCTGCGAGAGTAGACTTTTATTTTAAAGTAATTTTACCGTCTGTAATGTACGGTATGATAGTCTGGGGGTCGTGTGGCTCATCACTTTTTAGTGACTTAGAAAAAATCCATGTGCGTGCCGCCAAGATAATTTTCGGCTTAGACTGGTTCACCCCTTCAGAAGACGTACTGCGTCAAGCAAAGTGGATACCATTGAGGCAAATGTACATCCGCAGGGTACTTTGTTTTGTCTTCAAATGTGTATCTGGAGGTGCTCCGGTCCAATTACAACACTTGTGGACGGAGCAGAAGACTAATTACAATCTTAGAAGGAAAAATTGCTTGTCAGTACCAAGACCAAAGACTGACTTTCTCAAAAAGTCGATTACTTATGAAGGGGCCACATTATGGAATTCTTTGAATAACGAGGCCCGCCTTAAAGAATCGTTGGCAAGTTTCAAGGGTGCTTTGAAAGTATTAGGGATTTAGAGGCTGTGTATTTTTGTTTGTTTGGAATGCTTAGTTTGTAGTCTTTATTTGTTATTTAAGGGTTTAGTTAGCTTCAATAGTAATTTGTAAACACGACCACATCAGCTATGCTGCAAAACATTTATCGTGTATAAATAAAAGCTTTTATTATTATTATTATTATTATTATTGTTCACCACTAAATTTTCTTCCGCGCGCACATACAAAAACGAGCATCGTGAATTATTTTTACTTTTCAGGATAAAAAACTCAATTAAAAGCCGAAATTTAACAAACGAAACAAAACCAAACAAGAAACCCACCAAATGCAGTGAATTTGGTTGGGTTGTTTTGTCTGCAGGCACGCTTGTTTACAAAAAAATGCACGGGTGCGCTCGGGAGGGCACTATGGGCTGATAGTGCCCTCCGGCGGACGGGCACTATCGCGTCACGTGTTCAATTTAAACCAATCAGAATTGGAGAAAATTTAGTGGTGAACTATAACGGCTGATAGAAACCAAGAGCGAGCCGTCTATAAGCATAACTCAGAGACCCATCAATTCAACAACAAAAAGTAAAAATGGTTTATTAATACCTTTTATTTGTGATTTCGGCAATTTTACTTGCGCGCACTCCCAGGGAAGTCTTAGTATTGAAAATTGTGAGTCTGCCTACCAGCTTGTCGGACACTGGGTTATGCTATTGGTCATACTGATGTAGCTGGTTGACCGAAATGACGATACACTAGCTGGCATGTCTTGGTGCAAGTTCATACAAAGTTTAAGTTTCCCACACTCAATAAATATGTGTGCGCTTTTCCCCACTTTTAACTAACAGTGAATTCAACACGCTTGTTGTCATAGAAACCGTGCTTACACGTGATTTGTCAGCACGGCGGCACGTGCAATCCGGTGTTTGACAGCATGGTGTCTCCCTACTGCTGTCAGTGTGAACAGCGTTACACCGGTCAACACTGTCAACATCTTAAGGGTATGTATTACGAATCATCACTTTTTATTTCTGATTTTTTGAGAGATTTTCAGTCGAGTTTCCTAAGCCCAGGGAGGCGCGGTGGCATCATGGTTAGCGAGCCGACTCCGGAGCGGACGTTCCGGGTTCGAGCCCTGGCCGGAGTCACTGTGTTCTTAAGCAAGACACTATTCTCATAGTGCCTCTCTCCACCCAGGTGTATAAATGAGTACCGGCGAAATAATGCTGGGGGGTACCCTGCGATGGACTACCACCCCAGCAAGGGAGGAGTAGAAATATTCCGAGCTGCTTAATGCTATCGAAACCGGGATAAGCTCTGGCAGTATGCGCCACTTGGCCCTTTTTCCCCTAAAACCAAAACCAAAGTAATTACTCTGGCCAATCACAAAGGACACAGGGATTCCGGTAAACCAATCAAAACTTGAAGCAAATACATGTAGCCGACGCAAAGTGCGGGAAAACGCGAGCAAACGAGTCACGATTGGTTTTGGTTTCACTTCTGATTGGCTGAGAAAGTGGCGCGAGATTTTGACAACCAATCACAGAGCGTAATAAAAGCAGACACCTTATAATCATTCCTGGATGAATGTAATGTTGTCCACTGGAGTTGAAGGAGTCCAGTAACGAAAAACGTATCAAGAAATGCGTTTCAACTTTGATAACAATAGGCTTTGTTTAACAAGCGAAAAATGACCCTATATGGCCATTTTTGAACAATGGCGCAACAGCTTCAGAACACACGAGGGATTTGACGAAGTTTCCGATTAGCATACGAGCGGGAAATTTAAACGCTCGGAAAGATCGAAGAAAAGACAAATTCTCCTCGGGAGGGTGATACTGGTAGGTTTTGTTCAGTGAAAATAGCGACGGCGCGGGGGACGGGTAGGGGCGACAGTTTGAAAGTGCCTTGAGAAATTTAACCTTAATTTTCAATTTTTATCGTTCGTTAAATGTTACAATCTTAGCTTCCCTCAATGTTAACTATCCTTTACTTTTTCGATTTTTAATATATTATTTCCCCAGTTATCTACCTCAATATTCAGATAATTATTTAGTATTTGAAGGGATTCTTTCAATTTAAAACAATTTCGCACTGAAAGCTTTAGTTATCCTGACACAGCTCCTCAAACTACAATCACAAAAGCCGCGATGCTCTTACCATGCACCTTCTAGGTGTGTGTTTCGAATGTGAATCAAAAGATCACAGCTTAGAAAAGTCCTGTGATCTTCAGTAAGACCCAGGGGGGGGGGGGGTACTCCGACTTGTAAATGACGGGGATGATGGAATGAAGGCAAAACTCAGGGCCCAAAAAAATCCCTAATACCCAAAAAAATCCCTGGACCAAAAATAACCCCCCAAAAAATCCCTTGTCAAATTACCCCTAAATTGCCAGGAGGGGAAATAACGCTCGAATTTGTTTATTCATCATACCATAAATACGCCAAGGCCGCGCCAAGGCACTTTAGTTCGTTTTTAATACCCAAAAAAGTCCCCTATTTGAATCAAGTCACCCAAAAAAATACTTGCCAAATCTTCCAACCTAAAAAAATCCCGGAATCGAAAATTTCAAACCCAAAAAAATCCTTCGATCACCCCCGTTATTTACAAGCCCAAGTACCCTAGATCTGTAAGATCTAAGTACCCTAGATCTGTAGATCTGTAATCTTTTTTTAGAGAATACCAATTCAATATACAGCTATTTCAATAAACGTTGTCGGGTCAAAGCTTAAAGCTAAAAGGCAATACCGTATGGCGTTCTGGGTATTCACTACAAATTTGCATATAAGGTTCATTAAATGCACGAATTTGTATTTCGCACGTGGAGAATTCACGAGTTAGTTTTCCTTCTCAGGAGGCCTTTCTGTAGCTTTACTTGCACTGTCGCTTAGCTTTGACTTTTGAAAATCCTTCTAAATTTCAATGTGGCTAAGAGCACCTTGTTTCACATCTCTGAAGGGAAAGAAAACGTGCAAATTCCCGTTTGTCATGTCACTACATATTTTAGTATTCTGCACGTGGAGTTGCCCTCTTTTTCTACCCATACTGCCTTTCAGTCTTGTCTTTTAGCTTTAATCCGGACAACGTTAACTGAAATAGCTGTATACAGTAATTTGTTCTTGCCCCTATACAGTATAAAGGGATGCTTGCCAAGTTGTGGACTCTTCCTTTTACTATCATTAGTAGAAACTCAGCCGTGTTCTGTTAGAAATCTGCTTATCTGATTGGTTCTCCCATTTTTTTTTTATTTCTATGTGTGCGTTGCTCTTTAAAGGGACAAGTTCTCTTACTTTATGGCTTTAAAGAATATAAAATTGCTTACTTTGGACTGCAATCCTTTAGAGTTGCTACTAAAACAATTAGACTACTCGCCCTCGTTTTCTATGAGCGATAGTCAACTCGGCTGCGCCTCGTTTAATATTCACTCATAGAAAACTTGGGCTCGATCGTATTCTATTTGTTAAATAGTTCCCGCAATCTGTCTTTTATGGTTTATTCTTCTCTTTATATCATTATTAACAACTTTTCAAACTTTCTTTCTATCTCTCCGGCAGGTTTTCGTTTCACCA